>NC_134687.1:21218335-21563291 GCF_050947455.1 Rhinoderma darwinii | reverse complement strand
AGAAATTTTTCCACCACCTTTAAGACCAATAGTTTCTAGTATAGACTCATTAAATGAACGTTTGGGGGAGTGGTTAGACAATCTACTGCAACCTCTTGTCAAAAGATCGCCGAGTTATATTAAAGACAGTACGAATGTCCTTCAAATAATGGATAAACTTAAGTGGTCGGATACTTTTAGTTGGGTTACATGTGACATCAGTGCTTTATACTCATCCATTCCACACGATAAAGCCATTATAGCCCTTAGTGATCAACTACAAAAATACACCAACTATTCAGATGATCTTAAAGAGTATATTCTTAGTGTCACTTTCCATCTATTAAAACATAATTACTTTTTGTTTGATAGTTCCTTTTATTTACAAAGTTTGGGATGCTCTATGGGGGCTAAGTTTTCCCCTTCATTAGCTAATATATATGTAACTTGGTGGGAAGAACGTTACATCTATAATAATTCTAATCTATTTGCAAATAATATACACTACTACGGTCGTTTTATTGATGATATATTAATCATTTGGTCAGGTCCATATAGAGAAATTGAGGACTTTGTAATATATACAAACAATAATGAAGATAATCTTAAGTTCACATATAATAAAAATTTAACATCTTTATCCTTTCTTGATATCACACTAACGGGTGACTCTTCAGAACCTAACATTGTTAGTAGTTTATACCGTAAACCTACTTCTGGCAATTCAATCTTACATGCGTCGAGTGCACACCCAAAACATGTCATTAACAATCTTCCAATAGGAGAATATACACGTGCAAAACGAATTTGCACCCATAGTTCTGATTTTCTTGCTGAATGCAATGTCATTGACAATAGACTCATGACATGTGGCTATTCCAAACAATTATTGCAAAAAGCAAAAAATAAAGTAACAGCCAAATCTAGATCCGAACTATTGTGTCCCACAATGAAAAACCCTAAAAAAAGCAATCACCAAACTAAATCTTTAACTTTCTCCACTCCTTACAGTAACGAGTATAATAAAATAATATCTATTATGAAACGATATTTACCTATTTTGGACAAAGATCAGGATCTCAGGAAAATTTTAAAAACAGGTTGTAACTTTGTGGCCAGAAATTCAACCACAATAGGTAATAAAATTTCACCTAGCATTTTTCCAAAAACATCTGATAAAACAAACACATGGCTAAAATACACAGGTTCCTGTAAATGTGGAGGCAGCAGATGTACCATTTGTCAATACATGATGATTTCTAACAATTTAACATCCTTTTCAACTAAAATCTCTTTTCCTATAAAATCTTTCATTAATTGTAACACTACATATGTGGTATATGTCATATCTTGTAACACTTGCAATACGCAATATGTAGGATGCACTATAAGACCTTTAAAAAGGAGAATAGCTGAACATATAGCAGACATCAAGAACTTGAATAAAATCAATATTTCAGGAGCGGCAAAACATTTCCGAGAGACACATCAAGGAAATATCAGTGCATTTAAAGTTTGTGGCTTGGAAAGAGTATACTGTCCAAAAAGAGGGGGAAATTGGAGAAAACTTTTGCTCAATAGAGAAGCGCTATGGATTTTGAAACTAGACACTCGTTTTCCCGAGGGCATGAATTATAGGAATGATTTAATGTATATCTACTAAAACAACTCGGAACATATCTTTCTCAAAATATATCTTTAAATTCACCAAAGTTCTAAATCAATGATTAAATTATAAACAGTGTCACTATCAACTTATTATCGAGATCAATATTATATCCAAGTCGAACTAAAGTATACTAGGAAAAACCAACGTACAAAAAATGCATTTATAACAAAAACTGTTTCAGTTTTCTTTTTTATAAAAGATAGTTTCAAAAGAATTATTAAGTGATACTCTCCTTTTAACATCATGGACTCAATACTTCACTCTAGTTAAACTATATTATGTTGAAAAATATCTACAAACTTTTTTAGATTACACGCTGTTTTTTCGTCTATTGTCAGCACCTCTGTTAATAAGCTTACAGGGGAGCTGTCCTTTCAGCACCACGGAGACAGCATTGACAGGCAATTCAAAGACATGTATAATACTCGAACTAATTGCTCTAAAAATAATAAATTAATATGTTTAAATCAATTTAATTTCAGATCATAAATATGTCTCAGCATTTAGAATACACCTGATTAGTGTTCTGTTCAATAATGCTAAATAATTGTTATATATACATTTCCATTGATCGAAATATGAGAAAAATCTCTGTTCCTTGGTACACTAGTAAATTTATATTATATTGATCACTAATGGCTGTAAATTGTATTATATTGATCACTAATAGTTGTAAATTGTTACTGTTGCATGACATACTTCTGTTGTAACCGTAATAATGCACCTTCGACACAGTTAAAATGATTGTTTATTATTTAGAAAAGCCATTTCTACATTTCTTAATTATATCACATTTTAAGCAAATCATATAAGAGGATGTCTATACATATCTATTAAAATATAAATCCATCTCTTATTTTCCATTTCAAAAACAGTACTTTTATAAATACATTTAAATAGAATAATTGGAGCTGTTCATTCAGCACCACGGAGTTCACACAAATAGGACATATACACACATATACGACACCTTGGTTAATTCCACTGTTTGCGGTAGTTATTTCATTTTTATACTAACATCTCTTCTATTTGTACTATACTCATTTATTCAGCAGATATCATGCATCTTTTACTGTAAACAATGATCGAGACAAAACGGAGGTGCGTTAATTTTGCTTCTTTGCTTCTGCAAAACTAGGAGGTTTATTCATTTCAGAACAACATTTTTTATAAAGTTAACTCCATACCAATAATGATTGTTAATTATTCTTGATGTTTGATGTTTTTTCATTCTTAACAGCAAAATAGTATGGTAACAGTTTGTTATCTACGAACATATATCTACATTTTTGTAACCGCTTATAAGTAAAACACCCTACAATCATGTTTGACGTCAATGCACACCTGATATCTAATTAATTAGTCCACCTATATACCAGGCTTTTGTCAAGGAAATGTAACTAAGAGATGCATATACACTCGCTTGATGTATGTATTTTTTTCCTTCTTTTGTGACAGTCATTTATTCATGCGCTATCTGTGAGAATTTACACTACTCCTATAGTATAATTCTGTGATTTCAAACACCAAGAGAAAACTACGACACAAGTTTTGGTACTGACTAGACAGGGTTAAAATGTTCAAACCCAGCCCAAACTAATCACATGATAGATTTTCTTGACTATATATTTGTGAATTTTATCTGCTTAGAGCAAGCTATGATTAAGGACCCTAGCGGTCTGAAACGCGTAAGCGTGGTCCCGGGATTGTTGTTTTATCCCTTTTAACATGACCTAATAAAATTGAATTTTTTATCATTTGAGTGCTGGATCTGCCTTTCCTACACACTATTTTTGTTACTACAACCTGCTGTCGACACAGGATTAAGCTCAGGAGGATCTACGAGCACCCACAGCTTCTTGGATTTTTATGCCTATTCAGGTATCAATCAAGCTTTACACAAAACGCATTGAAAAAACGCATTGGAAAAACGCAACTTGTTTATGAGGTGAGCAAAACTTGAGGTACAATCTTTTTCACATGTCCCAACAACTGCCTGTTTACTATACATACACAGGCTAATGTACTGGCATATATCTGATATATGCCAGTATATTAAAGTTTAAAAATAAAGTAAAAACATAAAGTAATGTTAAATTTAAAAAAATACACATACGCCTTTTTTTTACAATAAATATTAAAATAAGTCTCAATATAGAAAATACACACACATTCGGTATTGTCGCGGCCGTAATAACCTGCACAACAATTTTTTTGCGTAATTTATGATGTGTACGCTGTAAAAAAAAACAAAAAAAAAACTTCTGTCACTTATTAATGTGAGGCCCGAGGTGTGATGATGAATTTAACCTCCATGTGCCTCAAATTAATAGTAATTAACCCCATCATGTACCTCACACATTAACCCATTATGACTGAGAAACATGATGGGGTTAATTACTATTAATGTGAGGCAAATGGAGGTTAAATTCATCATCGCACCTCGCGCCTCACATCAGAAAATGGAAGAACTTTTTTTTATTACTGTTGGCAAAGTATCGTTTTGGTATAGAAATCGCAATACTACACTAAGTATCGGAATCGAAGTCCAAATTCAGGTATCGTGACATCCCTACTACCTACAAAGGGGCTGTGTTGCACGACCTACAGGGGGCTGTGTGGCATGGCCTACAGGGGGCCTTGTGGCACTACCTACAAGAGGACTGTGTAGCACTACCTACAAGGGGGCTGTGCAGCAAGGGGGCATTTGTGGCACTACCTACAAGGGGGCTGTGTGGCACTACCTACAAGGGGGCTGTGTGGCACTACCTACAAGGGGGCTGTGTGGCACTACCTACAAAGGGGCTGTGTGGCACGACCTACAAGGGGGCTGTGTGGCACGACCTACAAGGGGGCTGTGTGGCACGATCTACAAGGGGGCTGTGTGGCACTGACTGTATGTACCTTTTACGTGCTTCTGAGTGCTACTTAACGAGACTTACTATAGAAATAAACACATAGTCATCTTTGTGGAATAAAGTGGGGGTGGCCACAGCTTTTATTAACAATTTTAGAACAAAGGGAAACCTTGTCCGTTCATTGACATTCATTAACTTGATGTTTCGGATGACTATCACCTTGCATGCCGTGCCACCGCCCCAAGAGCCTCCAAACACGCCAAGCGGAGACGGGTGTATTTACTACACCGCGCTCCGTCCCACCCCCTAAGCAAAAACAAGGCCCTATCGACGGCGTCCTGAAAACCTGAAAGAAAAATGTCCAAGCCAATGTCGTTCAGGTGAACCCCGTCTTGCAGCATTAAAGAGGCTCTGTCACCAGATTTTGCAGCCCCTATCTGCTATTGCAGCAGATCGGCGCTGCAATGTAGATTACAGTAACGTTTTTATTTTTTAAAAACTAGCATTTTTGGCCAAGTTATGACCATTTTCGTATTTATGCAAATGAGGCTTGCAAAAGTACAACTGGGCATGTTGAAAAGTAAAAGTACAACTGGGCGTGTATTATGTGTGTACATCGGGGCGTGTTTACTACTTTTACTAGCTGGGCTTTCTGAAGAGAAGTATCATCCACTTCTCTTCAGAACGCCCAGCTTCTGGCAGTGCAGATCTGTGACGTCACACACAGGTCCTGCATCGTGTCGGCACCAGAGGCTACAGATGATTCTGCAGCAGCATCGGCGTTTGCAGGTAAGTAGATGTAGCTACTTACCTGCAAACGCTGATGCTGCTGCAGAATCAACTGTAGCCTCTGGTGCCGACACGATGCAGGACCTGTGAGTGACGTCACAGATCTGCACTGCCAGAAGCTGGGCGTTCTGAAGAGAAGTGGATGATACTTCTCTTCAGAAAGCCCAGCTAGTAAAAGTAGTAAACACGCCCCGATGTAACACACATAATACACGCCCAGTTGTACTTTTACTTTTCAACACGCCCAGTTGTACTTTTGCAAGCCTCATTTGCATAAATACGAAAATGGTCATAACTTGGCCAAAAATGCTCGTTTTTAAAAAATAAAAACGTTACTGTAATCTACATTGCAGCGCCTATCTGCTGCAATAGCAGATAGGGGCTGCAAAATCTGGTGACAGAGCCTCTTTAAGCCCCTGTTGTCGCCCTCCAACTGCCTATGCCTGACGACTACCCCCCCTTGTCCCCTGACATGCCTTGATACCCTAACATTTAAGAGCCGCCGGGTCCTTTCCAGGGATGCGTTGTTCCTTGCTCCTTTCCATAAAACCCGCGGAACTATTTCGGACCACACTACCACCAGATCCGTAAAAAAGGCCGCGAAGCGATCAAAGTCCGAACGTATAGTAGAAATCAGCTCCGCTACCCTTGTTGAGCAAAGGTCATTGCCACCTGCGTGTATCACCACAACTGTTGGTGATTGGGACATTCTGCTCACTGCCACCACCTCCGGAAGGACTTGTAGCCATTTTAGGCCTCTAATACCCCTCCAGTACACATCAGCATGTTTGAAGCCAAGATCCAGCCCTCCAGGGCGATAAGACGCCCTCTGGGCCGCCCAATAAATATACGAATGACCGATAAACCAAACCACCGGTCTACGAACATCTGCAGAAAAACATGTAAAATCAACAGGTTAACAAGTGAGGACGAATGTAACTCTTAAAACAACCCGACTTCCATCTGCCCAAATTTTTTATTGCCAAATCCGACATACCCGCCGCATCTGCCATTGTAGCGGCCCCGATACGGAAAGAATGGGTACCGAACTCAGAAGGGGGCAAACCAACTGAGACCAAGCATTTTTTTTAAATGGAGGAGAATTGAAATTTAGATAAAGGAGAGCCATCCCTATGTGACAAGAAACTACCCCCTTGGGGGCGCAAAGACATATAACTCTTTACCATCTTTACCGGGCAAAATTTTGAGTCTAAGGCAAAGATGGTTAACCACACCCCTTCCCCCGTCACATCCGTTTTGACCGTCGCACCCGCACTTTTATTGAATCCGACAGTGCTACAACGTCGTCCGCCAACAAGCCCGACGGGCGTGACCGAGAGCTAGACACTAATTCACTAACGCGCAGTGCCGCGAAAAAGGCTAGCGCAAATGAGCATGAAAATAAGCATGCCTCAAAATCGGAGGAACAAACTGATGCCGCCGCATCGGCTAATCGCCGTAGCAAAATAAAAGACACTGGTCGACGGCCATCCGATGTACTCTTTTCCTTCCTCCAGCCTTTTAACATTTGCGAAAAAACAAAACGTTTTGTAACGTCCTCCACCCCCAACATTTTCAGCGCAAATGCAACCCCGGATAAGCGCTTTTGCACCACCGCCGCCGCCATGCCTTTTTCCCTTAAAGAACCTAAATAACGCAACGTGATCTCATAACATGTTTCCGGTGAAATTACATCAGTCACGTGAGCATATGACAGCCATTCAGACCACGCCTTACCATGGCAGTTCCATGTTGTTACTGCCAAAGAATTCTGCAGCAGAGGTGTCAAATGTTCTCCGGCAGGTCCCAAAGAAATGGCGGGCAGTCGTACCCTTCCTGATCCGCCCGAGGATGCAATGTCCTGAAATGAAGCCACTGAAAACGAGACAGTGCGTCAGCAACGTCGTTAACAACACCCGGTACATGACATGCCCTGAACACCACATTAAACGACAAACATTTTAAAACTAACCGTCTGAGTAAAGCTAACACTGGGAGAGAGCTAGATGTTAATTTATTTATAACCACTACTGTGCTCTCATTATCGGACCAAAAAAGGATACGTCTGTTCGCCATCTCTGCACCCCAGAGTTCCACTGCTACTACGATGGGGAACAGTTCCAATAACGTCAGATTCTTATTAAAACCCTTTTCGTACCAATCCGCCGGCCATGCACCAGCCGACCACTTATGCTCAAAAACCGCCCCATAACCATGAGCACCTGCTGCGTCTGTGTACAACTGCAGGTCCGCATTGCCCAGTTCCTCCTCCATGAGACACGATATGCCTTCATAATTCCCCAGGAAAGATTGCCACATCCTTAAATCATCTTTTAACAAACTGGGTAATCTTACAAAATTATGCGGCTGTTTTGCCCCTGCTGTTGCCATGGCCAACCTCCTAGAGAAAACCCTTCCCATAGGGAATATTCTGCAGGCAAAGGCCAATTGACCTAACAACGACTGTAAGTCATGCAACGTGACCTTTTTTGCGCGTATACTGCTGTTAATATCCTGTCGCAATTTTGTAATCTTGTCTTCCGGGAGACTGAGAACCATCTTGCTCGTATCGATTTTTATCCCCAGGAAGGAGAGGCACCAACATGGGCCTTCCGTTTTTTCCTCCGCTAAAGGGACGCCAAACATGGACATAAAAAACCTGAAAGAATTCAAAGTGTATAAACACAATGATTCATCCCGTGGACCTATGAACAAAAAATCATCCAAGTAGTGTATTACCGATGTGTTGCCTGTCTCAGACCGCACGACCCATTCTAAAAAGGAACTAAACATTTCGAAATAGCGGCATGAAATAGAGCAACCCATCGGCAAACACATGTCCACATAATATAGACCATTCAATTGACACCCCAACAGGTGAAAGCAGTCCGGATGAACAGGAAGGAGGCGGAAAGCTGATTCTATGTCAGACTTAGCCAACAAAGAAAACGGACCAGCTTTTGAAACTAAATGCATAGCTCTGTCAAATGAGATGTACGACATAGCCGCCTCTTCCTTAGATATACCATCATTGACTGATTCACCTGGAGGGAAAGACAAGTGGTGTATGAGACAAAATTTTCCCGGCTCTTTCTTTGGCACGATCCCCAGAGGGGAAATTCTGAGGTTATCTAATGGCGGTTCAGTGAAAGGGCCCGCCATGCGCCCCATGCTAACTTCTTTGTCTATTTTCTCCTGAGCAATTTCTGGTTGAGCTAATACTGATTTTAAATTTGAAGCAAACGTAGCAGCCGGTTGGTAAACATGTGGTATATGAAAACCTTGTGTAAAACCCCTAATGAGCATTTCTGCTTCCTGCCTCCTGGGGTACCTGTCTAACCAGGGGCGCATCCTTTGGACGTTCACCGGCGTCCTCTGGCTTACCTGCAGCAGCTGGTCTCGCGGGGTTCTTACCTCTCTTGAAGCAACGCAACGCCGAGTGGGATCCACCGCATATGGAGCATTCATGCTTGAATTTACATGAAGCGAAAAACCGACAATGCCCTTCATTGAAGAGCCAACATGCCCCTGGTCTGCGACCAGCAACTGCCGCCTAAGGGGGGGGCGGCGGAGGAGGCAAGAAAGGAATTCTGAGGCCTTTGCGTCATCATTAGTTGTATCCATACATCCGTGGCCTTAGAGGACCACCCTATGTCCGGCCGAATAGCCAAACGGCGCCTGAATTCCTCGTCGTACCTCCACCATGCCGTTCCTCCATGCAACTTATGCGCAGAATAAATTGTATCCAGATACGTAAATAATTCAAAGGCTTTTTCTGGTTTACTTTGACTCGCTATGCTAGCCAACACTGCGAAAGCCTGCAACCAATTTCCAAACGTTTTTGCCACTTTGGGCTTTTTATCATCAATTTTATCAAACTTTCTCTCTTTATCTACTGTCAGCTGCTCCGGCGACACTAAAGACCATATATCCACGTATTCACATTTTATAATTTTTTCTCTCACTTCATTGGTTATATGTGTCCCCAGAGGAGCAACTCCACAAAAATACGAGTCCCTGAGCAACATGCCCGTGTTATCCACCTCCTGCACAGGCTGCGGCTCCACCGCCCCTGGGACCTTAACCTCTGTCCCGCCCATTATTTCCAAAACATGTCTCAACATACCAAATAACTCGTCACCATTATTAGCATTTTTATTCCATGCTTGTACACATGATAACTCACCACTCTGTTGAACCGCTGGCTGAACCTCTGCATTCTGCGTTGTGGGCGGTGGAGAAACAACCGTTGTCGCCTCAACCGGTGCATTCTTCCCATGTCTCCTTCGGTCGAACGATCTGCTTCTCCACCCACGTTGTCTGCTCGCGTGTGACCTCCTACTGTGTCTATCCACGGAGTCCTCAGAGAAAGCAGAGGACGTGCGATATGCTGACCTACTCCTTCGTGCGCCTTGGGATTGATGTCTAGATCCCCTACTGCGCGACCGTTGCCTATGCCTACTCCTTCTATCCCTATAAGTCGTGCGCCTGTGGGAGCCATACCTTCTCCGTTTTTGCCTCCCCGACCTTTCAGATCCCGACTCGGAGCATGTGTCCGATCCATGGCCCCTTGTCCCACACCTATGGGATCTGCCGGCGGTAAAACATCTCTGTAATTGCTCACTGGCCCTATCCTGCGGTGTACCCTGAATGCACTCGAAAAAATCTTCTTCACTATCGTCTGCAATCTGACTAAGCCCTGCATTGCTTGTGGGAACTCCACCCTCCCCCTTGTCCCCTCTCATATCTGCTGTGTCCTTAACAACGTTGGCGGTTTTTTTGTCAAACCACCTAGCAAGCCTGCCAGGTGGTTTTGGAGCAGCGTGCTGCTGCACTGCCTCCTGCTCCTTGCCGCTGCTATGCCCCACCACACCATCTACACGCGGGGGTGTGCGTTGCCTCACTACCCCTGCCTGTCTGCTATGATGCCCTGGGGGAGGGGAGGCCTGGCGGCCAGCCAGCACTCGCTCATCGCGAGCCGGCAGTGTCTCTCCTACACTACGCTGCTCTCTCACCTCGCCACGCTGCTGGGCCGGGTGACGAGAAGGCGCCCTCCCCCGCTTTTTAGCACTAGTGGGGGAAGGACTCAGCCGAGTAGGCGGACGGCACCTCCTTGTGGGCCGCCTGCCGCTGGCTAACGGCTCGGACACCGCGCCATCCAGCTGTTCAGACCCACCTCGTAGGAGCGGGGTAAGCCAGGCTGATCCTTCCTTTTCTATTTTCTCTTTCAATAGCGCTAGCAGCGTTTGCTCCACCATGTTACAGTGTCGACTCCTCTGTTAAGCTCCACGTGCTATAGAGGTTCCTGAACTCTGTCTGGAAAGCGGGAAAGAGGCTAACTACAGGAAGTAACCTCTATTATATAAGCTTAAACCCTCCCCCCATGTGATCCGCTTGACCACTCATATTAGGAACCCACTCAGTGTGCTTTATGGGATACTTAAAGGAGACCCGACATCCAGTCAGTGGCTCCCCCGCTTAGACAGCCTGAGATCCCTAAATCTACAGGGGGTTGTGTGGTACTATCTACAGGGGGCATCTGTTAGTGGCGGGCTGATGGTCATTTTACTGTGAGTGGGGGGCTGATGGTTGTTTTACTGTGAGTGGGGGGGCTGATGGTCGTTTTACTGTGAGTGGGGGGCTGATGGTTGTTTTACTGTGAGTGGGGGGCTAATGGTCATTTTACTGTGAGTGGAAGGGCTGATGGTCATTTTAGGGTATGTTCACACGGCAGGCTCCGTTACGGATGAAATTACGGAGCTGTTTTCAGGAGAAAACAGCACCGTAATTTCAGCCGTAATGGCATGTGCAGGCGCTTTTCGCTGCGTCCATTACGGACGTAATTGGAGCTGTTTTTCCATGGAGTCAAGGGAAAACGGCTCCAATTACGTCTTTTGATAGCGGCGCGTAAAAAAACTGACGGTCGGCACAGAACATCGTAAGACCCATTCAAATGAATGGGCAGATGTGTGCCGACGCTTTTGAGACGCATTTTCGGACGTAATTCGGGGCTAAAACGCCCGAATTACGTCCGTAAATAGTGTGTGTGAACCCATTTTTCTGTGAGTGGAGGAGCTGATGGTAATTTTACTATGAGTGGAGTGGCTGATGGTCATTTTACTATGAGTGGAGTGGCTGATGGTCTTCAAGTGGTTTGCACCTCTGACCTCCAATTGAAATGAATAGTAGGAAGAAAATAGCTGTGGCGCTCGTTTGGAGCTTTTTTTGCTGCGTCTTTTGCATTCGCTTCAATGGCTTAAAAAAAAAACGCAAAAAACACCCCATCAAATAACGCTGTCAATTCAAAAGCAGATTTTTTCTGCCTTACATAAAACGCTGTGTGAACATACCCTAAGAAAGTAGTGCTTATTTTTAGCTATTTTCTGTCTTTCTCTAAGGCCTCGTGCACACTTACGTCACCGTTTTCACGGGCGCTTTTGACGGGTTCGTGAACCCATTTTAGCGGCCGTGTGGTTTCCGTGTGCACTCCCGTGTTTCCGTTTCCGTGCGCCGAGCATGGTACTGTCCAGGGTGACAGTACCATGCTCGGTGCGCGGAAAATACAATTTTAATGTAATAAAAAAAAAATAAGTTCATACTTACATTCCTCCTGTCCGGCCTCCAGCGATGACGTTCAATCCATGTCGCCGCTGCAGCCAATCACAGGCTGCCGCGTCACAAAAGAAGGTCGGACTGGAGGAAGAAGAGGGACTCATCACCAAGACAACGACCGGGTACGTATGAAAGGCTTTTTATGTTATTTTTAATCAGCAGCCTCTTTTCTCTATCAGTGATTGATAGAGATAAGTGGCTGCCGATTAGTGTAATATTTTTCTAATGTTTTTCTGCCCGCCCGGCGGTTGCTAGGCAACGGCTCCGTCACACACGGACGGCACACGGATGCCTTCCGTGTGCCTTCAGTTTTTTTGACGGCCCCATTGACTTGCATGGGCCTCACGGTCACGGAATCCCGGACCAAAGTAGGACATGCTCTACTTTGGATTGGAAAGGAGCAACGGGACCGTCAAAAAAACTGAGGTGTGCATGGCCCCATTGAAATGAATGGGTTCAGGGTGCTATCAGTGACAAAAACGGATAGCACCCTGCAGGAAAAAACTGAAGTGTGCATGAGGCCTAAACAATTTTTGGTAGGGGGGCCCTGAGGAATTTTTTTTTTCCAGGGGTGGCTCAAGTCCGAAAAGGTTGGGAAACTCTGTAGCAGGCTACAGCGGCGCCTGCAGCCTATGAGGCGCAGGGACAGGATCCCTGCGCAGTCGGCGTGATGACATCTCTGGATCAAGCCGGCCTATGCAAGGATCCTGTCAGGTGGAGGTGGGGGGCAGTATGGCACTGTCTACAAGAGGGATGTGGGGGGGCTATATGTCACTCTCTACAAGGGGGATGTGGGGGCTGTATCTCACTTTCTACAAGGGGGAGGTGGGTGCTGTATGACACTGTCTACAAGGGGGCGGTGGGGGGCACTGTGTACAAGAGGGAGGTGGGGCTGTATGACACGACAAGGGGCAGATGGGGGCTGTATGGCACTGTCTACAAGGAGGAGATGGGGGATCATGGCACTGTCTACAGGGAGGCTGTACGACACAATCTACAGGGGGCACTTTCTACTAGGGGGGCTGTGGGGGCATTATACTCTGTGGAGGACATCATACTGTGTAGGGGCACTACAGGGGCAATATAATGTGTGTGGCACTTAGGGGGCATAACACTGTGTGGGCACAATTAGAGGACAAAATACTGTGTCCTTGAAGGTGTTATAATATATTACATTATTAAATATTATTATTATTCTGTGTGTGGGGCACTAAAGGGGCATTACACTGTGTGGGGGCACTATATAGGGCATTATACTGTGGGGAGGAATTATGCTTTTTTTATGGGGCATTTTTTATAATGGCGTGGGGCGCCGAAAGATAATTTTGCACCGGGCGCCATCTACCCTAAGGCCGGCCCTGCCTTTGGGTAACTTTGGGGACAGATGAAGTTCCATGAAGCTAAACTTTTTTTGTCCTTGTGTTTCTCTCCTCCTTTATGTAATGTTCTATATGAAAGTTTATAGTGAGGTTTACAATGTCACACATGTTTATGAAGCATATTTTTCAGGAAACAAACTTTATGGTCTCAAATATTCAGTAGAAACTTCATATCATTGTTCTCATTCTCTCTAGTTCTAATTAATAAATCCTGTAGACAATTATCAGGTATCAATAGTAGAAATCACGTTAGATTACAAGGTCACTGCGGAGGTTATGAGGAGAGAGAAGGTATGAAGAGAAGTTTTACAGTGTTTGAGCCCCATCTACTGTCAAATCCCTTTCTTACTGCAGTGTAACAACTAAATTCCTTAGGACGGCTTCACACACAGTGTTTTAGAAAACACGCCATTTTTTGTGGCGTTTTTCTTGGCGTTTTTTGCTGCGCTGGTATGCTGGCTGGAAGTCATTAGAGAAATATTGAACGAAGAATCATTGGTTTTTATTAATGTTTTTTCTCTTTTATTTTCTATCTTTTGGGTCGGTAAAGTTTTTTAAAAAAATGATAGCAACGGTTTAGTTTGATGTTTTTTCAGACCGCTAGTGGTGTTTTTCTCCCATAAACTTCCATAGTTTTGTTTTTTGTATGTCCCTGATCCAAAAAACATATGTCAATGTGTCTTGCACTTTTTTTTTATGTAGTTTTGTGCCATTGTTTTTTTTAGAATAAATCATGTATTGCAAAGAGGAATCTGAATCACATGATCTTCCAATCACATGATTTGCAATGTGAAAAACATCACATTAAAAACACGAGAAAAAACGCAGATACTAAAACTATGTGTGAGCGAAGCCTCATAGTTAATCCTCAAAACAAAGTGCTGTAACTGTACAGTTCTGACCAATTATATATCCCCCTATGGGAACTAAAAAAGTAAAATTAAAAAAATAATTCAATAAAAAAAAAGTAATAAAAAAATAAAAGAGTACAAAAAACACACAAACACATTTTTTGAAAACTTTCTAACTTTATTAAGGATAAGTCCAAAGACCTGAAATAATTTTGACATTTTTAGTATGATTGGTGTATGGTATAAAAAAATAAAATAAAAATAACTGCAGTGGAACAGTTTTTTTTTCTGCATTTCTGGAAAACATAAATAAATAAAATAAAAGCTTATGTAAATGTACCGCAAGTGCTTGTACAAGTTAACGGGTAATTTGTATTTACCCAAAATGGTGGCACTGGAAACGAAAACTTATTCTGAAAGAAACAAGCCCTCACACTGCTGCGTTGATGGGGAGATAAGAAAGTTGTGACCCTCGGAAAGCATTGATGCAAACTCCCCCCAAAAATATCACTGCATCCCGAATGCCAAAAATAGGCAATAGAAAGCGGTTAATACTTAGAGGATTCTTATATACTGTGTATACCTTGGTAATCCCTCTACTGTTTAGAACACGTTGTCATGTCTTATGAATCATAGAACCAGTTTATATCTGACCAATGCAGTTATTTATTACTAATATTGTTCTATCCTCTAATTCTCTTTAACCCCTTGAGGACAGATTTTTTTTTTTTATATTTCCCTCTTTGCATCCACACGCTCGAAACTTTTTTATTTTTTGTACGACGCAGTTGTATGAGACTTTGTTTATTGCGGGGCGAGTTGTACTTTATGCAGGTACCATTTCTTGGTATGAATACATTATCATTTAATTTATATATATTTTTATTTTGGCAAAAATGCAGATAAAAAGCAGTTCCGCAGCAGTTTTAATATTTTTTTTTTTACACCATACACCGATCATCATAAATAATGTTATACATTTATTGTACAGGTTGTAACAGTCGTGGCGATACCAAATATGTCTAAATTAGTATAGGCATTATTATATTATTTCATGTTTCTGGGACTTATATATTAAAATGTATATTTATTGTAAAAAAATATATTTCTGTGTATTTTGTTTACTATTTTTTATTTAATATTAATTTGTTTTTAAATTAATTTATCTTTTTCTTTAAACCCATAGAGGGATTTTTTATTTTATTTTTTTAACTGTGATGTACTGGCATAGATCTATATGCCAGTACATTAGCCTGTTACTGATTGTACAAAGGCAGTTATTAGGGCATACTTCAGTATGTCCTAACAACAGGAAATATGTACAGACAGCCCTGGGGTCCTTCAACGGACCCTGGGCTGTCTGGCCATACGAGTTATGGGCTTCGATCGCTTCACAGGGATTTTCTGTGACGTGATCAAAGGGCAGTCCCCCTTTCTCTTATTTAATTTTAATGCCGTGATCAGCTTTGATCGCGGCAGTCAAGGGGTTAATGACGGAGAGAATAGGTTTCTCTTTTCTCCGCCGTTAGAACAGGGCTGCGTCTGTGTATTAAAGCCTTTGCCCCGCTCCTGATCGCACACGGACACGGCTGTCACACAAGACGAGAAAGCTCGGACTAATGGGCGAAGTACCCGCCGCTCAGGATGAGTATTCTCGTCCTGTGTCTGCAACCAGTTAAGTAAGAAACCAAACATAGCGACAGTATAAACTTCCATGTTGGGTTGTGGCTGCTGCTAAAAGAAAATAAAGTCTACTGAAGGTGAAAAAGGAAATTCTGCACTTTGCTGCTGCTGCAAAGAGAAAAACAGCAAACAAAAAAAGCGACAACATTGTGTGGATATTTTTTCTTACCATCAGCAGCAGCATTCAGGTCCTGCCACAGCAAAGTAGAAAAAAAAAAAAGTGTATCAAATTTTTTTTAAACTGCCCAGAGAAATAACAATTATAAGTTTAATACACAAATGTAACATGAAAAGAATAATGAGAAAAAAAAAAGAAATTACCGGCGCAATCATAATATTAAACATCATAGCGTTCTCTGTGCATGTCCTATATCTGGGAAGCTGCCGGCAGGCGCATGATTTACATCTTACGTCAGGGCGCCGCCATTATTCTTGTGAAAACGCACTCTGGGTCCGAAGACGCCAACAGCCACATGCATGATAATTGGCCTCATAAATTAGTTACTTGGTAAACTTATTATTATTTGTACTAATCAATAAATCCTCAGACACTTACTATAAATATAGAAGGAAATTAAATATCATCAGAGACCCCTGAGGAAGCCGGTTGTTCCGGAGATATACGTGGGGCAGGGGATCGGTTGTGGACCTCATTGCTGGACACACCATTCATGTATTGCTGCACCACATTTTTCTTATATTTTTTGATACTTAGGATTATTTATTCTTCCTATTTATTGTATAATATTTATTTGAGATTGTAGAATTTCACTTCTGTTATCATTACATTTATATATCATCATGGAGCCGTGTTTTATTGAAGTCTGGTGATTTATGTAATACGGGTTCTGTACCGTGTGGGTGATCGTATCCTGCATTTCCTCACTGTTTTTCTTTTACTGTATGCAGATTTTTTTATCTATATAATTAATAAAGCGTCGCTGTTATTCGAGTTGATAACTTTATGTACATTTCCAATTTATTGCCTGTGTTGTTTTTCTTGTTCAGCAGAATAAAATGACACAACAAAATGCAATAATATAATGTGAATTCTGTCTCGTCAGTATCTGAGCAAGAACAGAAAATGAGGAAGGAGGTTTTTGTGCGGCTCTGTATCACTGTGTGAGAGGAACGCTCCTACCCTGCTGACAGTAATAATCTGCTGCATCGTCTTCTGTCACTCCACTGATTGTAAGAGTGAAGTCAGTTCCAGATCCGGATCCACTGAACCTCTCCGGGACTCCAGATTGTCGAGTGTTTGCAAAATAGATGAGAAGTTTTGGAGGCTGCCCGGGTTTCTGCTGGTACCAGGCTAGGAGATCCTTTGCATTTCCACTGTAATAGACACTTTGACTGGCCTTACATGAGACGGTGACTGTATCTCCCGGTGACACCGTTATATATTCTGGACTCTGAGTCATCACAATCTCTCCACAGGAAACTTGGAGCAGAAAGAGAAGAGATAATGGTGACAATCATTGATAGAAATGACATGTGATCATTCTCCTCTTACTACATGTATACAGTGATGTTCTATATATTCTCATCTATCCCACATAGTATAAACCTCACTGGACATTACCTTGTATGTAAAGATACAGCACACAGAGCAGATATCTCAGGGGAACCATCTTCATTGTTCTGGACGTCACAGACACAGATCATTGGGTTCACGTCTTATTTATATCACATGAAATCTACAGGGAAATAGTCTGAGAGATTATGTAAAGCAGGAAATATTCAAATCATCCAGATTAGAAGAGATTTACAGTATGGGCAAATTTAATAAAGATGTTTCATTATTTTTCCATAGATATTATAAGACACAATTTAATTCACCTTATTCATACAATTTTGATTTGTGAAACAGTTTTAACTTTGTAATTTTCCAGGGAAGTACATAACATTATATCATATAAATCTGCACCTACAAACAGACACTGACGGTTTGTGCCATTAAACCTATGAAGAAGTCGACATTATCCAACTTAGAAATCATTTCTTTGTACAACAGGTCATGTATCCGGTGTATTCAGAAAGATTTCAGACCTCTTCACCTTTTCCACATTTTATCTTACAGCCTTATTAATCTATACACAATACTCCACAATGACAAAACAAAATCAGGGTCGTCAGAAGAATATTAGACATAAAAAAATACTGAAATGTCCCATTTACATAAGTATCAGACGCTCTGCAAAGACACTGAAAGTTGAGCTCTGGTGTTTGCTGTTTCCATAGATCATTCTTTAGATATTTTAATAACTTGATCAGAGTCCAAATTCATTTGATGGGACATAATTTGGAAAGACACACACCCATCTATAGAAGTGCATGTCAAAGAAAGAACAAGTCGAAGGTATTGTCTGTAGACGGCTGATACAGGATTGCGACAAGGCTCAGATCTAGGGAAAGATGATTATAAAAAATTCTGCAGCATTGAAGTTCCTGTAGAACACAATGGTCTCCGCTATTCTTATACTTAAAAAGTTTGGCAGCACAAGGATTCTTTTTATTGTTGGTCTTTTGCCTAAACGGAACAATCGGGGAGAAGGGCTTTAGACACAGAGGTAACCAAAACAATGATGATCAATCTCACCGTTCTCCAAAGTTCATCTCCATTGGAGATAAAAGGACCCACCAGAAGGACACCCATCTCTGCAGCACTACACCAATCAGGTCTTTGCGGTAGTCTCCTCAGACAGAAGCCACTTTTCATCATAAGGCAAATGGCAGCCGACTTGAAAATTACCAAAAATAACTTAAAGGACTCTCAGACCATGTGGAACAAGATTCACCTCATTGATCTTAATGCCAAGAGGTTTGGAGGAATGCAGCCACTGATCATCACTTTGTCAATATAATTTCTATGGTGGAGCAAGATGGCGGCACCTTCATACTTTGTGGATGATTTTTAGTTGTAGAAACTGAGAGACTAGTCAGAATAGAGAGAACGATGAACAAAGCAAAACACAGAGAAATCCTTGATAAAAAAACTTGCTTCAATGCGTTATGGACCTCAGACTGGGATGAAAATTCACCTTCCACCAGAACAACAACTCTTAGCACACAGCCGACAACACAGGAATAGTTTGACAGCAGGTCTTTAAATGTCCTTCAATGGCAAAGCCACAGTCCAGGTGTGAATCTGATCATACAGTTCAGGAGAGGCAAGACAATAGCTGTGTATTAACGTTACCCATCCAACATGACAGAAATGATCTGCAGAGAATTATGGGAGAAAATCCACTATGGTTTGTCAAGCTTGTACATTAAGAAGACTTGAAGGGGACCGGTCACCAGTTCAGTAAAGCCAAATTTCCTACCTCATGTCATAGGTGCTGTCACGCTGATGATGTCAGTGTAATTTGTATCCCAAACCATTTTTTACCCTCCGAGTTATGAGCCATTTTCTCATCATGCTGATTAGGCTATACTAGCCAAAGGGGCGGTAACGCTGATGTTTCACTGGGGGCAGTGTTTTTGTTGGCTGTAGAACGCTGTCCGTTCAACATCATACAGCTTCTCCCTTCCCCTGCACAGCGATAGACTCAGGAAAAGACGCAGCAGACGTTGTTAAAATTGAAAGGCAAATTTTTTTTTATTTCCCCACAACATAGCTATGCTGCGACCCAACCGTGGGTTTTCTCAAGGCTTGATTCAAAACCAGGGGAGTAACTAAGAAAGACTGGGCCTCATAGCAAACTCTTGACTGTGGCCCCCCCCGGGTGCCACAAGCAGCCCACATTATAAATAGTGGCCCCTGTAGAATTTGCCATACAGCCCCCCTGTAGACAGTGCTATATAGCCCCGCCTATAGACAGTGTCGCACCCCATTTGTAGATAGCACCCCCACCTCCCCGTTGTAGATAGTGCCATACAGCCCCCCTGTAGATATCGCTATAAAGCCCCCACTCTATATAGTGCCAAAGAGACCCCCTCCCTTGTATATAGTGCCACACAGCCCCTCCTTAGTGGAAAGTGCAGCACAGCCCCCCTTAGTAGAAAGTGCCACACACAGACCCCTGTAGATTGTGCCACACTCAACCCCCTGTAGATAGTCACAGCCCTCCCCCTTGTGTATAGTGCCACACAGTTCCCCCATGTGTATAGTGCCACACAGCCCCCTTTGTGTATAGTGCCACAAGGCAATGGCGCATCCGAGAAAGTTGTATCAGCCAGCGAGATGTCTCTCAAACATGAAAAGGTGGGTTTGGAGGCAGGACTAGCTGACTCTTCAATCCATCTAATGAGTAATTAGCATATAGTGTGCGCCGTTTTAAAACTGGATTTTAAGGATTTTGCTGCATCTGAAAAAAACATACAAGGGAATGTTTGGAAATATTGTCAGGTCATGTATTACCGCATGGTGGCGGCTCAAGGGGTTAAAACTACCTGACAGATTCCTATTAAATACACAATAAATTGAGAACAATTCCATCTGCCCTGCAGATATCCTATATAACTACAGATCCAGAACAAAGCTCTGACATAAATACAGTACCAGAACCAAGCTCAGTACATAAATACAGTACTACAACCAAGATCAGTACATAAATACAGCACTAGAACCAAGCTAAGTACATATATAGAGCACCAGAACCAAGCTCAGTACATAAATACAGCACTAGAACCAACCATCTGTCCTGGAATTGCCACACCCTCAAGGCTTGAGGGCCATACAGCGCTTTTTGGGATTCACCAATTTTTACAGACCATTTATTCCAAACGTCTCACCCCTGACTTCCCCTATCTCTAACCTCAGAAGGGCATGAACGCCAAGGTGTGGACTCCCGAGGCAGAGTTCGCATTCAATAGCCTGAAGAGTGCCTTCACGTCAGCCTCTATCCTTCATCATCCGGATGTCTCTCTGCAGTTCTCATTAGAGGTGGATGCATCCTCTGTCGGTGCTGGTGCACTCCTGTTCTAGAGAGGTCCCAAGGGCAAGTCAATGGTATCTGAATATTTCTCTAAGCTCTTCTCTTCCGCAGAACGCAACTACTCGATTGGGGATCGGGAGTTACTGGCCAACAAATTGACTCTGGAAGAGTGGAGACATCTACATCTGATCCTAATTTTTACAGACCTGAAGAATCTGACCTACCTCCAGACAGCCCAATGACTGAACACTCGTCAGGCCAGGTGGTCACTGTTCTTTACCAGGTTCCAGATGGAGCTCCATTATCGCCCGGCCGACAAGAATGTGAGGGCCGATTCCTTGTCCAAGTCTTTCGAGATGGAAGACAATGGAGATTCCACAGAGAATTATTGATCCGTCTTGCATTGTCTCTGTCAATCCCCTGCAAGTTGGGGACATTCCTCCAGGGAGACTATATACAACTAGATGCCTATCGGCAAAATAAGCCCTCTTTTTCCAACTATCATGAAAAATTAATTAACATATCTTTATTAAGCTATATAAGCAAACAGACGAACCACATAGAAGTTAAAAGAGCCATGCGTGCTGCTGTAGCTAATCAGCGTAATGCAATATCTGGTAATGTGTATGGATATGGATATTCTAAGTGTCAGCGGCTGCAGAACGCTGCACTCAAACTAATAGCTCAGTACTAGGATCCAGCAGTTAAGCATGCTTTTGTAAAATTCAAAGGAGCCCCCCCCCCCCGACATGTTTCGCTACGAATGTAGCATCCTCAGGGGTATAGGGGCTAATGACTGCGCGCCGCGGATTTCCCGTTCCTAAATGCACAGTAAACTATACCGTGTTCCAAATTATTATGCACATTGGATTTAAGTGTCATAAACATTTCATTATTAGTTTTTCAATTAAACTCATGGATGGTTTTGTTTCTTAGGGCTCTTTGGATCATTGTAATCAATCTCAGACACCTGTGATAATTAGTTTGCCAGGTGTGCCCAATCAAAGGAAAACTACTTAAGAAGGACGTTCCACATTATTAAGCAGGCCACAGTTTTCAAGCAATATGGGAAAGAAAAAGGATCTCTCTGCTGCCGAAAAGCGTGAAATAGTGCAATACCTTAGACAAGGTATGAAAACATTGAATATTTCAAGAGAACTTAGGCGTGATCATAGTACATAGTTACATAGTTACATAGTTAGTACGGCTGAAAAAAGACACATGTCCATCAAGTTCAACCAAGGGAAGGGAAAAGGGAAGGAAACATTTCTACACATAGGAGCTAATATTTTTTTGTTCTAGGAAATTATCTAACCCTTTTTTAAAGCCATCTACTGTCCCTGCTGTGACCAGCTCCTGCGGTAGACTATTCCATAGATTCACAGTTCTCACTGTAAAGAAGCCTTGTCGCCTCCGCAGGTTGAACCTTTTTTTCTCCAGACGGAGGGAGTGCCCCCTTGTTTTTTGAGGGGGTTTTACAAGGAACAGGATTTCACCATATTTTTTGTATGTGCCATTAATATATTTATATAAGTTAATCATGTCCCCTCTTAGTCGTCTTTTTTCAAGGCTAAATAGGTTTAATTCTTTCAATCCTTCCTCATAACTTAAATTCTCCATGCCCCTAATTAGCTTCGTTGCTCTTCTTTGTATTTTTTCCAACTCCAGGGCATCCTTTCTATGAACTGGAGCCCAGAACTGAACTGCATATTCTAGATGAGGCCTCACTAATGCTTTGTAAAGTGGTAATATTACATCCCTGTCCCGCGAGTCCATGCCTCTTTTAATACACGACAATATCCTGCTGGCCTTTGAAGCAGCTGATTGACACTGCATGCTGTTATTGAGTTTATGATTTACAAGTACACCCAGATCCTTCTCAACAAGTGAATCCGCCAGTGTAGCTCCCCCTAGGACATATGATGCATGCAGGTTGTTGGTACCCAGATGCATAACTTTACATTTATCTACATTAAACTTCATCTGCCAAGTGGACGCCCAAACACTTAGTTTGTTTAAATCTGCCTGTAATTCATCAACATCTTCCATAGTCTGAACTATATTGCATAGCTTGGTGTCATCTGCAAAAATAGAAATAGTGCTATTAATCCCATCCTCTATATCATTAATAAATAAGTTGAATAATAGGGGTCCCAGCACTGAACCCTGGGGTACACCACTTATAACCGGTGACCATTCAGAGTAGGAATCATTGACCACAACTCTCTGGATACGGTCCTTGAGCCAATTCTCAATCCAATTACAAACTATATTTTCTAAACCTATAGTCCGTAATTTACCCATTAGGCGTCTATGCGGGACAGTGTCAAATGCCTTTGCAAAGTCCAAAAACACTAAATCCACAGCGGCCCCTCTGTCTAGACTTCTGCTCACCTCTTCATAAAAACAGATTAGGTTAGTTTGACAACTTCTGTCCTTAGTAAAACCGTGCTGGCTGTCACTTATAATGCTATTTATTGTCACATAATCCTGTATATAGTCCCTCAATAGCCCCTCAAACATTTTCCCCACGATGGATGTTAAGCTTACTGGTCTATAATTACCCGGGGAAGACATAGAGCCCTTTTTGAAAATAGGCACCACATTTGCCCTGCGCCAGTCCCTTGTAATTTTTTCAGTGTTTACCTCCCTTTCTAGTTCCACCCACAAGGTTTCAACCTCCTCACAGTATTCACCCACTATTGTCTCTTTCACACTCGCCTTCATATCATTTCTCACATACAGACATACACCACCACCTTTCCTATTTGTCCTGTCTTTCCGAAAAAGTGTAAAACCCTGTAGATTTACAGCCCAGTCATGTGAAGAGTCCAGCCATGTTTCAGCAACACCAACTATATCTATATTTTCTTCCAGTATCAAGGCCTCCAGCTCCCCCATTTTGCTTGCTAGACTTCTGGCATTTGTGAACATACACTTTAACTTGCCTGTCAGTTTTTCACTTTTATTATCAGAAATGTGATTTGACATTAATCGGGCCTTTTTATTTACACTGATGTTTTGTAACGAAATGATCTCCTTATCCTGTTGTCTAGTCCTCTCCCCACATTCTGTTTCTCCCCCCACCAATATAGTCTGACCCCTCTCTAACCTGGCTACCCCTTTTTTTTCTACATTGACCTCCCTCCTCAGCCCTAGTTTAAATACTCCGCCACCCCAGCTAGAATTCTCTCCCCCAGCACAGCGGACCCCCTTCCATTTAGGTGCAAATCATCTGCAGAATACAGTTTGTACCCCAATGAAAAGTCAGCCCAGTGCTCTAGGAACCCAAATCCTTCTCCTCTACACCAAGACTTCAGCCATGCATTTAACTCCCTGAGCTCCCGCTGTCTTTCCTGTGATGCGCATGGCACAGGCAGTATTCCTGAGAATACTACTTTGGAGGTCCTTCCCTTCAGCTTGTAGCCTAGTTCTTTAAAATTATTCTTAAGGCTCATCATACTGTGAAAAGATTTGTGGCTGATTCAGAGCACAGACGGGTTCGTTCAGATAAAGGCATAATGAGGAAGGTTTCTGCCAGACAAATTAATAGGATTAGGAGAGCAGCTGCTAAAATGCCATTGTAAAGCAGCAAACAGGTATTTGAATCCGCTGGTGCCTCTGGAGTCCCGCGAACCTCAAGGTGTAGGATCCTCCAGAGGTTTGCAAGTGTGCATAAAACTATTATTCGGCCACCCCTAAACAATGCTCACAAGCAGAAACGGTTGCAGTGGGCTCAGAAATACTTGAAGACTAATTTTCAAACCGTGTTGTTTACTGATGAGTGCCATGCAACCCTGGATGGTCCAGATGGATGGAGTAGTGGATGGTTGGTGAATGGCCACCATGTCCCAACAAGGCTGCGACATCAGCAAAGAGGTGACAGAGTCATGTTTTGGGCTGGAATCATGGGGAGAGAGCTTGTAGGCCCCTTTAGGGTCCCTGACCCCTGCAAAGTACGTAGAGTTTATGACTGACCACTTTCTTCCATGGTACAAAAAGAAGAACTGTGCCTTCCGTAGCAAAATTATCTTCATGCATGACAATCCACCATCTCATGTTGCAAAGAATACCTCTGTGTCATTGGCTGCTATGGGCATAAAAGGAGAGAAACTCATGGTGTGGCCCCCATGTTCCCCTGACTTCAACCCTATTGAGAACCTTTGGAGCATCCTCAAGCAAAATATCTATGAGGGTGGGAGGTGGTTCACATCAAAACAGAAGCTCTGGGAGGCTATTCTGACATCCTGCAAAGATATTCAAGCAGAAACTGTCCAAATACTCACAAATTCAATGGATGCAAGAATTGTGAAGGTGATATCAAAGAAGGGGTCCTATGTTAACATTTAACTTGGCCTGCTAAGTTTTTTTTGATTGAAAGAGCTTTTGATTTCTGTAAATATGACCTCCTAATGCTGCAAATTCAACAAATTACCATTTTAGTTCTCTTTACAACCTTTAAAATGTTTTGATCTCTGTTGTGCATAATAATTTGAAACAGTGCATTTTGGGTTTTTTACTTCTAAAAAAAATCTGTTATCATTAGGAGATTTGTTCAATAAAATTTGCATTATACTCCAACGGTTGATGGCTTGAAGATTATACTGACTATCATTTGCATCAACTATTTAGGAAAATCAGCGAAAAATAACATTTGCATAAGTATATGCAGGTGTCAATTCCGTAGGATTCAACCAATGGGAGCCGGGAAAGGAGCCAAGCCCCCACTGGTATGATGGACAGATATGCGGGCAAATGAAAAGTCACTCATTGAGCGACCAACCAGAGACTGTTTAGGAGCGCCCGCGCAGTAGTAAGCACAGACGCGATATCCAAGTCCAGCAATGTCCGAAGTAAAAAATAGATAGAGGTGTCCCTAGTGCGCATGCGTGAGAACTTAGCACACAGATGCAAAAAGAGTAAATGGACCCATATAGCACCTACATCAGGTAAGTAATTGCTGCTTAGACAAACTGACAACAGGACAAATCACTGTCAGAGTATCATCAGTGTAATACGTCCGATTTCAACTCAAGGAAGAATACCATCATTTTATGTATCCATTAGGGTATGTTCACACGCTGAGCCAAAAACGTCTGAAAATACGGAGCTGTTTTCAAGGGAAAACAGCACCTGATTTTCAGACGTTTTTTGAGCAACTCGCGTTTTTCGCTGCGTTTTTTGCGCCGTTTTCGCGGCACTTTTTCGGCGGTTTTTGGAGCGGTTTTCACGGCTCCAAAAACGTCCCAAGAAGTGTCCTGCACTTTTTTTGACGAGGCTGTATTTTTACGCATCGTCTTTTGACAGCGACAGGTAAAATTACAGGTCGTCGGCACAGTACATCGGCAAACCCATTGAGAGTAATGGGAAGATGTTTGCCGACGTATTGGAGCCGTTCTTTCAGCCGTAATTCGAGGCGTAAAACGCCTCCATTACGTCTGAAAATAGGTCGTGTGAACCCAGCCTTACAGAAAATGTCAACAACAGTGTTGTGCACTGATAAGAGAATGTCTAAAGTGAAAATGGACTGTGTAATTAGAACCCTAAAAATAAACTACAAAGAAGCAAATGATAACAAGGGAACCGCATTGGTGGCCGTCGTATTGGTGTTGTTTGAATATAAATATAGAAAGCCATACAAAGCTGGAAGGTAGTAGTAGAAATTATGTAATGAGAAGCAGGTAAATAAGGAATAATATTACTATAGTTTACGTGGTACACCTAATTTGCTGTATCTGTTACAGTACAGAATAGATATATAAAATATTTAGATTAGTAAATGTCCAAAGATTAATCACAGAAATGCTGCGAAGGTAAAACCTTCATTAAGCCCGGCAGGACTAAGTGTGCCTAGACGATGAATCCAGCGTGCCTCTTCTTGTAGAAGTCTACGATCCAAACTCCCGGCTCTAGGGCCCAATTTGATCTGAGCTATGCCCCAGAATTGTAAAGAACGGATATCCCCTCCATGTATGAATCGAATGTGTCTAGATAAAGGTGTGTCATCCTTTAGATTTATGGTGCTAAGATGTTTTGAAATTCTTCTCCTCAACTCTTGGACCGTTTTACCCACATATAGCATAGGGCAGGAGCATTTCGCTATATAGATTACGGCTCTACTTTGACAGTTAATAAATTGTCTAATTTGGTAGGATCTACGATCCGAGGGGTTACTAAAATTCTTGACAGTGGGCATGAGATAGCAAAACGAACACCTACCACAGGTATGAGAACCTATAACCGACGATTTGAGCCAGCATTTAGATACTGTTAATGGTTTAGAATAGTGACTGTGTACCAGGTAATCGTGCAGGTTTATCACTCTGCGATACGTGATGCTGGGAGTAGAAGAGATTGCATCCTGAAGGTCAGGATCAGCCAAGAGAATGGGCCATTGTCGTTGTAGAATCTTAGAAACCTGTTGAGAACCGGCATCGAAAGTGTCAATACACCTGATTTTAGTTGACCCAGCAGACTTAATAGTAGCCTGAGGGCACTGAGGGACCTGGAGTTTATGGTCACATAAGAGGTCCTTTCTGTCTGTAGCCCTTGCCCTAGCATATGCTCTGTGTAGGCATTTCTTGGGGTATCCACGTGCAAGAGATTTAGAAAATAGTCTGTCGCATTCTAATTGAAATGAACACTCATCGGAGGAGTTCCTTTTAGCTCGAAGGTATTGCCCTATGGGAATACCCTTCTTTAGAGCGGGAGGGTGATAGCTCTCCCAGTGTAAAAAACTGTTAGTGGCTGTTGGTTTCCGTGAAATATCAGTGTGGACACCACCAGCAGGATTCAGGGAGATTTTTAAATCCAAAAAAGTGATCTCTTTGTGGTGTATGTCATGGGTACATTTCATACCAACATGATTGCTATTGAGTATGGCCATGAAACCAATAAATAAAGTGAGGTCACCATCCCATAGAATGAGAATATCATCAATATATTACCCCCAAAAAAGAATGTCACAAGTGAAAAAAAGTAAATCCTCAGTGAAAACAATAGTGTCTTCCCACCACCCCAAAAATAAATTAGCGTAAGTTGGTGCACATAAAGTGCCCATGGCTGTGCCTTTTATTTGTTGATAAAACTTCTGGTCAAAAATGAAATAATTATGTGTTTACAAAACCCGAAGAAATGATAACACAAATTTGTTATGCGTGTGAAATTGAGTACCTTTTGTGCTCAGAAAATGTGCAACAGCAGTGAGGCCAAATTCATGCTGAATATTAGTGTACAAAGACTCTACATCAATAATGGCAATTAAGGTAGAGGGGGTAACGTGGATCTCCTGGATCCTGGTGATGGTGTCCTTGTGCGCCTGGCTGATCGTGGAAGAATCCTCCGCTGGGGACCCTCCTCCAGACTGGCAGGTCACGCGGGGGTCTGTAAGAACCGGGATCTGATTGCTCGTCATTTCTGGTGGCCCACGCTGCCCAAGGACATTATGGACTTTGTTTCTTCCTTTTCTGTATGTGCAGCCAACAAGGTCGCTCACTCCAGACCTGCTGGTCTGCTCCAGCCATTGCCTGAGCCCAATGCTATCTGGCAGCATATAGCTATGGACTTTATTACGGACCTGCCTCTCTCTGCCAGATGCAGTACTGTCTGGGTGGTGTTGGATCGGTTTTCGAAGATGGCCCACTCCGTTCCTCTGACCGGTCTTCCTTCTGCTCCTCAGCTGGCCAAACTATTCATCCAACACATCTTCCGCCTGCACGGCTTGCCGCAGCATATTGTGTCTGATCAAGGGGTTCAGTTTACCTCCAAGTTCTGGAGAGCCCTCTGTGGACTCCTCGGTGTGAAGTTGAACTTTTCCTCAGCCTACCATACTCAGTCCAGTGGTCAGGTCGAGAGGATCAATCAGATCTTGGATAACTACCTACAACACTTCATCTCCAAGCAGCATGATTACTGGGTGCAGCTGCTTTTGTGGGCTGAGTTCTCATATAATAATCACACCAGCGAGTCCATTCTTCATTGTCTATGGGCAACACCCACAAATTCCTCTCCCAGTACCCGATACTTCCGAGGTACCAGCGGCTGTGTAATGTCAGTATAGGCAGACAGACAGGTGAGCCCTAATCTACCCGCCACTCAGTCCCTGCCTACTTGCACAGCCCGTCCTAGGCGATGGCGTACAACTGGGCGACGGTCCCTACGCTCAATATGTGCACGACAGACAAACAAGACAAGGGTACACAAAAGCAAAGGGAAGTGGGGCAGTTGCCCACGGCAACACCGTGAGCAACAGAGTAGTGGACGAGCTGAGTCAGACCAGGAGTGTACGTGGTAACAAATGCAGAGCAGGAGAATAGTCAGTTAAGCCAGGGTCAATATGAAGCAGAGGTCAATGGTAACAGCAGGAACAGCAGAGCCAGGAAACAAGAGAATCACAGGCAAAGGACAAGCAGCAAATGAAGGTATAAGTAGACCAAGGGCGGGAGTTAGAACCGTCTGGCCAGGCTGCGATAGGCTCTCCCACTCCTCCGCCTACCAGCCTGAGTGGTAGCAGATCGAGTCACTCTAGCAGACCTAGGAACAGATGCAGGCTGATTAACCACGGGCATCGACACAGAAGCTGTGTCAGGCAAATCCTTTACAGTACCCCCCTTTTATGAGGGGCCACTGGCCCCTTCCTAGGTGGACCTGGCTTGTTGGGGATACCGAAGATGGAACTTCCTGAGCAATAACCCGGTGTGAACATCCCGGGCTGGTACCCAAGTCCTCTCCTCAGGCCCGTATCCTCTCCAATGGACCAGGTACTGGAGGGAGCCTTGGACCATCCTGCTGTCCACAATCTTGGCCACCTCGAATTCTACCCCTTCAGGGGTAAGAACAGGGACCGGAGGTTTCCTCGAGGTAGGCAAGGATGGGGAGCAGCGCTTCAGGAGGGAGGCATAGAACACGTTGTGTATTTGAAAAGACGGGGGTAACTCCAGCCGGAAGGAGACAGGGTTAAGGACCTCAATGACCTTGTATGGCGCTATATACCGGGGAGCACATTTTTGGGACAGAACATTAAGGCGCAATTTTTTTGAAGACAGCCACACCAGATCCCCGACCACAAACAAGGGGTTAGCAGAACGTCTTTTATCTGCCTGAGTATTTTGTATGCTCTGGGACGCCTCAAGGTTCTTCTGAACTTGGGCCCAGACTGTGCATAGTTCCCGATGAATGACATCTACCTCGGGATTGTTGGAACCACCAGGTGAAACGGAGGAGAACCGTGGATTAAATCCAAAATTACAGAAAAAGGGGGAGACCCCTGACGAGATACTGACCCGGTTATTGAGGGAAAATTCGGCGAGGGGAATGAAGGAGACCCAATCATCTTGGCAGTCAGAGATAAAACACCTTAAATATTGTTCTAGAGACTGATCAGTCCTCTCGGTTTGGCCATTAGTTTCAGGATGGAAGGCCGAGGAGAAGGACAGATCAATCTCCAACTTCTTACAGAAAGCCCTCCAAAACAATGAAACAAACTATACCCCTCTGTCAGAAACAATATTGACAGGAACCCCATGGAGACGCAGGATGTGTTTGACAAACAAGGTAGCCAACGTCTTGGCATTGGGTAGTTTCTTGAGGGGCACAAAGTGGCACATCTTACTGAAGCGGTCTACTACAACCCACAGCACCGACTTGCCTTGGGATGGAGGCAGATCGGTGATAAAATCCATGGAGATATGGGTCCAAGGTCTCTGGGGAATGGGCAAAGAACATAGTAAGCCCGCTGGTCGGGACCTGGGAGTCTTGGACCTAGCACAAATTTCTCAAGCGGTGACGTAGGCCTTAACGTCTTTAAGCAACCCAGGCCACCAATAGGTTCTAGAAATGAGGTGCTTAGTACCTAGGATGCCTGGATGGCCAGATAGTGCAGATAGACTCTCCCTGAGTACCCTTAGCCGGAATTACAGGGCAACAAACAGCTTGTTCTCAGGAAGGTTCTCGGGAGCTGAACCTTGATCAGTCGCAATTTCAGAGACTAAGTCAGAATCAATAGAGGAAATTATTATACCTGGGGTCAAAACACAAGCAGGATCCTCCTCCGGAGGAGGGCTTGCCATGAAGCTATGCGACAGCGCATCAGCTTTAATATTTTTAGACCCAGCCCTATAGGTGACCACAAGGTTAAATCTAGTAAAAAAACAACGTCCATCGAGCTTGTCTCGGGTTTAACCTCCGGGCAGATTCTAGAAAAAACAGATTCTTGTGGTCGGTAAGGACCGTTACCTGGTGCCTAGCCCCCTCCTGGAAGTGGAGCCACTCTTCAAATGCCCATTTAATGGCTAAGAGTTCGCGGTTGCCAACGTCATAGTTACTCTCAGTGGGGGAGAACTTCCTGGAGAAGTAGGCACAGGGATGGAGATGGGTGAGACCCCTGGTACCCTGGGACAAGACAGCACCCACTCCCACCTCGGAGGCGTCAACATCCACGATGAATGGCTCCATCTCGTTAGACTGAATAAGCACTAGGGAAGAGATAAAGCACCTCTTAAGGACCTCAAAAGCCTGGACCGACTCCGAAGGCCAGTGGAGGAGATCGGCACCTTTGCGAGTAAGGTCCGTAAGAGGCTTAGCAATGACCGAGAAGTTAGCAATAAATCTCCTGTAATAATTAGCAAACCCCAGGAAGCACTGTAAAGCTTTCAGGGAGGCAGGTCGGACCCATTCAGCCACCGCCTGAACCTTGGCAGGGTCCATGCGGAATTCGTTAGGAGTGAGGATTTGACCCAAAAATGGTGTCTCCTGCACCCCAAACACACATTTTTCGGATTTAGCAAAGAGTTTGTTTTCCCGAAGGGCCTGGAGCACCTTCCTGACATGCTCAATGTGGGAGGACCACTCCTTGGAAAACACAAGTATATCATCAAGGTACACGACAAGATATACCCCCAGGTAGACTCTTAAAATCTAATTTATGAAATTCTGGAAGACCGCGGGAGCATTACACAACACAAAGGGCATGATGAGGTATTCGAAATGACCTTTGGGCGTGTTAAACGCAGTCTTCCACTCATCCCCTTCTCTGATTCGTATAAGGTTATAAGCCCCCCGAAGATCAAACTTAGAGAACCATTGGGCCCCCTGAACCTGATTGAAGAGATCAGGAATCAGAGGAAGGGGATATTGGTTCCTTACAGCGACCTTATTCAAGTTACGGTAATCGATGCACAGCCTAAGACCACCACCCTTCCTCCCTACGAAGAAGAAGCCTGCACCTACCGAAGAAGTAAATGGACGAATGTAACCCTTGGCCAGGCTTTCCTGGATATATTCTCTCATGGCTTCACGTTCAGGACAAGAGAGATTAAATATAATACCTTTAGGGAGCTTAGCTCCTGGTACCAAATCGATTGCGCAATCATACTCTCTATAAGGAGGTAACTCTTCGGAAGCTTTTTTAGAAAAAACATCAGCGAAATCCTGAATAAACTCAGGTAGAGTGTTCACCTCCTCAGCGAGAGAAAACAAATTAATAGAAAAACAGGACGTCATGCATTCATTACCCCATTTAGTAACATCCCCGATATTCCAGTTAAACGTGGGATTATGCATCTGCAACCAAGGAAGGCCTAAAACCAAATCGGACGATAATCCCTGCATCACCAACACAGAACACTGCTCCGAATGAATGGAGCCCACAATGAGTTCAAAAACAGGGGTATGCTGCGTAAAATAACCATTAGCAAGTGGGGTGGAGTCGATACCTACTACCGGGACTGGTTTAGCCAAATCAATCAATGGCATGGCTAGAGACATAGCAAATTCCACAGACATAATATTAGCAGAAGACCCTGAATCCACGAAGGCACTGCCGGTGGCAGACCCACCATAAAAGGAGACCTGAAAGGGAAGCCAGGTTTCATGTATACGGGAAATACCTGTGCGCCCAAGCGACCTCCCTGATGGTCACTTAGGCGCGGAAATTTTCCGGCTGCTTATTCTTACGTCTAGGACAGTCGTTCACTTGATGCTTGCCATCCCCACATTAGAAGCAGAGACCATTCTTCCTGCGGAACTCTCTACGTTGTTGGGAACTAGAAAAAAGTAGAAAAAACAACAAAGCGCACAATAGTGCATGAAACTGTGATTTACACGTGTGAATAAGGTGTTAGTGGTGCTCACCTGGTGCGGTTATGCTGGGAGCATAACATCCAGTATAGCAGAATCCAAATAAATAGCCTCCACGGTATATTGGTAGCAGGATCAGGTTGCAGCACAGGACCCGGTTTGAGAACTTAGGCAAAGAAGTCTCAATGTGGATATGAAGGAATAACGGAAAAAACGGGTGCTTTCCATGCGCTACCGATTGGGGTAATCATCCATAATATGTGCAATCCAATTTCCTCAAGGATAAAAATGTCATCAGTGGTAAAAAGGATTTATTAGTATGAGTATAAAACACTACAGTAGACTGTTTAGCAGCGAACTGTTTCAAAACCGGACCGGTTTCTTCCTCAGGTAGCATATAAATGAGTGGATGGGTGGGGTGTCGGTTAAATAACCGAATGAAAGGTCAGTTTAGGGCAAGAACTACCGAGTCGGGTATACAGGTTAAAACAGCCAAAATTACGTATCAAACGATACACATGATTATACAAATAGTTACAAGCAGTTACAATAAAATAAAATAAAATAAAAGATATATATATAGAGATGTATTAATTAAAACATTCTATTAAAACTTAATTGACTTCCATATATTATAATCAGGAGATACCTAACAATTACAGAGATCCTTTATTAATCAGGATTAAAAGTATATATATATATATATACACGCAAATATATATTTACATATGCATATATGTTTGGTCTTAAAATTTCTGTTTAAAAATTGAATAAAAGAGATCTTTAAAAATAACTACCATGATTTTCTTATCATTTGGGATCTATATATAGTTTAAAAATGGTTTGTTTCCCAGCCGTGGTTATCATAGAGGGAGTTTAACATACAAATGGAGTATCATCTTATTTTTTAGTTGTTTCTAGGGATTATACTAGAGGATAAATTCCTCTTTTGCTCATTTTATTCTATTCTTATATTAAACTATATACATTCGTAAGTATTGAGCTGAGAAAATTTTTGTATATATTCTGTATGTATATATATATATATATATATACATTTTCATATGTGTTTTTTTCTTATAATTGTGCTGTTTTCATAACAAAATGCTAATAATGATTTTATTCTTAATGTTCCTTCCAAAACTTTTCTTTGAAGCCAGATGATCATATTTTGTGGTTCTTGTTATTAGAAATATATAATTTCTTCTTTGGTGCGATCTTTGCCGGTTATTAAAAAATATATTGTAACGTAACATATAACGAATTAATTCACTATTTATGTACAATGGGCCTCATCTAGAGTAAATTCGTTTTATTAGATTATGATCTCTGTAATTTCATTCAAACCTTCAGGTTTTAGAGTCTTAAGTTTGTATATCCAATAGATTTCCCTTTTACAGAGTGAATCAAACCTATCCGCTCGGCTTTCGTTTATGTGTTCAATAGGTGTAATATTAAAACATTTTAAATCATCATTGTGAAATAAAGTACAGTGTTTGGAGATACTATGTAACAGGAATTTTTTCTTACAATTAGAACGATGCTTGTTTAGTCGACAATGTAGAGGTTGAATGGTTCTTCCCACGTATTGGAGACCACAAATACAGTTAATGAGATATATCACATAATTTGACTGGCAATTTAGTTGTGTTTCAATTAGATACTCATTTTTTGTTTGGTTTGATCGAAAAATATCTGTGGTAAGTATGCTAGAGCAGCATAAACATCTCTTTTTTCTACATTTGGAGCTCCCTTTTATGTATAGACATGGAATCATAGTATTTTGTTGAAAAATCTTTTGTTTTCCAGCAAAATTAATCCGACTTGGTGCTAAAATATTCTTCATAGTTTTTGCTCTCTTGAAAGTTATCATCGGTTTCATTGGCAGACTATTTTTTAAAAAGCGGTCAATATGTAAAATGTGCCAATGTCTGTTCATAATGTCTTTTCTATTTTTATGTGCTGCATTGTATTTGGTTATAAAGTTGAAGGAAAAACTATTTTTTTGTTGTCTCTCCTTCGCTTTTTTTGTGTCTGTTATATCCCTCACTTCAGTTCCATTTGATATTGTATCCTTAGGAGGTAGACAATCCTCTTCACTTAAAATTACTGTTTTTTTATATGCATCAGAGAGAAGTTTTTGTGGGTAGTTTTTTTCTTTAAATCGTTTTTGTAAAATACGGCTTTGATCATTAAAATCTTTGTTTAATGTGCAGTTTTTTCGAATTCTCTTGTACTGACTATATGGGATGTTTTTTAGCCACTTATGATAGTAACTGCTCTTATAGTCCAGATAGCTATTGCTATCAACTTTTTTAAAATGTGTGCGAGTAATAATTTTACTTGTTGTTTTTGCTATTGTAAGATCCAAAAAATCAATTTCAATTGGTTGTATGTTAAATGTAAATTTTATCCCCCAAGTATTGTTATTTAGTGTCTGACAGAAATCTGTCGCTGTTATAAAATCACCTTCCCAAATCAGGAACAGATCGTCTATATATCTTCTAAATAATAAAATATTAGTATTTGCCCATGGATGTTGCCAGATGTGTTCTTCCTCAAACATTCCCATAAAGATATTTGCATAGCTGGGAGCTACCCGTGTCCCCATAGCTGTGCCTTTTACCTGATGGTACAGTTTCTGGTTAAATGAAAAAATATTATTTTTTAGGATGAATTCCATACATACTCTTACAAAAAAAGTTAGTTTGTGCAGATAATAGTTCCGTATCCCTCTCCAGTCTTATTTTCAGTTTTTCCATACCTAATGTATGTTCAATGTTGCTATAAAGTGCAGTCACATCTAAAGTAATAAATAATAAGTTTTCTTTAATTGGAATTTTATTTAAAAGGGCTCTGTCACCAGATTTTGCAGCCCCTATCTGCTATTGCAGCAGATAGGCGCTGCAATGTAGATTACAGTAACGTTTTTATTTTTAAAAAACGAGCATTTTTGGCCAAGTTATGACCATTTTTGTAGTTATGCAAATGAGGCTTGCAAAAGTCCAAGTGGGTGTGTTTAAAAGTAAAAGTCCAAGTGGGCGTGTATTATGTGCGTTACATCGGGGCGTTTTTAATACTTTTACTAGCTGGGCGCTCTGATGAGAAGTAACATCCTCTTCTCTTCAGAACGCCCAGCTTCTGACAGTGCAGATCTGTGACGTCACTCACAGGTCCTGCATCGTGTCGGACACATCGGCACCAGAGGCTTCAGTTGATTCTGCAGCAGCATCGGCGTTAGCAGGTAAGTCGATGTAGCTACTTACCTGCAAACGCCGATGCTGCTGCAGAATCATCTGTAGCCTCTGGTGCCGATGTGTCCCCGCTCGTCTGACACGATGCAGGACCTGTGAGTGACGACACAGCGTGATCTCTCGAGAACACGCTGTGTCTGCACTGCCAGAAGCTGGGCGTTCTGAAGAGAAGTGGATGATACTTCTCATTACAACGGCCAGCTAGTAAAAGTATTAAAAACGCCCCGATGTACGCACATAATACACGCCCACTTGGACTTTTACTTTTAAACACACCCACTTGGACTTTTGCAAGCCTCATTTGCATAACTACAAAAATGGTCATAACTTGGCCAAAAATGCTCGTTTTTTAAAAATAAAAACGTTACTGTAATCTACATTGCAGCGCCTATCTGCTGCAATAGCAGATAGGTGCTGCAAAATCTGGTGACAGAGCCTCTTTAAATCCCCTATCAATTGTGTTGAGTCTTTTAGAAAGCTTGGAAACTCCATCACATATTTTTGTAAAATTAAATCCAGATAATGAGAAAGGTGACAAGTGGGAGATTGCATACCTGATATAATCGGTCTCCCTGGGAAGACACGGAGGCCCCGAGTTGCGTTGGTTCATCCGAGTTTTGCGTGGAAGAACGAAGCATGGAACCTCGGGGGCCATCATAGGGGAGCCAGAGGAGAATGCACAAAAACGTTCAAGTCGTCGTTCCCTGAGACGTCGGTCAAGACATACCGCTAAAGCCATAACCTGATCTAGAAAGTCAGAAGAGGGATAATAACTAACAGGTCTTTCAGAGCATTAGACAGACCCAATCTAAACTGGCACCTCAAGGCAGGGTCATTCCACCGAGAAGCTACACACCACTTTCTAAAGTCAGAACAGTACTCCTCAACGGGTCTCTTACCCTGACGTAAGTTCACCAGCTGACTCTCGGCAAAGGCAGTCTTGTCAGTCTCGTCATAGATGAGTCTGAGAGCCGAAAAAAAAGGTCAACAGAAGAGAGTTCAGGGGCATCAGGGGCCAAGGAGAAGGCCCATTCCTGGGGGCTGTCCTGGAGCCGGGACATAATTATACCCACTCGCTGGCTCTCAGAACCTGAGGAGTGGGGCCTTAAACGGAAATAGAGCCTACAACTTTCCCGAAAGGAGAAAAAAGTCTTCCGGTCCCCTGAGAACTGGTCAGGCAACTTGAGGTGGGGTTCAAGAGGTGAGGTGGAGGGCACTACCTGGGTAGCATCACGCTGGGTGCACCTCTGAGCCAGGTCTTGGACCTGTAGGGAGAGACCCTGCATTTGCTGAGCCAGGGCCTCAAGGGGGTTCATAGTGTGTCAGGGACCAGGGTAGAAAAGGTATATTCGCCTTTGAATATGTAATGTCAGGATAGGGAGACAGACAGGTGAGCCCTAATCTACCCGCCACTCAGTCCCTGCCTACTTGCACAGCCCGTCCTAGGCGACGGTGTACAACTGGGCGACGGTCCCTACGCTCAATATGTGCACGACAGACAAACAAGACAAGGGTACAGAAAAGCAAAGGGAAGTGGGGCAGTTGCCCATGGCAACACCGTGAGCAACGGAGTAGTGGGCGAGCCGAGTCAAACCAGGAGTGTACGTGGTAAAAATGCAGAGCAGGAGAATAGTCAGTCAAGCCAGGGTCAATATGAAGCAGAGGTCAGTGGTAACAGCAGGAACAGCAGAGCCAGGAAATAAGATAATCACAGGCAAAGGACACGCAGCAAATGAAGGTATAAGTAGACAAAGGGCGGGAGCTAGAACCGTCTGGCCAGGCTGCGATAGGCTCTCCCACGCCTCAGCCTACCAGCCTGAGTGGTAGCAGATTGAGTCACTCTAGCAGACCTAGGAACAGATGCAGGCTGATTAACCATGGGCATCGACACAGAAGCTGTGTCAGGCAAATCCTTCACAGGCTGACTGCGCTTTTAGAGACTTCCTGCAGATCTGGCAGCAGAATCGATCCTCCATCCTAATGGCAGTCGACCACATGAAACGGAAGGCTGACACAAGGAGAGGAGAACCTCCTCAATTTCTCCCTGGCACAAAGGTCTGGCTGTCTTCTAGGAATATCCGACTAAGGGTGCCGTCATGCGAATTTGCTCCCAGGTTCCTCGGACCCTTCGAGATCCTACAGCAGATCAACGCTGTCGCCTACAAGCTTCGGCTGCCTCCTACCCTCAAGATCCTTAACTGCTTCCATGTCTCCCTCCTGAAGCCTGAAGGTGGTTCTGAACCGCTATACCAAAACTCCTAGCCCAGCGGTTGCCTCCAGCGGTCCTTCAGACACCTTTGAGGTTAAGGAGATCTTGGACATCAAAAAAGTGAGAGGAAAGACTTTTTATTTAGTGGAATGGAAGGGGTGTGGTCCTGAAGAGAGGTTCTGGGAGCCAGAGGAGAACCTCAATGCTCCTACTCTTCTGAAAAAGTTTCTCTCTCGCTCTGGTCCCAACAAGAGGGGGCGTAAGAGGGGGGATACAGTCATGTCCGTGGCTGCGGGCTGTCAGCTCCAATCTCCCCTGACATCCGCAGTCATGAGTCGGCAAGCGCTGACCCCAGCCTCCTCCTCAGGAGACGCCAGCGCTCGCTTCCACTCACCTCAGCCGGATCCCGTAGGGTGCAGCGCGCGCACCGGACTTTGATGAATAACAGGCCGTGAGTACCCTGGACTATAAGAGGGGTTCAGCCCCCTGCTTTGATGCCTGAGCATTGTTGTTGTTGTTTTTCTAGTTTGTCTATGCAATGGTCTCCTCGTGTGGTCCTGTTCCTAGCATTCCATACTCTCCTGGTCGTGTGCCGTGCTGAGCTGTAGTCGTGCTGTGTTGTACAGGGTGGGCCATTTATATGGATACACCTAAATAAAATGGGAATGGTTGGTGATATTAACTTCCTGTTTGTGGCACATTAGTATATGGGAGGGGGGGAACTTTTCAAACTGGGTGTTGACCATGGTGGCCATTTTGAAGTCGGCCATTTTGTATCCAACTTTATTTTTTTCAATGGGAAGAGGGTCATGTGACACATCAAACTTATCGAGAATTTCACAAGAAAAACAATGATGTGCTTGGTTTTAACGTTACTTTATTCTTTCATGAGTTATAAACAAGTTTCTGACCACTTATAAAATGTGTTCAAAGTGCTGCCCATTGTGTTGGATTGTTAATGCATGGAAGCTGCGCGATGACGTCGCAATGACGTCATTGCGCCGCTTGCGACGTTGGAAGGTGCTGATTGGTGGAGCAATTAATTTTGCCCCGCCAATCAGCGTCATTGTAAGGCACTGAATGTTCGAGCATGTGCCATGTGGCATTCAGCGCTAAGGCATGTATTTGGCTGTCGCTAGCATCGTGACCCCCTCCGGTGCTAGCGACGCCTACGGGCATCAGAGGGCCTGTGTCGCCCGACCCATACTTGTTGGAGGCTCGGCGGCACAGGGCCCCGTAGTAGCAGCGTTACCGCTGTAGCAGCCATAACAGTTGCTAGTGGCGCCACCGAGCATATGGGGGGGCGTGTCGGCTGGCGGCACGAGCCCCCTCAAGTCGCGGGCCCTGTAGCAGCCGCTACGGCTGCTATCGCGGTAGTTACGCCACTGCCACCAAGGCTTCGTTACCTTAATCCCAATTTACCCTTATCTCTAGGATAGTAGACAACAAGGAACTCAGAGATACATGAATGCAGGATATGACTGCAAAGTTTAGGGATAGGGGTTATCCCACATATCTCCTCAACCAAACTATGTCTAGTAGTGATACACAACCCAACAGGAACAACAACAAGAACCGCATGCCATTTGTACACACTTATCACCCGTGTTCGTTTAAAATCCACCATGTAATTCGGAAACACTGGTCCATTCTCCAAGAAGCTTATCCACACATCCAGGAATTTAAATCCCCTTTTCTTCCCTGTACAAAACGGCCAAAAAACCTAAGGGATAAATTAGTAAGGGCAGATCTAGGATCCATTAAAAGGCTTCCAAGACAGACCTTCTTGAAAACACCTGTGAAAGGTAACTTCCCTTGCCTCTCATGTCTGCAATGCTCCAACGTAATAAAAGGAGAGCTTATTTACCCCACACACAGGACGATCGATCCCCATACAAGATTTCTTCACGTGCAATACTAATTATGTACTAAACGCAATCAGATGTCCTTGCGGTCTCATGTATGTAGGAGAAACCACCCAAAAAGTGAGGGATCGCATATCACAGCACAAGTCTAACATCAGATGTGGCAACACCCTGCTACCCATATAAAAACACGCTGGCGGAGCTGCAGGGACCAATTCCGTCGTGAGATGGGCGACAGAGGCCGCAGTGGGGATGGGGCTTCCCAAAAACGGCCCTATATGTACAGTAAGCAGCTCTTGTTCCTGAAGGATATCATGGAGATGCGATCGTAAGTAAATGTGCTATTGCATGCGTAAATGGTTGTTTGCACATGTCATGGTCGCCATAAAGCATTTTTGGTCAATGATGTCTATTGGTTGCTCATTATGTTTTTCAATTACAGAACGACGGACAATTTGAACGACACAGAGGAGGAGAGTGACCAGCCCGAGTCTCTGCCGCATCCTCCCAGCAGTCGACTGGTGTCCCTAACCCCGGAGCCAACACCCCAGGACCCGGCCCCAGTAGAGTCGGCCCTTGCCGAACTCTCTCCGCCAGAAACCCGCCCCCCCCCCCCTCGTGACCACCAGCAAGACGCCGACGCAGTCAGCAGGCAGCCGCTGGGGCCCAGGTTGATTCTCGGGTCCTGGAATACCTGCGTCGAGCGGCCGACGAAGACGGGCAGGATTTTTTTGCCAGGGGAATCGTGCCACTTCCGCGGAGGGTACCAGTGGATAGGGTGCCACACCTCCACTCTGCCATTATTTCCCTGATAGATAGCGCCCCCCCCCCCACAATCCTCACCACTGCTTCACAGCTATCAAGCAGTGGAGAGGATTCGCCGTGGCTTCCACCACATCAAATTACCCTGCCCCATACCACCCACCCATCCCCAGCGCACGGCCACACCCTTAACGACCTGGGCCTGCCCGTTTTTCCCCTGGTCCTCTGCCTGTCCGCGAGCAGCATTTGCTGCAATACAGCAGAGGTCCAGAAACCTTCGCTCCCCCTTTCCCTGGACCCAGTTACCAGGCCCATCATCAGCACCACTATGCTGGAGAGGAACATCCTCAGCAGCTCCATGGCCAGCATAGTGGTGCTGAAATGGCCGTGTACTCTTCCCCGGCCCACCAATACCACCACTTACAAAAGTTGCTGAGGGCTGAGCCGACCAATGCTCATTTTTGAAGGGCTGCATAGTCTGCCCACATCTGTTTTGCACCATGTTGGTGTGCTGTTTATTTTTTTTTGTTTGGTTCTTTTGCACCCCGTTTTTGTTATGCATTAAAAATTAAAATGAAGGTGTTTACAGTTGCAATTGCGTGGTGTTATTTTTTAAACCCCCTCCCCAAAATGATTACCTAAAATGTATAATATTGTACACTCACACACTGCTGGGCTTGTCCAAATATAATTGCACACGTTCAATGAGGTATTAGTTCATCTTTCGGGGTTTGCCATTGTTTGTAAGAGATGTGAATGTTGGCGTGCTGTCATGTGCCAATAGCCACAGAAAGGGCTGTCGCGATTGGAGGAGAATTTAATTTGGGCGAACAAAATTCATTCTCATGCAAACAGTTTCAGGACTGGCAAATGGCAAGTACAAACCCCAACTGATGTAAGCTCGCAACCCACGTCAAGGGTCCTCATGTATTGTAAGTCCCTAACACTACAAGCCCCTAACCTAAAACAACAAACACTGGCCACTTGGGACCTGTGGACACAATAAACAAACAAATATGCGACCCTTTAAATGACATCAAGCCCCCATGGTGCGACTCCTGATGGGCTCTCAAAATATGCAGCCAAACTTTCCCGCACTCTGAGTCCGGATGTGAGAGATCTCCCTAGTGGAATAGCCGGGCCAGTGTTGCTGGTGGCTGCATGTATTAGTATATATTCTGCATCAAACGTTGCATCATGAATGCGGCAGAAGTTATGCAGAACTACACACGCTTGTATGACACGTGTCACATTCTGCGGTGACAATTGCATTGTAGACAGAAACACCCGCCACCTGTTAGACATAATGCCAAAGGCACATTCCACACATCTTCGAGCTCGGCATAGGCGGAGATTGAACATGCGGCGACGCTCATCCAAGCCCCTTCTTGCAAAAGGCCGCATTACTTGCCTTGTCAGGGCAAACCCCTGATCTGCAACAATGACATATGGGATTGGTGGGCCGCTGGAGCCAGGGAGGATGGAAGGTTCCGGCACCGCCAGTTGATTATTACAAAGCCGTTTACCCATTCTGGATGAACGGAATATGCGGGCATCAGCAGAGCTTCCGTACGAGCCTATGGCAACAATAATTAGTGTCCGCCAAGACCAACAACACGATGGAAAAAACTTTTTGTAGTTATAGTATCGCGAGCCACTGCGTGGGGGCTTCTTCACACGAATGTGCTTGCCGTCTAGGGCACCAATACAATTCGGAAATTGAGTTGCTCGAAGAAAGCCGTCCGAAATTCTAAGCCACTGTTCTGTCGTGGGCTGAGGCATGATAGTGGTCTTTAATCGCTGCCACAACACGACACAGGTGGATGTGACAATGAAGGAAATGGTGGTCACTCCCAAAAGAAACTCAAAATGTAACGAATGGTAACTATTGCCTGTGGCCAGAAATCTAAAGGCAAGATAAAACCAAAACAATAATGAACACATGTTAGGGCGGACTTGTAAAACATACAGCGTCCTCGAAGAAGTAATTGCAACTGCACACGTACCTCAAGGTCACAAGCAGGCGTTCCTCAGGGGAAATGCAGCGTCTCATGTTGGTATTCTGGTAGGTGATTCCAGGACGAATCTGCGCAAGCAGAAGATCAAAGGTGTACACAGACATGCGGCAGAATGCACAGAATTTTTCGGGGTGACGCCGTAAGTCCTCATAAAGAGTATGAAAATGCCCTTTGGAGGTTCGTTGGGCCACAAGTGGATGAACCCAAATCCGACTTCTTCTACACGTCTGGTGCTGCAGCATGGCTCGCCGTTCGCCAAAACGACGCAAAATCATCCACGCAAGCAGCTCACGTGCCAGCGACTGAGAAGGCATAAATATGGCTTGCAAGTCAAAACACGTGTCAACTGATTAAACACACACTGGGGTTTCAGCAGAGGCTGCAATAAGGCGCACAACCTGTTCACCCAGCAAGCAGGGGTTGGGCCAGCCTACCTATTTGTAGGCTGGCCTCGCATTAACTACCCCTGCGTTTTTACGCGCGTTTTAAACGCAGGTCGCACACGCTCGTGTAAACCAGGCCTAATTCTAACCTTACTTAGGACGTATATCCTCTTACTTAACTACTTGTCCCTTTATTTAGTTCAAAACGTTTCATGTCATGTCATTTTTTCACCACCAGAGGGCATCAGCGCACCACTACAGTCTCATTTCACGGGCGCTGACACTTATACAATGCCCTTTCCTAGGGCCGAAGCGCGCTGACGTCATCACATGACGCGTGCAGGGCTCCCTCGTCAGTAGGAATACATATTGACCCGAAACTGACCAGTCCCCCAGCGTCCTATATGCGGTTAGCCGCAATACCTAAACGCCGTGATCTCATACAAGTCAGAAATTGCAAACAAGGTAAGCTTACAATTTTTTTGTCACACAACCCCCCCTTGTAGATAGTGCATTTTTTTACAGCCCCCCTGTAGATAACGCCATACAGCCCACCCTGTAGATAACGCCATACAGCCACCCTGTAGATAACACCAGACAGCCCCCTGTAGATAACACCAGACAGCCCCCCTGTAGATAGCGCCATACAGTCCCCCTGTAGATAGCGCCATACAGCCCCCCCTGTAGATAGCGCCATACAGCCCCCCTGTAGATAACGCCATACAGCCCCCCCTGTAGATAGCGCCATACAGCCCCCCTGTAGATTGCGCCATACAGCCCCCCTGTAGATAACGCTATACAGCCCCCCCTGTAGATAGGGGCATACAGCCCCCCCCCGTAGATAACGATATACAGCCCCCCCTGTAGATAGTGCCATACATCCCCCCTGTAGATAACGCCATACAGCCCCCTTTGTAGATATCTACAGAGGGGGCTGTATGGCGTTATCTACAGGGGGGACTGTATGGCGTTATCTACAGGGGGGACTGTATGGCGTTATCTACAGAAGGGGCTGTATGGCGCTAACGCCATACAGCCCCCACTGTAGAGAACGCCATACAGCCCCCACTGTAGGGAACGCCATACAGCCCCCCCTGTAGGGAACGCCATACAGCCCCCCCTGTAGGGAACACCATACAGCCCCCCCCCCTGTAGGGAACGCCTTACAGCCCCCGCTGTAGGGAACGCCATAAAGCGTCCCTAACCCCCCAAAAAAATGCGACCTACAGTGTGTCCTAGAAAAGACATGCATCCCCTCTCCACAGGACAGGGGATACATGTGTGATCGCTGGCATTGATAGGGAGAACGGGGGACTGAAAGTCCCCTGAAGTTCTCCATGACTAACCTCTGACTTCCGGCGTCCGCAAAGCTCACTAAAAATGAAAGGAGTGCTGGTCACGCATGCGCACAAGCACGACCGGCGCTCCATTCATTTCTACGGAGCTGCCGACACAGACCCCGGAAGTCCGAGGTTTGTGATGGAGAACTTCAGGGGACTTTCAGCCCCCCATTCTCCCTATCAATGCCAGCGATCACACATGTATCCCCTGTCCTGTGGAGATCCTGTGGAGAGGGGATACATGTCCTGTGGAGAGGGGATACATGTCTTTTGTTTATTGGCAGAGCGGGGAGATACCTCCCTGCTCTGCCGTAGTGTTCAGTGGCGTCCCGCTGTAGCAGCCATAGCGGCTGCTAGCAGAGCCTCCGGCCATGGTGGGGGCCCGTGCCGGCGGGCGACACGGGCCCCCTCGTGCTGTGGTAGTTACTCCACTGCATTGAGTACTTTGATTCATGATCTACGTAACTATATTACTGCTATAGATACTATATGATGTTGATATAAAACAAAATATTTCGTATTGTAAAACATATATTCTATATACCTATTGGCCTTTTGGTTTAACCGGGCACCGATACCTGCTCCTAGCGTGACGTTTCTCCAGTGACTGCATGTTTTCTGTTCTTCTTGTTTTAACTTTATACTTTTACAAATTTTCGTTTTTTATGATTTATTTACGTTTTTCCTGTATATATCTTATGTGTCCGTATGGGGGTATAATATGTATTATTTCTCCTATTTAATTTCTTTAGTGCTTGATGAAGGTCATAAGTTGACCTAAACGTCGCACATGCATATTCACATATATATGAAAAAGAATTAAGAATTTCACTCCAATCTGGTGTGTCGAGTACTTCTTTTGCTATCATCCCCCATATATCTACTTTATATTTGCATAGTTTTTTGAACATCCTTTTATTTTTCTAGGACGTTACGAGGCTTAGAACTTTAGCAGCAATTTCTCACATTTTCAAGAAAATTTCAAAAGGCTATTTTTACAGTTTCCAGTTCAGTTGTGAAGTGGCTTTGAGGGCCTTATATATTAGAAACCCCCAATAACCCACCCAATTTAAAAAACTTCACCCCTCAAAATATTCAAAACAGCATTTAGAAACTTTCTTAACCCTTTAGAAGCTTCACAGGAATTAAAGAAAAGCAGAGGTGAAATTTACAAATGTCATTTTTTTTTGCAGAAATGTTTTTTGTAACACAGAAAGTTTTACCAGAGAAATGCAACTCAATGTTTATTGCCCAGGTTCTACAGATTAAGGAAATATCCTACATGTGTCCCTTGTGTGCCAGCGGGCTGAAACACCGGCCTCAGAAGCAAAGGAGCATCTAGAGAATTTTGGGCCTCCTTTTTATTAAAATATATTTTAGGCACCATGTCTGGTTTGAAAGGCTCTTGCGGTGCCAAAACAGTGGAAATGCCACAAAAATGACCCCATTTGGGAAACGACACAACTCAAGGAAATTATCTAGGGGTATAGTGAGCATTTTGACCCCACAGGTTCATTGCAGAAATTATTGGAAGTAGGCCCTGAAAATTAAAATCTCAATTTTTTTCAAAGAATCGGTAGGTTTAGCAATTTTTTTTATTTCCACAAGGACTAAAGGGGAAAAAGCACAACCACATTTGTAAAGCAATTTCTCCCGAGTAAAACAATACCCCACATGTGGTCATAAATGGCTGTTTAGACAAACGGCAGGGCTCAGAAGGGAAGGAGCGCCATTTGGCTTTTGGTGCTCAAATTTAGCAGGAATGGTTTGGGGTGGCCATGTCACATTTGCAAAGCGCCTGAGGGGAGAAAACAGTGGAAACCCCCAAAAAGTGACTCCATTTAAGAAAGTACACCCATTGAGGAAATTATCTAGGGATGTACTGAGTATTTTGACCCCACAGGTGTTTCATAGAATTTATTAAAATTGGGAAGTGAAAATAAAAACAATTCCTTTCTTCATTAAGTCGTAGCTTTAGTTCAACATTTATTTTCTCAACAATTAAATGAAAAAGGAAACCCAATATTCGTAATGCAATTTCTCCCAAATACGGCAATACCCCATATGTGGTCATAAACTGCTGTTTGGGCACACGGCAGGGCTCAGAAGGGAGGGAGCAGCATTTGGCTTTTGGAGTGCAGATTTTGCTGGATTGGTTTCTGGTAGCTATGTCGCATTTGCAAAGCCCATGTGGGACCAAAACCGGGGAAACCCCCAGAATTGACCACATTTTGGAAACTACACCCCTCAAGGTATTCACCTAGGGGTGTAGTGAGCATGTTAACCCTGCAGGTGTTTCGCAGAAATTAGTATGCACTCGATGTTGCAGAGTGAAAATGGGATTTTTTCCATAAATATGCCAATATGTGGTGCCCAGCTTGTGTCACCATAACAAGACATCTCTCTAATTATTATGCGGTGTTTCCCGGTTTTAGAAACACCCTACATGTGACCCTAGTCTTTTGCCTGGACATTCGACCAGGCTCAGGATTGAAAGAGTACCATGTAAAATTAAGGCCTAATTTGGTGATTTACAAAGTATTGGTTCACAATTGCAGAGGCTCTGATGTGAAGTAATAAAATAAACCCCCTGAGAAGTGACCCCATTTTGAAAACTGCACCCCTCAAGGCATTTATAAAGGAGTGTAGTGAGCATTTTCACCCCACAGGTCTTTTCCATAAATGATTGCGCTGCGGATGGAGCAAAGTAAACATTTTAATGTTTCCCTAGATATGCCATTCAGTGGCAAATATGTCGTGCCCAGCTTATGCTGCTGGAGACACACACCCCAACATTTTTTAAAAGGGTTCTCCCGGGTATGGTGATGCCATATTTGTGAAAGGAAACTGCTGTTTGGGCACACTGTAGGGTTCAGAGAGGAGGGAGCGCCGTCTGGCTTTTGGAGCATGGATTTGCTTGGTAGTAGTTTTGTTTGGAGTTTTACTGGTGTTTCCGTTTATAATGTGGGGGCATATGTGAGCTGGGCAGAGTACATCAGGGGCATAGTCAGATGGTATAATAATGGGGTTAAAAAAAACAGTAAAATAATCTATAGATGTGTGTTACGCTGTGAAGCAATCCTTTCTGCACAGGCCGGTGTCGCACTGATAAATGGCATCCTTTCTTATCCCCCTTTTGGTCCACACTCCGCACCTTTGCAGTTTGGGTAATTTTGGGAAGTGTTGCCCTGGTATAATACGGGCGCCCTCGCTTCCAGCAGATATGTTTGGGCCCTAACGTTCCTGGTTTCCTAATTTTAGGGCCTTGATAAATCGCCTCTTGAAACAGAAGAAATGTTCCCCTCTGATCTGCACAACTGCATATTTTTTCTTTCCTGACTTATTGGAGCCTTAACTGATTTTATTTTTTCATAGACGTAGTGGTATGAGGCTGTTTTTTTTGCGGGACGAGCTGTAGTTTTTATTGGTGCCATTTTGGGGTACATGCGACTTTTTGATCACTTTTTATCCTATTTTTTGGGAGGCCAGGTAAACAAAAAACCGCAATTCTGCCTTAGTTTTTATAGTTTTTTTTATACAGTGTTCACCACGCGTTATAAATTACATCTTACCTTTATTCTGCGGGTCAGTACGATTCCGGCGATACCTAATTTATAGCACTTTTTTATGTTGTACAACTTTTTGCACAATAAAACTACTTTTGTAAAAAGAATGTATTTTTTCTTTCGCCAAGTTGTGAGAACCATAAAGTTTTAACTTTTTCGTTGACGGAGCTGTATGAGGGCTTGTTTTTTTTTTACACTTTTATTTTTAAGTCCTACTAGGGGACTTGAAGGTCCAACTGTCTGATGTACCTAAGTAGTGCAATGTATTAGATCTGTCAGTCATTCACTGACAGCAAGCCGATTAGGCTTCGCCTCCCGGAGGGGCCTAATCTGCTTCCGTAATGGCAGAGCACTAGGCCATTGTTAGGCTTCCTGTTGCCATCGCAGCACCGGCAGCCGTGATTGCATGGCAGGGCTAGCGATCTGCTAGCAAACTCTAAAATGCAGCCATCGCTTCCGATTGCGGCATCTAAGGGGTTAATGGCAGAAATCGGAGCTAGCTCCGGTTCCTGCCGTTACAGGTGGATGTCAGCTGTAACATACAGCTGATATCCACCGCTGATGACGCCGGATCAGCTCCTGAGAAGCCTCCATCTTGCTGTCAACTACGGATGCCTTTCAGGAGCCTCGAAAACGTCCGTGTTGAGGCACTAAATCAAATAGAGAAAGTGCCTGGGACTGTATGTGATAGGGAGAAAGAAGGGGGGGAAAAGTGCGGGAAAAATCAGTCGTCGTTGTCAGCAGCGATGGAGTCCTGTCGGCGTCAGCAGTTAGAGGTAGGCCGCGCCGGGTTTCTCGGCCTCCCCGTTTGAGCCCCAGTCCACCTTCAGCCACCCAGAGGTGGGCCGGCACCGTTCGCTCTTCAGGAGCGGGACGGAGGCGCCGTCGCCTGCTCTCCCCTTCACCCGGTCCCGACGTCGTGCCACGCACTCCCCTGGCTGGGGGAGCTTCTGCAGTTCTCCCCATCCGGGCTGCAGGCAGTGCAAGGCCGCAAGCAGCCGCAGAAGCCGGGCCGTTATTAGTGCACCGCTGGTTCTTCTTCCCGGCCCGACAGCTTTCTCCCTCTCACAGCAGGCCGTGGTTGAGAGGGGAGCTGGAGGGGGCGGTCTCAGGAGAGCAGAGACGCAGGCCTCAGGCACCAGCAGGTTAGGTGTGCAGTTGCTGCCACCTGCTGTTGGTTCTGGAAATGACACAGAGCTGGGGAGAGAGCTGGTGAGTGGCCTGTGGTTACCAGGCACAGGCACTGTGAATGAGAGAAGTTCGCTGGGTGGATTGTTGTGCGGTAGCAGTGATCTGTTGCCGTGCGGGCAGTCTGCGGAGCAACGTGATTTGCCAGTTTCTCTTTCGGAGTTTTCTCTTCCAGGTGCGGTGTCGGCGAGACGCAGACGGCGAAGGAGACGGCATGGGAGAGGACATCGTCGTGGTGGTCACGGGCGTGCACGCCATCAGGTTGAGAGACGTCGCCGTTCCCGTAGTAGGAGTGTGTCTTCCAGTACAGCATCTTCTTCGCCGTCCCAGTCGTCGTCGGGAGCCAGTACACCCAGCCGCACGGGAAGGAGATACACGAGGAGTCGTCGTCGGGAGCACAGGGATCGTCATTCGTCTTCGCTGGTTCCAGTTCCAGAAGTCGCCTCAGCCTGTCCACCTGGTGGGGATCTGTCTGTGGTTCCGGTGTCTGGGAGAGTTGATGCACCCTCGGAAGTGACGAGGACGCCCTTCTCCGGTGAGTCTCGATGTGGGAACGCATGGCTACCTAAGGGTGATTTATCTGCTATTGATTTAGTTTCTGCATTAAAAAGCTTGTTGGATGGTTTGTGTACAAAAGGCGGAGCTTCGGTTCCGTTGGTTTCACCAGGGGGGGGCTCAGCCTCCGCCTGAGCGGGCGGCCAGTATGTCTGGCTTGACATTCTGTTATTCGCTGTTTTGTGGTGTTGCTCCTTTAGGTACTCACCTGTCGGCTGAGATCAAGGACAAGATATGGGCACATGACTTTGTGGATGTTTGGTCCTTGGTGTCGGTCGATCATGTGATGATAGATAAGGAGCGTGTTTTCGAAAGAGGTTCGGAGAAAAAGGTAAAAGTTGCGAAAACTTTTGGCAATTGGCTCCAGGGTTTTTCTACCTTGGCTCATGTCATTTGTCAACGTTTTCCGGAAAAAGGGGCCGAGCTGTTTGTGTATGTAGACACTATATTCAGTGCCCACAAATTGCACGGAGGTGCAGCTCAGTGGAGATATGACGAGGAATTTCGCCGTCGTTTGGCTTTGACGCCTGACATTGGTTGGGCATCAAAGGCGACGGATGTGTGGTTACAGCTAATTTTGGCTCAAAAGCAGGCTCGGCCCTTTCAGGCAGGAGCCGCAGTTTCGGGTTCAGTACCCGGTATTGCGGTGCAGCGCCCAACAGGAGCATGTTGGCTCTACAATGAGGGACATTGCAGGTTCTATTCTTCCTGCAAGTTTCGTCATGAGTGCTCCATCTGCGGGGGTGCCTATTCCGCGCTTCGCTGTTTCCGACGGGCAAAACAACCTTCCAAGGTGGGTCCTGCGGGTGCAGCGGAGAACTCCGGTGAGCGCTCTCGCGATGGAGCCGTGGCTCGCCAGGTATCCCAAGAGACAGGAAGCAGACCTGTTAGGTCGGGGCTTCAGTGAAGGTTTTTTCATTCTGCATGTTTTTTCTTCGGTTTTGATGTCAGATAATTTAAAATCGGTGAAAGAAAACATGTGTTTGGCACGGGAAAAAGTGCTGAATGAAGTGTCTTTAGGCAGGATGGCGGGCCCCTTTGGGGAGCCACCTTATACGAATTTACGGGTTTCTCCTCTTGGCTTGGTCCCCAAAAAGGAACCGGGGAAGTTTAGGTTGATTCATCACCTTTCCTTCCCTCGTGGGGATTCGGTCAACGATGGGATCTCCAGAGATGAGGCTGCAGTGTCTTACACGTCTTTTGATGTGGCTGTGCGGTTGGTACGGGAGGCAGGCGTAGGTGCCTTGCTTGCTAAATCGGACATAGAGTCAGCTTTTCGTTTGTTGCCTGTGGATCCTGCCTGTTTCCATTTGTTGGGATGTCGTTTAGATGAGCAGTTTTTTGTAGACATGTGTTTGCCTATGGGTTGTGCCATCTCATGTTACTATTTTGAAGTTTTTGGTTCCTTTCTGGAATGGACAGTTCGTTTCAAGACAGGTATTTCTTCAGCCATTCATTATTTAGACGACTTTTTATTTGTAGGTCCAAGTGATTCAGGAATATGTGGTTATTTGCTGAAAACCTTTCGAGTTTTAATGTCTGAATTTGGTGTCTCGATAGCGGAGGACAAGATGGTTGGTCCGGCCACGATTTTGTCGTTTCTGGGTATTGAAATTGATACGCAAGAGATGGTTTTCAAATTACCTGACGACAAGCTTGCGCGTTTGCTTTCTACCATTGACGAATTTGTTTTATCAAAAAAGGTTACCCTGAAGCATCTTCAGTCACTGTTAGGGTTGCTGGTTTTTGCTTGCAGGATCGTTCCCATGGGTCGCGTTTTCTCTAGACGCCTATCATTGGCGACTATGGGTATTTCGCGGTCACATCATTTCATTTGTGTCACTAGGCAAATGAAAGATGATTTGCGTGTGTGGCAGACTTTTTTGCGATCTTTTAATGGTAGGGCGATTTGTCAGTCTGAGGAGGTTTCCAGTTTTGAGTTACAGCTGTTCACAGATGCTGCTGGCAGTGTCGGTTTCGGTGCGGTTTTTGGAGCGGAGTGGTGTTTTGCACGTTGGCCTGTGGGCTGGAGTAGTATGGGTCTGACATTGAATTTGACACTTTTAGAACTCTTTCCCATTGTGGTTGCAGTAGAATTGTGGGGTTCAAAGATGTTGAATAGTCGCATACGTTTTTGGACGGACAATATGGCAGTGGTGCAGGCTGTTAACAATTTGTCTTCTGGATCATTGCCGGTTTTGGCGTTACTTAGGCATCTAGTTCTACGTTGCATGCAATGGAACATTTGGTTTCGGGCCACACATGTGCCGGGTGTTGAGAATAAAATCGCAGATGCCTTATCTCGTTTGCAGATGGGGGTCTTTCGGGAGCTTCACCCGGGAGCACGGCTGGAAGGGGAGCGTTGCCCGGATCACTTATGGGCCCTGGTCGAGGGGAACTTGCCCGGCTAGTTCAAGGTTCTGTGGTACCAGGTACATGGCGGAGACATAATAAGTCTTGGGCGGAGTGGTTGGAATTATCTGGCGGCGTTTTTCCTACAAATGATGAGCAGCATTATGAGGTTACGTTGGAGTATTTGTCTCGGATGCTTACTAATGGTTCTTCGGTGTACACGGTTTCAAAAGGTTTGACTGGTATTGCGTTTATGTTGAAGTTGCGGGGTTGTACTGATGTGACTAAAATGTTTGTTATTAGACAGGCATTGAAGGGGTGGAAGAAGGAGCATATTGTGAAGGATGCTAGGAGGCCCATCACGTATGCTTTATTACTAAGGATTCTGACGGTTGTTCCGGCAGTTTGCTTTGATCCTTATGAGTCTGTTTTGCTGCGTACTTCTTTTTCTTTGGCCTTTTTCGCAGCATTGCGGGTGAGCGAATTGGTGTCACCAAGTGCAAAGCGGTTTGGGGGTCTTCTGTTTGCGGATGTTTTATTGGAGGAAAAAGTGGTTCGGGTATGTGTGAGACGGTCCAAGACTGATCAGATGGGTGTTGGTGTTTGGTTGTGTGTGAATTCATTGGGTGGTGAATTCTGTCCAGTTCGTTTGGTACGTGAGTTTTTGTCTTTTCGAGCTGATGGGGTTCCTTTCTTGATACATTCTAATTCTTTGCCGCTTACTCGATTTCAATTTGGAGCCGTTCTTAAGTCTTGTTTGGAGCATTTGGGCGTTGATCCTTCTGAGTTTGGGACTCATTCGTTTAGAATAGGGGCAGCCACGGAGGCTAATGCTTTAGGTATGGGGGAGGAAGATATTAAACGTCTGGGTAGGTGGAGTTCAACTTGTTATAGGTCCTATGTGCGTCCGGATCTGGTGTTGTTTTGATTCTTTCCTTGTCATTTCAGAACATCGGCCGCAAGCACTGGCGTAGCTATAGGGGTCGCAGCGGTCGCAATTGCGACCGGGCCCAGAAGCCAGGGGGGCCCACGGCCCCCCGCACCACATCAATAAAAAGTTACTATAGTAACTCGGGCCGCGGGCCCCTGTTACTATAGTAACATACTTTACTTACATTCCTGGTTCCGGATCGCAGCGGAGGTCCTGACGTCAAGCGCTGTGCGCAGCGCATGACGTCACAGCGCTATGCCGCCGCGCACAGCATGGAGACGACAGAACTCCCGCCGCGGCCGAAGAGGAAGGTAAGGTTAGCCCTGACTGGCGGGGTCCGACTCCCGGGACCCGCCAATCAGCTGTTTTGAAGGGGCCGCAGCACTCGTACGAGAGCTGCTCCCCTTCATTCCTGTCACTTCATTCCGGTCACACTGTGAATCCGTGTCGGCGATTCACAGTGTGAGCGAGTAGTGAAATGAAGGGGAAGCAGCTCTCGTACGAGTGCTGCGGCCCCTTCAAAACAGCTGATTTGCGGGTCCCGGGCGACACATCAGCTATTGATGGCCTACCCTGAGGATAGGCCATCAATGTATAGGGACTGCACAACCCCTAAGCCTACGATGTTGCAGGCTTAGGGGGCCCATGAGACAGGATCACAGATTGTGTGATCCTGTCTGCTGGGCCCTGTATCTAAGCCAATCACATGGTAGGCTTAGATACATGGCCCATGTGTGATCCTGTCTGCTGGGCCCTGTATCTAAGCCAATCACATGGTAGGCTTAGATACATGGCCCATGCGTGATCCTGTCTGCTGGGCCCTGTATCTAAGCCTACCACACTGTAGGTTTAGATACATGGCCCCAGCACACAGTAATCTTATACTGTATAAGATTACTGTCTGCTGGACCCTGTATCTAAGCCTACCTTGTGGTAGGCTTAGATACAGGGTCCCACAGACAGTATCACACATGGGCCCTGTATCTAAGCCTTAGGGTATGTGCACAGACACTAATTACGTCCGTAATTGACGGACGTATTTCGGCCGCAAGTACCGGACCGAACACACTGCAGGGAGTCGGGCTCCTAGCATCATAGTTATGTACGACGCTAGGAGTCCCTGGCTCGCTGCAGGACAACTGCCCCGTACTGTAATCATGTTTTCAGTACGGGAAAGTTGTCCGGCAGCGAGGCAGGGACTCCTAGCGTCGTACATAAGTATAATGCTAGGAGCCCGGCTCCCTGCACTGTGTTCGGTCCGGTACTTGCGGCCGAAATACGTCCGTCAATTACGGACGTAATTAGTGTGTGTGCACATACCCTGACACATGTTACTAATCAAATTTTGTGTGTTTTCTTACAGGTTCGGTCATTGGACTACGGCGGATTCCAGGACTACTTCGATGACAGCTTTTTTTTTATTAATAAAATGGATAATGAGGGCTGTGTGGGTTTTTTTTTTTTATTTCAATAAAATATTTTTTCTATGTCTTTGTGTTGTTTTTTTTAAACTATATTAGTACCGCCTTAATAATGGCCGCCGGCTGATTGACAGCATCCATTGCTAAGGCGGGGCTTAGTGTTAGCGGATGCAGAGGCTAACACTAACCCCCTTTATTACCCCGGTACCCACCGCCACCAGGGGTGCTGGGAAGAGCCGGGTACGATCCAGTACCTGACCATCTGTAGTGATGGTCGGCCACTGGGGTGGCCACAGGCTGGTATTATCAGGAGGGGAAAGGCCAAAAACAGTGGCCCTTCCCATCCTGGTAATGCTGCCTGCTGCTGCTTTATTGTATCTGGCTGGTTATGAAAATGGGGGGGACCCCACGTCATTTAAAAAACAATAATAATAATTGGAAAGAACGATTTCGGGTCCCCCCCAATTTTCATAACCAGCCAGATACAACATAGCAGCGGCAGGCAGCATTACAAGGGTGGGAAGGGCCACTGTTTTTGGCCTTCCCCAGCCTAGTACTACCAGCCTGCGGCCACCCCGGTGCCTGCCCGTCACTACAGATGGTCGGGTACTGGTTTGTACCCGGCTCTTCCCAGTACCCCTGGTGGCGGTGGGTACCGGGGTAATAATGGGGGTTAGTGTAGCCTCTGCACCGGCTAACATTAAGCCCCGCCTTAGTAATGGAGGTTGTCAATCAGCCAGCGGCCATTACTAAGGCGGTGATAATAAAGTTTAAAAAGATACAAGCACATAGAAAAAATATTTTATTGAAATAAAAAAACAACCCTCATTAACCATTTTATTGAGAATAAAAAAAACGCCGTCATTGAAGTCCTCGTATCCGAAGTCCAACAACCGAACCTGTAAAAAAAACACAAAAATAATCAGTAACACATAAAGAAGCAAAATTATTATTCTTACCTATCCTGGGTCCAGCGCTGGAGCCGCAATGTCAGCGAGCTGGGCCCTGTATCTAATCCTATCATGTGTGATACAGTCTGCTGAGCTGTATATCTAATCCAATCATGTATGATACTGTCTGCTGGGCCCTATATCTAATCCGATCATGTGTGATACTGTCTGCTGAGCCACTGTATCTAATCCTATCATGTGTGATACTGTCTGCTGAGCCACTGTATCTAATCCTATCATGTGTGGTACTGTCTGCTTAGCCACTGTATCTAATCCTATCATGTGTGATACTGTCTGCTGAGCCACTGTATCTAATCCTATCATGTGTGGTACTGTCTGCTGAGCCACTGTATCTAATCCTATCATGTGTGGTACTGTCTGCTTAGCCACTGTATCTAATCCTATCATGTGTGATACTGTCTGCTGAGCCACTGTATCTAATCCTATCATGTGTGGTACTGTCTGCTGAGCCACTGTATCTAATCCTATCATGTGTGGTACTGTCTGCTGAGCCACTGTATCTAATCCTATCATGTGTGATACTGTCTGCTGGGCCACTGTATCTAATCCTATCATGTGTGATACTGTCTGCTGAGCTGTGTATCTAATCCTATCATGTGTGATACTGCCTTCTGAGCCACTGTATCTAATCCTATCATGTGTGATACTGTCTGCTCAGCCACTGTATCTAATCCTATCCATAGTTTATAGGGTCGTAGTGCTATAGATATGCTATGCTGTCTCATATACACACTTTTTTTTGGGGCGGACACATATGTATTGGGGCTATTTCCCGGACATTTTAAGCCCTGAGGGTATGTTCACACGGCAGCGTCTGTTACGGCTGAAATTACTGTGCTCTTTTCAGGAGAAAACAGCACCGTAATTTCAGCCGTAATGGCATGTGCAGGCGTCTTTTGCTGCGTCCATTACGGAAGTAATTGAAGCTGGTTTTCCATGGAGTCCATTTACGTCTGAAGAAGTGACAGGCACTTTTTTACGCGCCGCCTTTTGACAGCGACGCGTAAAAAAAAATGACCGTCGGCACAGAACATCGTAAGACTCATTCAAATGAATGGGCAGATGTTTGCCGACGCTTTTGAGCCGCATTTTCGGACGTAATTCAATGCTAAAACGCCCGAATTACGTGTGTGTGAACCCAGCCTTAGTGACGCCCCCGGCTGCTAGTGCTGCATTGTTGGGTCACTTAGGAGACCCAGCGATGCAGCTGAAAGCGGACCGTCGGCCATGAGAAGTTTGCGGGGGGGGGGGGGGGGCCCAGTAAGAATTTTTGCATCGGGGCCCATGAGCCTGTAGCTACGCCCCTGGCCGCAAGTATGGATAATTGGCCATTCTTTTATTTTCTGGGCAGCTCGTCGGGCTGAGTATCAGCCTTTAGGCCTCAGTCTTGGGGTGTCATCGGCCGAGGTGCACTGGAAAGGTATCAGAGGGCTGAGGTGGGTTCAGCTTTTGCCGTTAATAGTTGAAGTTAGTCGGGAATGCCGCGGTCCAATTGTGCTCGTTATACATGTTGGGGGAAATGATTTGGGGAATGTGAAATTGTCTGAGTTGTTGTCCCTTATCAAGGCTCATTTGGGTCATTTCACACAGCTTTTTTCTGATTGTGTGATTGTTTGGTCCAAGGTGATTGCACGAACTCATTGTCGAGGAGCTAGAAGTGCTGTGGCCATCGAGCGGTCAAGACGGCTGTTGAATGTTCGTATTTCCAGGTTTGTGCGTTCCATTGGGGGGGTAGCAATTCGTCATTTGATGTTGGAAGGTGACAATGGGGACTTATTGTTATCTGACGGCGTTCATTTAAATGACATTGGGATCGACATCATGCTGTCGGGTCTGCAAGATGGAGTGGAGGCTGGTTTGGCACTGTGTGGTGGGGGTGGTCGGAGTACCGCGTAGGTGTTCGCGGTATCCTCCTTGGCGGAGATAGGCTCTGAAGAGTAAAATCCGGAGAAGAACCTACATGCGCGCCGCTTCACAGTGGGCGGCATCACAGGAGATGTGAATAAATTAAGTGGTTACTTCAGGGCCATGTGATACAAAAATGTTTGGTTGTGTTAAATAAAGCTGTGGCCATTCCCACATTCTCCAAGAAACAGGTTTCGTTGCTTTATTTGTTTATTAAATTGGGTAATGATGCATCAGCGACACTTAATATGGGGATAACATTAGTACATGCAGTCCTAGGTATATCCGTGGCCAGTTTTAGTCCTCCGGTTGCCATTGCAGCCACCGTAAACCCTGGTAATTTCATTGCTGGGATTCCGATCTGGTGCAAACAACTTAAATGCAGCAATCGCGTTTGACCCCTGCATTTAAGGAGTTAATGGCGGGGATCGAAGCTAATTTCGGTCCCAGCCATTACAGCCGGATATCAGCTGACAGATACTGCTGACATCCGGCGATGATCGCACCGACTCAGCTTCTGAGCCGGTGTCCAGCATTTGTCGTATGGCTACGGCAAAATGCGGGAAGCACTAACTTACCATGACATATCCATACGACAAATGTCGGGAAGGGGTTAATTTTATGGAGCAGCAATTCGTCACCCGTACTGTACCAAAACGACTCCAAAAGACCACATCTTTGAGAAGACCACCCAAAGTTTTTCTATGACTTATTATAAATTTTCTTCTATCATATTCAATTTGGCTATTTCATTGAGAGAACAACCTTTTATAAGACGACTTTTCACTAAAGTGTCGGAGTGTCGTTTCATCAACAACATTGGTCATTGATGCAGTAAGTACCTCGTCCATAAGGAGGTTAAATACTTTAAACATCCACATTGAGGTTTACACTAAAGACATTTTCTGCGATCACCTGCTAGCTGAAAACGTGTAGATAACTGACAGCACAGCGACATCTGGTGGCCTTGATATGTTTTACAGTATGTGATGTACTCTGCCTAGAAGAGCTGGGTTACTGCAGCATTATTAGTAGTAGAAGCGGAGTTGGTCGCAATTTACAGTTAAATAGTAGCGTTACCTGCAAACTCAGGAGGTGACGTCAATGATTCTCAATAGGAGATACCTGCAAGGAACATTGAGAATATCGGGAAAACTAAGAGCATTTCACAAGGTTGCTTGGATCTTTATTTCGATAGAGAAACATTACTCACCCATGATTTATGGTAAGACCGCAAATCACACCCATCTGTGTTGCTGTCAAACCCTGGCCGTAACCTTGTAGCCACATCAAATGCTGTCTTGTCTTTCAAGATGATAACTACTTATATCCTCTTTAGACAGTCAGATGAATGAACAGGTCACTGCCTCCCACAAGATCAGCACACTCCTCTCCTGCTGCTTGGATCTGTCCAATGATCTGATTGGCTACAGAGTATTCTATCCCCACCCACTTCAAGACACTGTAAATACTAAAGAAAAGAAAATGTCATTGAAAACGAATGAATGTCACGCAATCAAAGCACAATACACAGAAATGAGTATAAAAAACATGTTAATAACGATTCCAAAAACAAAATCTTTAATGTTTCATGAAAACTGATCAAACATTTGGACAATTTACATGACATATGGGAGAAATATTAATTAAGAGCAAGTGATTTATATCATAATTAATGTTAGGAAACGTCGGTCACTTTAAGGTTGTCATGACTACTAGCCAAGCTTCAGAATGGGCCTGTTTTTTGATGCAGAGCCAATCTCATTTCTCTGTCTGCGTCCTATCAGGGTCAAGGGTGGAGTATTTGAATCTGTTCAGTTTTCTCATTGTTGCTTGTGATTTCTTGTGTTTGCATGTTTCTGATCAAGCTCCTGGTTACACCCTGTATCACCTTGACTGTTTGGACTCTTTGAACTGTCCTCGGCTTTGTCTTTGGATTTTCCCTCTGCTCATTAATTTGGACATTCAGCTCTTGGCTGGTTTCGACCTCTGCAAGTCTTGATATTATTCTGTTTTGCAATTTGGACTTTTAGTATCTCCTGGTTGTGAACTCCGCTTGCTGTTTACCCTCTATCTGTCTGGTTTCCGTTCTGGCATTGCCTGCATTGCACCTCCTGTCCAACACAGTATTCTGTAAAAGCAAACTGGGTTCTATGCAGCCAAATCCAACCTGCCTTGAGGTGGGCTCTAGTGAAGACCATAGAGTAGCCTTAGACTATGCTGACCAGGGTGGTGATGGACTTGAGGTAGCTGATTTACCTGCACACTTGATCCAGACAGTCTCCAGCTGCCTTTGGGGAATTGCTTGTATAGCAATTCCATAAACGTGCACTCTGGGGAATTGCTCAAGTAGTGATTCCTTGAAATTTAATCTCCCTCGGAAAGGAGAGGCCGTCTCAGTGCCAGGATAAATGGAGAGCAGAAGACAAGACACGACTCAAAAAGAAAGGATCCTTCTGTGTGACACCAAGTTTCATTAGAATTCAAGACAATTACAATCCCCAGAAATGATCCCAAACCTCTCATGGATCATATAGGAAAATATTGTTCAAATCCTAAAGAATAACACGGTGCAAACCGCACTCCCACTTACAGTATATATAATATGGAACTCCACCGATTCATCATGCAGTGATATATTGTATCTTTTTATTTTATTCGTCACCTTACACCATGTAAGGATTTCATATCCGTGTGCATCATAGGAAAGTCGCCATCACAGCGAACAATATTGTGGCCAGTCACGTAGAGAGGGATACGGACACTATGGTGAGGAAAACTAATGGGACGGATTTGGATATGTTCTATGCAGAGGGAAATTTATGTATCAATTTCTTTCGGTTACAATATCTTTCCCACAGCGTTACCTTAAGGCCTCCTTCACACACAGAAAATCTCTGTCATATTAAACTGCACCAAAACACTTCTAAAAACACCAGCGTTATTAAATGAAATATGCGGTTTTTTAAGGCATTTTTAGTGGCGTGTTTATGTGGTGTCATTTTGTATGTGCTTTTTTTTCCTGGCATTTTTGAAGTTCTATTTAGAAGTCTATGGAAAAACGCCTGAAAGAAAATGTTATACTGTGTGTGAATCCAGCCTGAAGAGGGTTGTCTGGGATTATCGAAAGCAAACCCCCCCCCCCCCTGCTCCCCAAAACAAATTTAGCGTGAAGCGAGTAGCGATGACTGGGTGAGGTCTGCAGGAAATGTGCATGTGAGGGCAGGTTCACACCGCAGATGTTTAGGCTGAAAATACGAGGCTGAGATTAAAAGAAGAGACTCTGATTCCGGCCGTTTTTTAGAGCTGATGTTCCAATCATTTTTGAGCGTATTTTGAGGAGATTTTTCAGAGAATTTTTTAAAGTGTCACGGGAAAAGGGAGAAATCAGCTTCTAAAATGCTTCCGAAAGGGACATGTCCCTTCTTTTTTATAAAGCGTATTTTTACTTGTTTAATAATTCAGCAGCAAAAATATCCGCCTCATATGAGCTGTGCGTTGTATTTCCTATTTATATTAGTGGTAAGCGGTTTGCAGGCGCATTTCTAGTGTAACACGAGCATTTTACACTCTGAGATCCGCCTGAAGATGCGCCGTGTGAACACGTCCTTTATGTGTAAGCTGGGAATACTCCTTTAAGACCCATTTACACCTAAATTATTCTTGTTACAAATGTTATAAATGCACAAAAAGATCAATGTTAAATAATAGCAAATAGATTTTGTATCCATAAAAATTCCCAATGTGGCGGCATCTTCAAATAGAATGACCTCCTGTGCCCGCACAATCACCGTGACGTGACTGTACATCATGTGGCCTTATGTAAGACAATCCATGGTGTCCAGTTATGTCATGGGGGCTTAATGGGTTAATGTTATGGCTGAACGGTGTATAATCATCAAGGGCATAATAATAGGGGTTACAGAGGTAAAAGTCTCACCGGGGGCCGGTGTCTGAGGGGCCCAAAAGAAGACACTAATATTATAAATGGCGCACAGTCTATAAAGATAGTCGCCTATTGGTCAGTGTCTGTAGCGTCCGGAATAAAGAGAAAACGTCATTTCAAAACGAGGTTGTAATGACGAGACGACACTTCAAAGACAGAGGTGACAGTTTTACACACAGATCCAATTTATAGAAGTGACACTAATGATATAATTCTTCTGCAATGTGTCCCCTTCTATGTACAGATGTGGAGATCTTTAACTTGACTTCTAACGCATTAAATACACAGCGGCAAGAAACTTTCATTTCACTTTTTCAATGGATTTCAATGACTTAAGTGATAAGTTATCAGTCAGGATAAGGATGACTACATCTGTACATGACTCCAAACACACAAGAAGTTCCTCCGCTCACCAGGCCGCCCGTGTGTCCAATAAACTCTCGGTGCGCGGATAATATTCTGGTAACTTTGTGGAGAATTAAAAATGAGAAAATCCAGAACTCAAACTGAATACATTAAAATGAATCCTTTATTAGTAAAACAGTTTCTATCCGTCCAGTAACAGCTCACATGTGTCATACCTTACATGTTCTTAGTCGTAGCCCCTATAATTACACATGTATCTTCCATGTATATAAAACAGCAGTCCCATGTAACGCCTATATCCAGTGTATACACAGACAGTCTATCCGTCCAGTAACAGCTCACATGTGTCATACCTTACATGTTCTTAGTCGTAGCCCCTATAATTACACATGTATCTTCCATGTATATAAAACAGCAGTCCCATGTAACGCCTATATCCAGTGTATACACAGACAGTCTATCCAGGCAGTAACAGCTCACACGTGTCATACATTACATGTTCTTAGTCGTAGCCCCTATAATAACACATGTATCCTCCATGTATATAAAACAGCAGTCCCATGTAACGCCTATATCCAGTGTATACACAGACAGTCTATCCAGGCAGTAACAGCTCACACGTGTCATACATTACATGTTCTTAGTCGTAGCCCCTATAATAACACATGTATCTTCCATGTATATAAAACAGCAGTCCCATGCAACGCCTATATCCAGTGTATACACAGAGAGTCTATCCATCCAGTAACAGCTCACACGTGTCATACATTACATGTTCTTAGTCGTAGCCCCTATAATAACACATGTATCCTCCATGTATATAAAACAGCAGTCCCATGTAACGCCTATATCCAGTGTATACACAGACAGTCTATCCAGGCAGTAACAGCTCACACGTGTCATACATTACATGTTCTTAGTCGTAGCCCCTATAATAACACATGTATCCTCCATGTATATAAAACAGCAGTCCCATGTAACGCCTATATCCAGTGTATACACAGACAGTCTATCCAGGCAGTAACAGCTCACACGTGTCATACATTACATGTTCTTAGTCGTAGCCCCTATAATAACACATGTATCTTCCATGTATATAAAACAGCAGTCCCATGTAACGCCTATATCCAGTGTATACACAGACAGTCTATCCATCCAGTAACAGCTCACACGTGTCATACATTACATGTTCTTAGTCGTAGCCCCTATAATAACACATGTATCTCCCATGTATATAAAACAGCAGTCCCATGTAACGCCTATATCCAGTGTATACACAGACAGTCTATCCGTCCAGTAACAGCTCACACGTGTCATACATTACATGTTCTTAGTCGTAGCCCCTATAATAACACATGTATCTCCCATGTATATAAAACAGCAGTCCCATGTAACGCCTATATCCAGTGTATACACAGACAGTCTATCCAGGCAGGAGGAGATAATCGATGATGTAACAGATACTGCAGCCGCTTATGATGTCACTGATGATGTCATAGACAGTACTAGTCGCTGGGTTCTATGTGCAGCTGTATTACACTCACTTTACACTTGATATTTGATCAGTGTGTTTCCTACAGATCACGATTTTTGGGCTGTTTCTACAATTTTTGGAATAACATCAGGACCAGGACTGTGATTGACTGTGTGATTGACAGGTAAGATGCAGCATTGTATTATTTATCAGCTATAATGTCAGTGTTATTAATTATACATGTTACTGGATACATGAAATATCTACGCTCTAGAATTCTCATATAAGACCAGATTCACACTGGACATCACTGCAGCAATTTATAACCAGCATCTCACCACAACTATATGATTGTAGAAGGAATTATTTTCTGATAATTGCCGGAGTTGTTTTTTTAGAGAAACAGTTCAAGTTCCAGTAAAATGTTTCTATGAACACAAGTAAAAACTGAACATGTGGATTTTACATTCAGATTTCAATGTTACATATTTTCCCCATTAAAGTTACAACTTACTATTTCCTGAAAATTGCAGCAGTCAGTAATGTGTGAATGGAAATGTGAATTCTCAAGTATTTTCCAGAACAGACATGTCAGGAGAGACGTCAGATCCTCTATAATTTTATATGTATGTTCTGTCCTTTGTATAAAATGTCTTATTTACCTTTTAAAGGGAATTTCCATGACTTTATTATTGATGGTCTGTACTTAGGATAGTCCATCAATATCAGATCGGTGGAGATCTGACTCTCACCATCCCCATGATCAGCTGAGTAAAGGGGCCGCACCACCCTGGTCAGCCCCATGTCCTCTTCATTGTTTACCAGGAAAGCTCCATGCATTTGGTAGTGGCTGTGCTCAGTATTGCAGCTCAGCTCAGAGAGCTGCAGTACCAGGCACAGCCACTACAAAATATACGGTGCTATGCCTGGTAAGCAATAAAGGGGCCCCTCATTCAGCTGATTAGTTGGGGTGCTGGGAGTCAGACCCTCAATGATCTGATGTTGATGCCATTTGTCAAGGTTTGGCCATCAGTATCAAAGTCCTGGAAAGTCCCTTCAATGTTCATGTTCCACATTTGCCAGATTACAGACTATGTCCACTATAGAATACGATGAGGTCACAACCACCACATCCTCCACCAAATAACTCTGTCATGGAGAATGATGCTGAGATATTTATTATAGACATTAATATATGAAGACTAATATAAAGCTCTATAGTAAGAAAAATTATATTTATCTATCTATCTATCTATCCGTCCGTCCGTCCGTCCATCCATCCATCCATCTATCTATCTATCTATCTATCTATCTATCTATCTATCTATCTATCTATCTATCTATCTATCTATCTATCTATCTTATATACTCTTTGGCATATTTAAGGGTCCGGGTATTCTAGAACTTACCTAAAACATAAAATATTTGAGTATAAAACTGAAATTGCTCTTAAGCTTTATTCATGAACTCAGAGAGAGAATATGTGATGCTGAAAGTAACGACTCCCCGACAACAGTTCCCACTTTTACATACGGCTGATTCCGTTCCTTCATGTGATTTGGGTAGATAGGTAACTTCTAATATTTGGAGCCAGTCATAGTTATCAGAGTATAAATGGGAAACCAAGTATCTGACCTGTGTGGAGTAAGGAAGGATGCTACAGTCCTCCTATAGTCCATTCAGGTGGTTCTGTGACTGCGGTACAAGGTAGAGAACTTCTTTAACATGTAAATTATGTTTCCACTTTGGTGTAACTTCTGGTAACATGACAACTACTCTTGTATCTACCCTGTGATTAGAGGTTTTATATTATTTCTTGGATTTTGTCTGAACAGATCCCTGGATTTGGACCAGAACTGCCGCTGCCGGGGAAGCCTCCTGAATACAGCGCTCAGGCTTGATCTAGCTTTATTTTAATTTACCTTTCATGTCTACAGATGTGTCTATCCTTAAGGCTCTGTTCACATCTGCGTTGGAGTCCCGTTCTAACGTTCTGTCGGAGATTTCCGTCAGAACGGGACCCTGAGCAGACACAAACTGACACCGACGGAAAACGGAGGTTTTTGCTTCCATCGCCATTTATTTCAATGGTGACAGAGCCGGTGCCCGTGGTTTCCATTTGTGTCCGTTGTGTACCGGACCCGTCACTTTGACTATGCTATTGCTTCCGGCAAAACAACGGGTCCAGTGCACAAAAGAGGCAAACGGAAACCTCAGGAACCGGCTCCGTCACCATTGATATCAATCGTGATGGAAGCAGAAACCTCTGGTTTCCGTCAGTGTCAGTTTGTGTCTGCTCAGGGTCCAGTTTTGACGGAAATCTCCGATGGAACGTTAGAACGGGACCCCAACACAGTTTTGAACAGAGCCTAACTTAACCCTAAGGCTGGATTCACACGAGCATGTTCGGTCCGTAAAGGACGGAACGTATTTCGGCGCAAGTCCCGGACCGAACACACTGCAGGGAGCCGGGCTGCTAGCATCATAGTTATGTACGATGCTAGGAGTCCCTGCCTCTCCGTGGAACTACTGTCCCGTACTGAAAACATGATTACAGTACGAGACAGTTGTCCCGCAGCGAGGCAGGGACTCCTAGTGTCGTACATAACTATGATGCTAGGAGCCCGGCTCCCTGCAGTGTGTTCGGTCCAGGACTTGCGGCCGAAATACTTTCCGTCCTTTATGGACCGAACATGCTCGTGTGAATCCAGCCTAAATCTGACATATCCTGAGATGTATGACGCGAGATGTTACACAAAGTATACCCCCGACATATGCCGTCCATCAGTCTCCGTCACACATATATTCCCGTGTTAATAGAATTGTATACATTTAACATACTGTACACGTTTCTTACTGGATGGCGGTGACGGACGCCTCTGATATATGTCATGTGTTGGTCATCTATAGACTCCATTGTTAAATAGTGTATATGTGTAATGTATACGTTTATAAGTGTAACTTCTGGTAGTAGAGAAAATGGGAGGAGTCCACCAGCTCACCTGTGCAGGTAATTTGCCTTGCCTGTAGCGCTCGGGTCCTCGTGTCGGCACACGTACTGGATAGACAAGAAAAACAGAGGAAAAGGATCCAGCGCTGAGACCATATGAGTCTATTAAAAATGGAAACTTCTTCCAAGTTTTATTGGACAAACGAAGTTAAAAATAGGATAGTCCGTGTATCTTTGGTATCCGTGGTTCATTGGGATAAATAAGCAGGTGCCTACGCGTTTCAGACGCGGTCTGCATCCTTAATCATGGCTTTCCGTGAGAACTCTGTCAAATGTCAATGGATTTTATATCCGGTCAAGCAGGTGAATTTGATTGCGGTCCACACAGATTACTTTGCTGGAACGCTTCGCTATTATTTAGTTCTGACGGCTGATCTGATAGATATGAAGTCCAGGAATCGGGAGCGGCTAATTCAGGTATAGTATTTCTTGTCTTCATTTTGTTTGGAATTTACAAGTACTTTAGATTGTGCCGCAGCCTTTAATTGTTGGTTCATGAAGGTGACATGAATATGGCCAGAGTTCAATTGACTAATAAACAGATTGGGTTAAAATATACACCAGGATCCCCCACCATATAGCACTGTTAGCACTAAAACATCATTTGTCCATACATAGCACCTATGCTGAGAAGTTACAGGCATTTATCCTGGAGGCAGTGATGTTTCTAATGTCACACAATTTTTTTCTATTTGACAGCAATTTTTATTTACAAATGAAAGGCGTCTCCATGGGAGCCAAATTTCCCCCTCCCTAGCTAACTTAGTGATGGCGTGGTGGGAAGAAACATCAATTTTTTCAATAAACAATCCTTTTGCAGGTAATATCAACTGGTATGGAAGGTACATAGACGACCTCCTATTTATTTGGGAAGGGGACACCTCAGACATCCCACACTTCATAACTTTCCTAACTTCAAATACATCAAATCTTGGATTCACCCACACATGGAACAAAGACAACATCACATTTTTGGATCTCGAGTTGATGGGAAAAGCAGGAACTCGAATCTGCACTAAAACCTTCCGAAAACCTCTGAGTGGAAATACCATACTACATGCATCAAGCAACCACCCCAAGCACACAATCCAATCCACCCCAATCGGAGAAATGAGCCGAGCAAAACGTAATTGCAGTTCAGAAGTCTACTACGAAGTGGAACAAAAACAAATTCATACAAGATTACACAGTAGAGGATATCCCAATTGGTCCTTGAAAAAGGTGCAAGATGTAATTCATAAAAAATCTAGAGACATCCTACTGTTTAAAGAAAACCTACACACAGCATCGGATTCAAACAAACCAACTCTGGTCCTGCAACAAAACAATCAGTACAACGATATAAAAAAGATCACGTTTACTCATGCTGATGGAAGATGACAGTTTGGAAGACATCCTCAAAGACGGGTGTAGAATTGTAGCCCGGAAAGCACCGTCTCTAGGTAGCTTCCTTTCACCATCCTTCTTCAATTCTAAAATAACTAAAACCACCTGGCTGGAACAGAAAGGCTTTTACAAATGTGGGAACAACCCATGTAAAGTCTGCCTCTTTGCACTTCCAAAAAAAGTGTTCCACGATACAAATAATACAAACGTCTTCACCATTAATAATTACACCAACTGCAATACAGAATCAGTAATCTACATTATTGAATGCACCCAGTGTAACCTCAAATACATAGGATGCACCAACCGTAAATTTAAAACAAGAATGCTAGAACATCTAGGATACATACGTAATCCGAATATTGTCAACATCTCAAATGTCGCTAAACATTTTATCCATCAACACAACAGATTGACCAACTATTTCAAATGCTATGTCATTGAAAAAATTCATACTCCAAAAAGAGGGGGAGATATTATACATAAGACACGTACAAGAGAGGCATATTGGATTTTTAGGTTACAAAAGAGGAAGGAATTGATGTTCCATTATTGATTTTTGGAATTTTTGACTATAATACACAAGAAAGTGATAACAGTTAATTCAAACTAATCATTCTAGCATCGCTGTCTAGATAATGCAAGGAACTAAAATAACGAATTCAAGCTTACCAACGGGAATAAACACATAACTGCATTATCTTTCCCCCCAAAACATTACTAACACAAATAACTAAAAATACATTAATAAATTAATTTTATAATTCGAGCATCATAAATATATAATACACATACGCAATGTATGCCGATAAAATTATTATCATTACAACAAATGAGTTTATCATTAAATTCCTATTATACAAGTTCAATACCATTAGTACATAAACCAATACATTACAATGTCCTAAAATGAGAGATCGCTATTATATGCACGAACGTGCACAAGAAAAACACATCAGACTTCCAGACAATAAATATGGGTGCATAATGATCCCTAAAAGGAATAAGGAGCCAACGTTTTTCCTGTATCGATCAAAATATATAACAAGTTGAGAATAATTGAATGCAAACAATATCATCCAAGTCCTATCTTCCAAATCAATGGCAATAGCTAAATGAACCAATTCAAGGCAATTAACGGGAATCAACAAAACATAAATATTTAAGTAAATAGCAATATGATTGGCCGCCAGAACACATGATAGAATTAGAAAAACGTAATGATATAACGCCAAACAAACGTGTTTGTCATTAAATTCTCATCATTCAAGTAGAAAACGACAAGTTGTGTTAATATCAAAATCCATAGAAATATTACCAGGAAGAAACACCCCATCAAAGCAAAATAAAAAACAATAAAATATACAATAGGGGTATAACATCTTCAAAATGACATGAACCATAATACGTGTTCAGGACATTCCCCAGTTAAGAAGTAAACAAATAAACCAACTAATAATACCAAAAATAATTAAAAAACAATATATACAAAACACATCCTACTAACATCTTAAACATTTTTGATATTTCCAGCAACAACGCAACACGTTTTTATCTAACACTTTTCTCACATATATGTATTTGAACCCAATCCGTCTATTAGTCAATTGAACTCTGGCCATATTCATGTCACCTTCATGAACCAACAATTAAAGGCTGCGGCACAATCTAAAGTACTTGTAAATTCAAAACAAAATGAAGACAAGAAATACTATACCTGAATTAGCCGCTCCCGATTCCTGGACTTCATATCTATCAGATCAGCCGTCAGAACTAAATAATGGCGAAGCGTTCCAGCAAAGTAATCTGTGTGGACCGCAATCAAATTCACCTGCTTGACCGGATATAAAATCCATTGCCCTTTGACAGAGTTCTCACGGAAAGCCATGATTAAGGACGCAGAGCGCGTCTGAAACGCGTAGGCACCTGCTTATTCATCCCAATGAACCACGGATACCAAAGATACACGGACTATCCTATTTTTAACTTCGTTTGTCCAATAAAACTTGGAAGAAGTTTCCATTTTTTATAGACTCATATGGTCTCAGCGCTGGATCCTTTTCCTCTGTTTTTCTTGTGTAACTTCTGGTAACATGACAACTATTCTTGTATCTATTCTGTATCAGAGGTTTTGTATTTTTTTCTTAGATCTTGTCTAAACAGATCCCTTGATTAGTCCCATATCTGTTCCTGGCGGGACAGTGTCCTGAATACAGCGCTCAGGTATTGATCTCTCTTTCCTGTAATTTACCTTTCCTGCATATTAGTCACACATGTCCCAAATTATCAGGTCAGAAAACAGACGTCACTGTTGTGTATGACTGAAGCCATTCCTCCATGTCACATAGGCAGATAGATCCCTGACACGTGGCGGCCGTCATAGTTATCATCAACACTCTTATTCTACTGACACCAAGAAGTTCACTAGTCACATAATCTTACTCCTGGATATAGAGCCGGACATAGAAGACAGGGGTCCTCATAGCGAAGATCAAACCGGGCCCTCCATTATGGGGCCACAATGTAGCTACTGAGGACAGACGGGTGTGATGTTTGTTTACCTCTCCATTCCCTTCCCATGACCTTTGGGACAATTCTCCACCGCTTTTCTGCTGCCAATGTAGTTCCTCTGGAGAGCGGAGTCCTGCGCAGGTTGTCACCACCCAGCCGCAAAGAGGAGAGGACCAACTCCATTACCTGCTATATAGTGACCCCAAATCCACTGCTGCCTAAATCTATATCTGACAAATTGTATTTCCCATGAAGTGTAATCTTATATTATAATATTTAATTACAATTAACCTCCAATCCCAGGGAGGATGTATTATCTCTTCTATGTATATAATACTGGTCATATGTTCTGGACTTGTCTGTTCCTATTATAAGTAAATCATTGTATTTCCCATAAAATTATAATATTGGAGCATCTCTTCTTAGCACTCTGCATATTGCCATTCCTCTATAATTCCTCCTGGAAATGTTTACATATGGGGCATACAATATCTCTTGTCTATAGGACGTGTCCCTAAACATTATGAATCTGTCAGCACTCATTGTATAGTATCAGACCATGGCCATTGAGAAAAGGGAATAGCATCACCCAGCTGTCAATTTCTTCTTACATTTCCAGGAGTAATAAAAAAGTAACAGCCCAATGAAGATCTCTGTGATGGTCTCAGGTCCAGGTGTAGGAGGGCGGCTCAAAAAATAAGGAGAGCGCCCAACTACTGCCCAGCATATAAAGTAGGAGAGTCCAAGGTAAGTGCCGAATATTTCTTTACCTCTACACACGTTATATCACATATTTACTGGCTGTTTATAGCAATAATGGAGATTCTCTCCAAGAGCCCAATTTCAGTTTTCTCACATTGTCCCTCAGAAAACAAGGTTGTTCTTCCTAATATTCCTCGCTTCAATGCTGGGGGTGGTAGATGGAAGAATAGAAAAAAATGTCCCTCACAAAATGTAGTGACCGCTTATTACTGACAAGCTACAAACCTGTAATATATTAGGATCAGAGACCAAGAGCCTGGAAACCCGGTGTGGTGAACTATGGCATCCAGACTAAGCTGCCACCTAAACTTATATATTGTCAGATAACCCGGTGCATGCCCAGAATATTCATTACATGTGTCAGGATTCCTCCAGGTGATGGCGGCATTGGGGATTTGTTCAGGTTGTGACCCCCTTATGCCAGTCATGGACACCAGGGCCTGTGTGTGACTACAACCTCTTCACCCCTATAGTTATGTTCCCTGGGTCTACGTTACATTACAAAATGTGTTCAATGTCTGACTCGCCCTGTGATAGGAAATGACACGTGTGACAGTAAATATATTATTATACATTATAGATATGGGGTTATTTTATGTATATGCAGTAAAGCCATTATGTATATTACAGACATATAAGACATGTGAATATGCGGCCCCAGTGACAGCCGACATGCTAGAAGATCCACCGTATATATGTAAGTATTATAGAAAATAACAACCTATAGAAATCCTATAATGTGATGTCATCCAGAATGTTCCTATAGAGACACATGACAAGCGAGGCTGCGGGAACAAATTCCCCAATGTTGTGAATAGGCTGAACATATATTTGTTGATATGATGGCCCATACTAAGCTCACCTCACAATATCTGCACAATTTACATTTTCATTCCAGAATACCTTGTGATCGGCTGCCTGCTGCCAGGGGGACTCTCTGAAGTCATATTTCATCTATATGAGGTATGTCCATCATTAGTTACTATATATAGGCAGTGGCGTAACTACCGCGGTAGCAGCAGTAGCGGCTGCTACGGGGCCCGGGGCTTGAGGGGGCCCGGTGGCGCCGCTAGCAGCCGTTATGGCTACTACAGCGGTAGCGTCGCTACTGTGGGGCCCGCGACGCCGAGCCTTACACAGGCCATCTCATGCCTGTAGGTGTCGCTAGCACCGGAGGGGGCCCCAGTGCTAGCGGCAGCCAAATACATGAATGGCCGGGCATGTTCCGTGCCTGACCATCCAGTGCCTTACAATGACACTGATTGGCTAGCGGCGCGATGACATCATCGCGCCGCTTCCATGCTTGGAAGGTGCTGATTGGCGGGGCAAGTCATTCTGCCCCGCCAATCAGCGTCATTGGAGGACGCTCGTTCAACTCCTGCAGACATGCTCAGAAGAGAGCATGTCTGCATCGCCAGTGAACAGCGTGGGAACCGGAGAATGTGAGTATGTCAAGTTTTTGTTTTTTTTCCCCTCATAAAAATGTGAATGGCATTATCTATGGGGGGGGGGTCATCTTTATGTGGGCTATTATATATAGGGGGTCTATATGTGGGGCAGTAGCTACAGGGGGGGTCTATATGTGGGGGTGTGGGCCATTATATACAGGGGGCTCTATATGTGGGCCATTATATACAGGCAGGGCCGCCATCAGGGGGGTATTAGGGGTAGTGGTGTGAGGGGCCCGGCCAAACCTAATTGAAAGGGGGGCCCGGCAACTGCCGCGACATTCTTTTGGTAGGAAAAAACGGGCCCCTGCAATGGGGCCCGTTTTTTTCACTAAAAGAATGTCGTGAGCTGCTGCTGCTGCTGCGGGCCCCCTCCCCTCGTCATGGGGGGCCGTCAAACCGTCCGCCCGCGCGCGCGCACCCGATCGCTCGCCCAAGGAAACTCCCGAGCGCGCGCCCAAGGAAACTCCCGAGCGCGCACCCACGAACGCCCGCACTGGAGACCGCCCGCGGACACACATGGACAAAACTTACCTGGAGCCTGGCTGGAGGTGAAGGACTGGACGTCTAACCCGAAGACCTCGCCTGGAAGACATCGCCGGAAGAGGACTAGAGTGGGAGCAGCTCTTCTGACACAGTGAGTAAATTATCTCAAAGTGCTGTTTATGTATGGCCCTGTTCACACAGTATTTTGCAGGCAAAAAAAAATCTGCCTCAAAATTCCTTAAAGAATTTTGAGGCAGATTTTGACCTGCCCACACTATCTTGCCGCGTTTTTTTGCTGCGTTTTTTGCCCGCGGCGATTGAGGACAGCAGGCAAAAAACGCAGCGAAAAATGCATTTTCTGCCTCCCATTGATTTCGATGGGAGGTCAGAGGCGGAACCGCGGCAAGAAAGGACGTGCTGCTTTTTCTTTTTTCCGCGACTGGCTCCCATTCATTTCAGATTAAATCAATGGGAGGCGGTTTTGGAAGTTTTTTGGTGCTGATTCTGACGCAGTGTCCGAGTCAATATCAAGGCCCAAAAACTCTGTGAACTGGGCCTTATTGTTAGGGCTTATTCAGACGAACGTGTAATACATCCGTGCAACGAGCGTGATTTTCACGCGCCTCGCACGGACCTATGTTAGTCTATGGGGCCGTGCAGACTGTCAGTGATTTTCACGCGCCTCGCACGGACCTATGTTACTTTATGGGGCCGTTCAGACTGTCAGTGATTTTCATGCAGCATGTGTCCGTGTGTCCGCTGCGTAAAACTCACGACATGTCCGATATTTGTGCATTGTTCGCGCATCACGCACCCATTGAAGTCAATGGGTGCGTGAAAATCCCGCCCAGCACTTCCACAGCAGTATAAACTATGAATGAAAACAGAAAAGCACCACGTGCTACAAACATACAAACAGAGTGTCATAATGATGGCGGCTGCGCGAAAATCACGCAACCGCGCATCATACGCTGCTGACACACGGAGCTGTTATGGACCTTTTGCATGCGCAAAACGCCACGTTTTTTGCGCATGCAAAAAGCACACGCTTGTGTGAATCCGGCCTTAGGGTAGGAACACACTAGGCATGAACGCTGCGGATTTTATGCAACACATTTTATTGTGGAAAATCCGCAGCGTATTACAGTCGCAGCAGAGTGGATGAGATATGAACAAATCTCATCCACACGCTGCAAAAATAATGGACCTGCAGTGTGGCTTTTGGCTTTTTAAGCCGCAGCGATTCAATGTATTCTGTGGAATCGCTGCTCCTCTGTTGCGGAAATGCTGCGGTTCTGCCGCAAAAATCACACATGAGAAAAAAAAAAGGTACTTTTTTAAATTGATAAAGTTTAGACTTGCCCCGGCCGTAGTCCTGGTGACGCGATCCTCTATTCTTAGCGCAGCCCCGCCTCCTGTCATGACGTTTCATCCCATGTGACTGCTGCAGCGGTCACATGGTCTACAGCGTCATCCCAGGAGGCGTGGCTACGTTCAGAAGAGAGAGATGCGTCACCTAAACTACGGCCGGGGCAAGTCTAAACTTTTTTTCCCTGCAGGATTCCCGCAGCGGACACGCCTCACCAAACCTGCGCCACTATTTGGTGCGGTTTTGCTGGCAGAATTCCCTGCGGCTACCGGGGCGGATAAGCTGTGTCGTTTTACTCAGCATATCCGCCTAGTGTGTCCCTTATGATGTCGCTCCTGGAACTGCTGCCGCTCTCTAAATAGGCAGTTGGTCCAGTAGAATTTGGAATTATTTTCTTTTGTGAACCAGCTTAAAAAAATACAAAACTTTTGTGTTCGGGCCTGTTCACATCACCGTTCGCTTCCGTTCCGGGGTTCCGTCTGAGGTTTCCGTCGGGTGAACCCCGCAACGGAAAGTGAAAGTGACAGCACAGCTTCCGTTTCAGTCACCATTAATCTCAATGGTGACGGAAATATCGCTAATGGTTTCCGTTCGTCACCATTCCGGCTGGTTTTCGGACGGAATCAATAGCGCAGTCGACTGCGCTAATGGTGATGGAAACGGAAGCTGTGCTATCACTTTCACTTTCCGTTGCGGGGTTCACCCGACAGAAACCTCAGACGGAACCCCGGAGCGGAAGCGAACGGTGATGTGAACAGGCCCTAACACAAAAGTTTTGTATTTTTTTTAAGCTGGTTCACAAAAAAAAATAATTCCAAATTCTACTGGACCAACTGCCTATTTAGAGACCGGCAGCAGCTCCAGGAGCGACATCATAAGGGACACACTAGGCAGATATGCTGAGTAAAACTACACAGCTTATCCGCCCCGGTAGCCGCAGGGAATTCTGCCAGCAAAACCGCACCAAATAGTGGCGCAGGTTTGGTGAGGCTTGTCCGCTGTGGGAATCCTGCAGGGAAAAAAAAGTTTAGACTTACCCCGGCTGTAGTTTAGGTGACGCATCTCTCTCTTCTGAACGTAGCCCCGCCTCCTGGGATGACGCTGTAGACCATGTGACTGCTGCAGCGGTCACATGGGATGAAACGTCATGACAGGAGGCGGGGCTGCGCTAAGAATAGAGGATCGCGTCACCAGGACTACGGCCGGGGCAAGTCTAAACTTTATCAATTTAAAAAAGTACCTTTTTTTTTTCTCATGTGTGATTTTTGCGGCAGAACCGCAGCATTTCCGCAACAGAGGAGCAGCGATTCCACAGAATACATTGAATCGCTGCGGCTTAAAAAGCCAAAAGCCACACTGCAGGTCCATTATTTTTGCAGCGTGTGAATGAGATTTGTTCATATCTCACCCACTCGGCTGCGACTGTAATACGCTGCGGATTTTCCACAATAAAATGTGTTGCATAAAATCCGCAGCGTTCATGCCTAGTGTGTTCCTACCCTAAGGCCGGATTCACACAAGCGTGTGCTTTTTGCACGCGCAAAAAACGTGGCGTTTTGCGCTTGCAAAAGGTCCATAACAGCTCCGTGTGTCAGCAGCGTATGATGCGCGGCTGCGTGATTTTTGCGCAGCCGCCATCATTATGACACTCTGTTTGTATGTTTGTAGCACGTGGTGCTTTTCTAATTTCATTCATAGTTTATACTGCTGCGGAAGTGCTGGGCGGGATTTTCACGCACCCATTGACTTCAATGGGTGCGTGATGCGCGAACAATGCCCAAATATCGGACATGTCGTGAGTTTTACGCAGCGGACACACGGACACACGCTGCGTGAAAATCACTGACAGTCTGCACGGCCCCATAGAGTAACAGGTCCGTGCGAGGCCCGTGAAAATCACGCGCGTTGCACGGACGTATTACACGATCGTCTGAATAAGCCCTCAAAATAAGGCCCAGTTCACAGAGTTTTTGGCCCTTGATATTGACTCGGACACTGCGTCAGAATCAGCACCAAACAACTTCCAAAACCGCCTCCCATTGATTTAATCTGAAATCAATGGGAGCCAGTCGCGGCAAAAAGAAAAAGCAGCACGTCCTTTGTTGCGGCGGTTCTGCCTCTGACCTCCCATCGAAATCAATGGGAGGCAGAAAATGCATTTTTCGCTGCGTTTTCTGTCTGCTGTCCTCAATCGCCACAGGCAAAAAACGCGGCAAGATAGTGTGGGCAGGTCAAAATCTGCCTCAAAATTCGGTGCGCGGTTCCAGGCGGTCGCCGGTGCGCATGCGCGGGAGTTTGCGGGTGCGCGCGATCGGTCGCACGGGCGGCGGTGTTTGACGGCCCCCATGCTACCCAGGGCCGCCATCAGGGGGGGTATTATGGGTACTGATGTGAGAGGCCTGGCCAAACCTAATTGAAAGGGGGGCCCGCAGCTCATGACATTCTTTTGGTGAAATAAACGGGCCCCATTGCAGGGGCCTGTTTTTTTTCTACCAAAGGCAAGTCGCGGCAGTTTGCCGGGCCCCCCTTTCAATTAGGTTTGGCCGGGCCTCTCACATCAGTACCCCTAATACCCCCCCTGATGGCGGCCCTGGGTACCATGATATAGTGCTGGACGGAGTACCATTAACAGGCGGTGCCACGGTAGGGGGGCCCAGAAAATTTAGCTGTAGGGGGCCCTGAAATTCCTGATGGCGGCCTTGTATACAGGGGGGTCTATATGTGGGGGTGTGGGCCACTATATACAGGGGGCTCTATATGTGGGCCATTATATACAGGGGGCTCTATATGTGGGCCACTATATACAGGGGGTCCATATGTGGGCCACTATATACAGGGGGGTCTATATGTGGGCCACTATATACAGGGGGGTCTATATGTGGGACACTATATACAGGGGTGGGTTACCTGTGGGGCACTAGCAACAGGGTGGCTATATGTAGTGCACAGTCTACAGGGGTGGGCTATATGTGGGACACTATATACAGGGGGAGCTATATGTGAGACACTATATACAGAGGTGGGCTATACGTGGAGCACTAACTATAGGGGAAGCTATATGTAGGGCAGCACGGTGGCTCAGTGGTTAGCACTATTGCCTTGCAGCTCTGGAGTCCATATGTGGGCACTATCTACAGGGGCTTCTATGTAGCTCACTATCTACAGGGGACATGTTGTGTATTTGTGACAGTTATATTTAGATGTGTTGAGAATTTTAACTTCGTTTTATAGGTGCAGAAATGTTTTAAAAGTGAGAAGCTGAAGACATCTAAACGGAAAACTGCAGAAATGGGTCATGGCCGGGAGAAATCCATCATAGATGTCTGAACCGGAGGGAGAAGAAAAGAACTAGAATCTGAGACGTCACCGGTGAGTCACTTAATGTAAATGTTTATTCTGCCTCTAATCAGTATTGTAGTCACTGTATGATCTGCAGCGAGATGATGGTGATAGGATTTTTTTTGTGCATCTCCCAGCATATCCTTACCATTGTTCCGGCCATGCTGGGAGCTGTAGTTTTACGCCGTACAAACTTATACGCAGTGGCGTAACTACCGCTATAGCAGCCGTAGCGACTTCTACAGGGCCTGCAGCATGAGGGGGCCCGTGCCACCCGCCGGCACGGCCCCCTCCCATGGCCGCAGGCTCCGCTAGCAGCCGCTATGGCTGCTACAGCGCGACGCCACTGAAGGGGTTGTTCCTACATAAGACATGTATCCCCTATCCACAGGATAGGGGATACATGTGTGATCGCTGGCAGCGATGAGGAGAACGGGGGACCGAAAGTCCCCCCTAAGTTCTCCATGACAAACCTCGGACTTCCGGGGTCTGTGTCGGCAGCTCCGTAGAAATGAATGGAGCGCCGGTCGCGCTTGTGCTCATGCGTGACCAGCGCTCCTTTCATTTTTATTGAACTGCGCAGACGCCGGAAGTCCGAGGTTAGTCATGGAGAACTTCGGGGGACTTTCGGTCCCCCGTTCTCCTTATCGCTGCCAGTGATCACACATGTATCCCCTATCCTGTGGATAGGGGATGCATGTCTTTTGTAGGACAAACTATAGGACGTTTTTTTTTGGGGGGGGGGGCTATATAGCGTTATCTACAGGGGGGGCTGTATGGCGTTATCTACAGGGGGGCTGTATGGCGTTATCTACAGGGGGGCTGTATGGCGTTATCTACAAAGGGAGTCTGTATGGCGTTATCTACAGGGGGGCTGTATGGCGTTATCTGCAGGGGCTGTGTATGGTGCTATCTATAGGGGGGCGCTGTGTGGTGGAATCTATAGGGAGGCACTATCTACAAGGGGGGGGGGGGTTGTGTGATACCCAGCAGAGGGGGGGCCCCAGTCAAAAGTTTGCTATGGGGCCCAGTCTTTCCTAGTTACGCCCCTGTATATAGGGATAGGGATCGTGTAGGTAATGGGTTTCTATGTGTAATATGAAGACGGCCACATGACTGGCGGTGCCTTGTAGTCTAGGGGGGACAGGTAAGGGCACAATAGGGGGTGGTAGATGGAAGAATAGAAAAAAATAGCTTGGCCCCAATGTAACTGCACAGATCTCACATATGGTATGTCCTCCCCTGATTTATGTGAGAAAGTCATATGGGAGAAGCCCCCTGACCGGCTAAATACTTAGGCCAAATGGGCAAACATCTTGTAATAGCCACTGATTCCACGTCATGTAACTGCTGAGGGGTTGTATTATATAATATTGTATATTGTAATGTCGTGGTGAAGGAAAGGTACAGGGATCAGGAGTCATCTCTACTACTTGGTGTCTCAGCGCTGGGCACTTCTGCCATGTATCCCAGACATGTGCCCCAAACTTTACTAGCAGTCAGGGGAGACACTGCTTACCTTACTGTTATCATTACTACAAGTAATAAAAGCGGGGGGCCGGGAGCGGACCTGTCCATGACGCCTGTCACTCTGACATCCACAGCGTTTATCTGCAGCATTGTAGGGGGAGGGGTGGCAGGACTCCTAATAAAGTGTCTGTGTGAATATTTGTATGAACCCCCTCAGAAACCCCATAATAGTTACTGTTGTGATGTAATAAGAATATAGTTCATTATAATAACTCACTGATAAGAGACACATTGTAGAAGCATAAAAATGAGATAATATGTAATATACCTAAAGCTATAAAATACAATGTTGGGGACTGGTCTCTGTTCTACATGAAAATGTTTCCATCGTTTGGGATTTCTCCTAATACTTTGTCTTTCTTACTCCTAGTATTAATTCCTCATAAGAGCTGATGAGAACCACACGTCCCAGGAGGGCAGATCACAGAATAAGCAGAGCCCTCCACCTCACCATCACACAACGTCCTACATTCAGCCGGACGTATTCAGTAGGAGAGTCCAAGGTCGGTGTATTTTATTTCCTGCATCTCTACACGATCGCACAGGGCGCATTACTGGTCAATACTGAAGGGGGCGCCACCACCATAGATGTCCTGAGCCCCCACAGCTGGCACTCCCGAGCCAGCACTTGGTGCCCAAACCTGTGGAAAGACAGAAAGATAGATTTCATAGCCTAATGACTAGGTGATGTTATTGGGCGCTGTATGATTATATTAATGGGCCACTACATAGTACATCATAAGGGGGGAGGGCGTCCATAGAAGGTACAGCACAGGACACCAATCAACCTGAGGCCGGCCCTGGATGTGACATAATAGCTGCAGCAGTGACAGCCGTCCACACTGACATGACCGCTGTGGCCTAGTAACCAAAGACATCAGAACCACCAGCGCAGGAGCCGCAGGGAATATGGAGGATGAGTAGTGACTGTCTGTTATTTATAGACATATGCGGCTTATACTCAAGTTTTAAAACTGTCAGAAAAAATCTTTAATGAATAATTTCTCTGGTATCTGAAACCAGAAACGTAATTTACCATTTTCTACACTCTCTACTCCAGTCCAAAAGACTAATCAAGAAATAAATTAGATGTATTTTATTAAGGATAAGATTATATAGGAGAATAACTATAAGCTCCAGGGCCCTCACACAACATCTATACCAGCGCCATCCAATTGTCATGTGCCGTCATACTGCTGGCGTTATTTATGTGGCAGAGGGGGTATTGGACTCGCCCTGTGATAGGAAATGACACGTGTGACAGTAAATATATTATTATACATTATAGATATGGGGTTATTTTATGTATATGCAGTAAACCCATTATGTATATTACAGACATATAAGACATGTGAATATGCGGCCCCAGTGACAGCCGACATGCTAGAAGATCCACCGTATATATGTGAGTATTATAGAAAATAACAACCTATAGAAATCCTATAATGTGATGTCACCCAGAATGTTCCTATAGAGACACATGACAAGCGAGGCTGCGGGAACAAATTCCCCAATGTTGTGAATAGGCTGAACATATATTTGTTGATATGATGGCCCATACTAAGCGCACCTCATAATATCTGCACAATTTACATTTTCTGTTCCAGAAATTGTTGTGATCGGCTGCCTGCTGCCAGGGGGACTCTCTGAAGTCATATTTCATCTATATGAGGTATGTCCATCATTAGTTACTATATACAGTACCCACCAGTAGCTCTCTACACTGAAAGAGTGACGAGAGGGCAAAATGTCAAGAAAGGGGTAGTAGAGGGGAACATTGTATACTTGGTAGGAATAGGCATAGTGAAAGTTAGGACCTGGTAAAATTAGGACCTGGTAAAAGTATCTACAAGGGCTTCAGGGAGGTAGCGTGGGAACTACGGTGCCGGCAGTTGCTGCAGTTCCTTGCAGCGGACACATTAATGCGTTCGATCTCACGGCGCCACAGACTGGAAGTTTGATAGGCCTAATTTAGGACTACTATTTTTGTGTGAAACTTGACTCGGCCGTACCAATATGATGCAGTAGACAAGGACTTGAGTGAGTTGCATTACCCAATATGGTCTGCAGGCATAGGTGACAATGGATACTGGCAAAATGTTTTTATATTTACAGGACTCAAGCGGAAAGCAGTGGAAGGGTCCAGGATATCGCCACCTATAGAGCTCCCAAAACACATGCAGCACAGGGACCTGGACTTGGGGTGTAATGGACTGTTTAGATGTGGTGGCTAAAAGTAAGTGTCCTTGCATCGTGGAAGCAAGGCAGCTATCCTCAATGGTGTCAGCATATAATTTTTTTTAGGGTTTATCACATGATGATGATAGGCCAAGTGCCAGGGCCCTTGCACAGCGTTCCTGGGTGGGTGAGGGCAGCATGATCCCAGGAGGGACTCATAATCCGAACATGGGGCCAAAATGTTTACTACACAAGGAGGGTGCTGGCACGATGTTTGTAATTACAGGAGCAACTTGTCTGGACGTAAAGAGCAGCAGAGAAGGCAAGTCACTATGGGGACCACCGGAAGGACAAGATGTCAATATGACTAAAAGTGAAGCAATGTAGGAAGAAGATAACAGCAACTGTTGAGTCTGATTCTGATCTGTCAGATGATTATGAGTGGTCTGATGTTGAGGTTAGAAGGGGTGATGGGCAAGCTGTTGAAGGTGCTGTAAAAAATGTTCAAACATGATGAGGGAAAAAGGTAAAGACAAGGAGGCACAATACTAAAAGCCAATCCTTTAGTGGAAAGAAGGGTGAAAGTTTGGGGCCAGGACACTTCTACATGTTTGCTGACCTCTATCTACTCACACTTGTGCCAGGAAGCGTTGGGGAAAGGAAAGGTTTGTCTACTTTTTGAGATGTCTAGGGAGATCATTGCAGCAAAAGAGGATGGGTATCTCTCAAGGGGAAGAGGGGCAAAGGAGGTTATTAGGGATTGGTTGAAGGGATTTTTTGGGTAATGCAGTGTTAGGGTATGTTCAAATGCACTTTTTATGGACGTAATTCAGGCGTTTTATGCCTGGAATTACGGCCGAAAATACTGCTTGAAAGCGTCGGCAAACATCTGCCCATTCATTTGTCGATTTTCATTTTCACAGACTAATTCCAATAAATTCAGTAAAAAAGCTGTGGGGTTAAAATGCCCACTATACAGCTAGATAAATTCCTTGAGGGGTGTAGTTTCCAAAATGGGGTCACTTTTTGTGAGTTTCCACTGTTTTGGCACCACAAGTCCTCATCAAACCTGACATGGTGCCTAAAATATATTGTAATAAAAAGGAGGCCCCAAAATCCACTAGGTGCTCCTTTTGCTTCTGAGGCCGGTGCTTCAGTCCATTACCACACTAGGGCCACAGGTGGAATATTTCTAAATACTGCAGAATCTGGGCAATAAATATTGAGTTGCTTTTCTCATGTAAAACCTTCCGTGTTACACAATTTTTTTACTACAAATGAATTTCTGCAAAAAAAAATTAATTTGTAAATTACAGCTCTACATTGCTTTAATTCCTGTGAAATGCCTAAAGGGTTAAGAAACTTTCTTGATGGGGTTTTGAATACTTTCAGGGGTGCAGTTTTTAAAATGGGGTGATTTATGGGGAGTTTCTAATATAGAAGGCCCTCAAAACCACTTCAGAAATGAACTGGTCAATGAAAAACAGGTTTTAGAAATTTCTTGTGAGAAATTGTTGCTAAACTTATAAGCCTTGTAACGTCCTAGAAAAATAAAAGGACGTTCAAAAAAATGATGCAAACATAAAGTAGACATATGGAAAATGTAAACTAGTCACTATTGTGTGGTATTAATATCTGTTTTACAAGCAGATACATTCAAATTTAGAAAAATTCAAATTTTTGCACATTTTCTCAAAATTTTGGTGTTTTTCACAAATAAATACTGAATTTATCGAGCAAATTTTTTCCATGACGTAAAGTACAATATGTCACGAGAAAACATTCTCAGAATCGCTTGGATAGGTAAAAGCATTCCGGAGTTATTACCACATAAACTAACACATGTCAGATTTGAAAAAATCGCCTGCGTCCAGAAGGCCAAAACAGGCTGCGTCCTCAAGGGGTTAATATCGATGCTGAAAAGTTTGACATTACAGGCCCAAAGCCTGAGGCTGCAGGACGGAGAGAGTCTGATGACAACATTTTCTGTTCTGATTTCACTCTGTGACAATAAATGATAATATTCTAGTACAGTTGTATGAATAAATGGTTTGGCCTTTTTGGAGTTTTTGTGATTTGTTTTATCCATAGACATTAATGATAACAGCAAAAATATACCTGAATACATTATATTAACACTTGTCTGGTCAGCGAGAAATCCCCAGTCAGGGTGGACTGTCCTGGGTTTGCTTCCCTGCCTGTACTATATGATGGTAGTCACCTCACCGGTCCTGGATTTCTTCCCTGCCTGTACTATATGATGGTAGTCACCTCACCGGTCCTGGAGTTGCTTCCCTGCCTGTACTATATGATGGTAGTCACCTCACCGGTCCTGGGTTTGCTTCCCTGCCTGTACTATATGATGGTAGTCACCTCACCGGTCCTGGATTTGCTTGCCTGCCTGTACTATATGATGGTAGTCACCTCACCGGTCCTGGATTTCTTCCCTGCCTGTACTATATGATGGTAGTCACCTCACCGGTCCTGGATTTCTTCCCTGCCTGTACTATATGATGGTAGTCACCTCACCGGTCCTGGATTTGCTTCCCTGCCTGTACTATATGATGGTAGTCACCTCACCGGTCCTGGATTTCTTCCCTGCCTGTACTATATGATGGTAGTCACCTCACCGGTCCTGGATTTCTTCCCTGCCTGTACTATGTGATGGTAGTCACCTCACCGGTCCTGGATTTCTTCCCTGCCTGTACTATATGATGGTAGTCACCTCACCGGTCCTGGATTTGCTTCCCTGCCTGTACTATATGATGGTAGTCACCTCACCGGTCCTGGATTTGCTTCCCTGCCTGTACTATATGATGGTAGTCACCTCACCGGTCCTGGATTTCTTCCATGGCAGGGAAACTTGAATTTGATTTGGATAACTCACACCATTAACATCTGCTCCTTGTTCACCCCTCTGTGGATTTGGAAGAACCCAGCCTCCCACCAACATCTTTCTATTAGAACATTACCGACTCTGCTACATCTAGCCACCTTTGGTAACAATTGTTCTTTGATTATTCGGATGGGCTCCTTGTGGGTGGGTCCCTGGCCGGCGGCCAATGATAAGGGAGCCATAACTTTGTGGTGCTAAGTACTCCATTAGACCTTTGTCTCAAACCAACAATGTATATTAGTCATACTTGCCAACTCTCCTGCAATGTCTGGGAAAAGGGGAGACGTCCGGAATCCCATAAGAACAGGCGGAAGTGTCTGTACTGGGGTATGTATTTATTTAGGGGGTCTCCAGTTAGTATTTAAGGGGTCTGGTCTGGGGGTTTGTATTTGTTTAGGGGTTTCAGTCTGAGGTTTGTATTTGTTTAGGGGGCTTGTTCTGAGGTCTGTATTTGTGGGGTCTATTTATAGGGGGTGTGGTCTATTTATAGGGGGTGTGGTCTAGAGTCTATATTTGTTTAAGTGGTCTGTATTTAGGAAGCCAAGTTTGATATTACTGCATTACCCATGCTGGAACCTTTATTACTCAGCGTCACCAATGATATAAATCCCTCATCGCTGATTGGCCGCCAGTGACCCACAGACCGATGTGCTGGACTTTTAGTTCGTGGTCGTGCTGGACTATTAGATTATTTTGCTATTAATGAGGCTTGATACTTTATTTGTCACATAACATATTACCAGGATTTCCAGACCATCATCATAATGGCCTAAAGTCTTCTTATATGGCGGAGGGGTCAATAGGGCCATTCAGTAACAGGACCTGCCGCTGCATCACGCTATGTAGCCGTGTCGCTGGATTATATGCCGGGCTGCCTATTGTCCGGCAGCGTCTGAATACTCATTACCTGTCTTATTAGCTCCAGTGTTAGGCCCTGTTCACATGGCGTGTATTCACCGAGTTTTTGACGAGTTTTACGCAAAAAAGCATGATTTAAGCTTCCCGTTGTCATCAATGGAAAGCGCATTGTTAGAGCGTACGACACGTTCTTTTTTACAAACAAATGTTTAAAAAATGCGTAGTGTAAAAAAAGAAGCGTCAGGTCAATTCTTCATCTCGTAAATTGCGCCAAAAACACGCCTGAACGTGCACAAAACACATCAAACAACGCAAGAAATATTTGTAAAAAATGGCTGTATTTTAAAAAGCGCTTTACAAAAACCCTAGCGTTTTTGACACGTTTACACTCCGTTTTTCTTAAGCACCGTGTGAACAAGACCTAAGGCCCTGTTCACATCAGCGTTGCCCTTTCGTTGAGGCGTTCCGTTGGAGGTTTCCACCGGGTTAACTACTCAACGGAAAGGCTAACGGAAACCTTATCTTCCATTTGCATCACCATTGATCTCAATGGTGACGGAAACTTTGCTAATGGTTTCCGTTTGTCACCGTTCCGTTGTTTTGACGGAATCAATAGCGCCGTCACCTACACATTTTTTTTTAATGCAAAGCTTAAATAGCATTTAGCCCTAAAATGACATTCAGACATCCGTATTTATGGTAAAGCTGAGAGGCAACTAATACAGACACCATCACAGCTCCCACAGAGGTCGTCATCCAGTGATTGTGAGGAGAAGTGAATAATGGAAGCTTTATACAAGATCCCTGCATTGTCATTACCACTCCCCACCACTAGATGTCAGCAAAACACACTAAAACACTTGTTCATTATGGCTGTACATAGTGGCTTGTCTGTATTAGAGCTAAGGCTCTGTTCACACTCAGTTATTGCTTGATATTTGATATGTTGTTTCCTGTATGCCTCTGCATGTAATAGTGACTATGCTATTCCATACAGAATAAAGGTCAGCCAGTGCTTCTGAGACATTCTATCCTCTCTGTTCCTCTCTCTTATTACAGTCACACAATCATTGGCTGCAGCCAGTCACATGACACATTGTTACACATCATATACACACAGACATATAGTATAATATAGGTGTATTACTCCATATCTGTGTGTTTTCTGTGATGTAATGTTTACCTGTAGTGTATTATATAACCTGTATATACACACAACACATACAGACACAACACTACTGGCAGCCAGTACACTCCACAGCCTCAACATCACAACTGAGCATGTGCGAGGCTCAAACAACATGGCGTCTGTCTCTAGTAGAAGTCAGTTATACCTCACTAATCTGTAATCTCTTCAGCATAATCCTGATAACTACAAGAACATTAATAATACAGGACATTAGTTATAACCGCGCCTTCCAACCATCCCAGATCCAGATGTCCCGGGACCCCTGGCGCATTTCTGGACATTACCTGGATTTGCGTCCTCAGGAGTCGTCAGCTCCCTGCTCCAGCATCATCTGTGACACCTGCACCAAGCCAATCACAGCACCGACAGGAGGAGACCCAGTGGCCAATCATCATTAGGGGAATCGCACGGGCCCCCTGATGCCCGGGGGTGTCGCTAGCACCGCAGGGGGCCCCCGGAGGATGTGTAGCCGTCCGTCGTGGCAACGGGCAAGGTAAGTCAAATATGTGGGGGAGCGCTGTGTAGCACTATATACAAGGGGGGAGCGCTGTGTAGCCCTATATACAAGGGGGAGCGCTGTGTAGCACTATATACAAGGGGGGAGCGCTGTGTAGCACTATATACAAGGGGGGAGCGCTGTGTAGCACTATATACAAGGGGGAGCGCTGTGTAGCACTATATACAAGGGGGAGCGCTGTGTAGCTCTATATACAAGGGGGAGCGCTGTGTGGTGCTATATACAAGGGGGAGCGCTGTGTAACACTATATACAAGGGGGGAGCGCTGTGTAGCACTATATACAAGGGGGAGCGCTGTGTAGCACTATATACAAGGGGAGCGCTGTGTAGCACTATATACAAGGGGGAGCGCTGTGTAGCACTATATACAAGGGGGAGCGCTGTGTAGCACTATATACAAGGGGGGAGCGCTGTGTAGCTCTATATACAAGGGGGAGCGCTGTGTAGCACTATATACAAGGGGGGAGCACTGTGTAGCACTATATACAAGGGGGAGCGCTGTGTAGCACTATATACAAGGGGGGAGCGCTGTGTAGCACTATATACAAGGGGGGAGCGCTGTGTAGCACTATATACAAGGGGGAGCGCTGTGTAGCACTATATACAAGGGGGAGCGCTGTGTAGCACTATATACAGGGGTGGAGCACTGTGTAGCACTATATACAAGAGGGGGAGCGCTATGTGGTATTATATACAAGGGGGAGCGCTGTGTAGCACTATATACAAGGGGGAGCGCTGTGTAGCACTATATACAAGGGGGAGCGCTGTGTAGCACTATATACAAGGGGGAGCGCTGTGTAACACTATATACAAGGGGGAGCGCTGTGTAACACTATATACAAGGGGGAGCGCTGTGTAGCACTATATACAAGGGGGAGCGCTGTGTAGCACTATATACAAGGGGGGAGCGCTGTGTAGCACTATATACATGGGGGAGCGCTGTGTAGCATTATATACAAGGGGGAGCGCTGTGTAGCACTATATACAAGGGGGGAGCGCTGTGTGGTGCTATATACAAGGGGGAGCGCTGTGTAGCACTATATACAAGGGAGGAGCGCTGTGTAGCACTATATACAAGGGGGAGCGCTGTGTAGCACTATATACAAGGGGGAACACTGTGTAGCACTATATACAGGGGGGAGCGCTGTGTAGCACTATATACAAGGGGGAGCGCTGTGTAGCACTATATACAAGGGGGAGCGCTGTGTAACACTATGTACAAGGGAGGAGCGCTGTGTAGCACTATATACAAGGGAGGGCGCTGTGTAGCTCTATATACAAGGGGGGAGCGCTGTGTAGCACTATATACAAGGGGGAGCGCTGTGTAGCTCTATATACAAGGGGGGAGCGCTGTGTAGCACTATATACAAGAGGGAGCGCTGTGTAGCGCTATATACAAGGGGGGAGCGCTGTGTAGCACTATATACAAGGGAGGGCGCTGTAGCACTATATACAAGGGGGGAGCGCTGTGTAGCACTATATACAAGGGGGGAGCGCTGTGTAGCACTATATACATGGGGGAGCGCTGTGTAGCATTATATACAAGGGGGAGCGCTGTGTAGCACTATATACAAGGGGGGAGCGCTGTGTGGTGCTATATACAAGGGGGAGCGCTGTGTAGCACTATATACAAGGGAGGAGCGCTGTGTAGCACTATATACAAGGGGGAGCGCTGTGTAGCACTATATACAAGGGGGAACACTGTGTAGCACTATATACAGGGGGGAGCGCTGTGTAGCACTATATACAAGGGGGAGCGCTGTGTAGCACTATATACAAGGGGGAGCGCTGTGTAACACTATGTACAAGGGAGGAGCGCTGTGTAGCACTATATACAAGGGAGGGCGCTGTGTAGCACTATATACAAGGGGGAGCGCTGTGTAGCTCTATATACAAGGGGGGAGCGCTGTGTAGCACTATATACAAGAGGGAGCGCTGTGTAGCGCTATATACAAGGGGGAGCGCTGTGTTGCGCTATATACAAGGGGGGAGCGCTGTGTAGCACTATATACAAGGGGGAGCGCTGTGTAGCACTTTATACAAGGGAGGAGCACTGTGTAGCACTATATACAAGGGGGAGCACTGTGTGGTACTATATACATGGGGGGAGCGCTGTGTAGCACTATATACAAGGGGGAGCGCTGTGTAGCACTATATAGAATGGGGGAGCGCTGTGTAGCACTATATAGAATGGGGGAGCGCTGTGTAGCACTATATACAAGGGGGAGCGCTGTGTAGCACTATATACAAGGGGGAGGAGCGCCGTGTAGCACTATATACAAGGGGGAGCGCTGTGTAGCACTATATACAAGGGGGAGTGCTGTGTAGCACTATATACAAGGGGGAGCGCTGTGTAGCACTATATACAAGGGGGAGCGCTGTGTAGCACTATATACAAGGGGGAGCGCTGTGTAGCACTATATACAAGGGGGGAGCGCTGTGTAGCACTATATACAAGGGCAAGCGCTGTGTAGCACTATATACAAGAGGGAGCGCTGTGAAGCACTATATACAAGGGGGAGCGCTGTGTAGCACTATATACAAGGGGGAGCGCTGAGTAGCACTATATACAAGGGGGGAGCGCTGTGTAGCACTATATACAAGGGGGAGCACTGTGTAGCACTATATACAAGGGGGAGCGCTCTGTAGCACTATATACAGGGGTGGAGCACTGTGTAGCACTATATACAAGGGGAGCACTGTGTAGCACTATATACAAGGGGGGAGCGCTGTGTAGCACTATATACAAGGGGGGAGCGCTGTGTGGTAATATATACAAGGGGGGAGCGCTGTGTAGCTCTATATAGAAGGGGGAGCGCTGTGTGGTACTATATACAAGAAGGAGGGGGAATCACTGTGTAGTGCTATATACAAGGGGGGAGCGCTGTGTAGCACTATATACAAAGGGGGAAGCGCTGTGTGACACTATATACAAGGTAGGAAGTGCTGTTTGACACTATATACAAGGGGGGAGCGCTGTGTAGTACTATATACAAGTGGAAGCGCTGTGTAGCACTATATACAAGGGGGAGCGCTGTGTAGCACTATATACAAGGGGGAGCGCTCTGTAGCACTATATACAGGGGTGGAGCGCTGTGTAGCACTATATACAAGGGGGAGCACTGTGTAGCACTATATACAAGGGGGGAGCGCTGTGTAGCACTATATACAAGGGAGGGTGCTGTGTAGCACTATATACAAGGGGGAGCGCTGTGTAGCGCTATATACAAGGGGGGAGCGCTGTGTAGCACTATATACAAGGGAGGGCGCTGTAGCACTATATACAAGGGGGAGCGCTGTGTAGCACTATATACAAGGGGGGAGCGCTGTGTAGCACTATATACAAGGGGGAAGCACTGTGTAGCACTATATACAAGGGGGAGTGCTGTGTAGCACTATATACAAGGGGGGAGCGCTGTGTAGCACTATATACAAGGGGGAGCGTTGTGTAGCACTATATATAAGGGGGAGCGTTGTGTAGCACTATATACAAGGGGGAGCGCTGTGTAGCACTATATACAAGGGGGAGCACTGTGTAGCACTATATACAAGGGGGAGCGCTGTGTAGCACTATATACAAGGGGGGAGCGCTGTGTAGCACTATATACAAGGGGGGAGCGCTGTGTAGCACTATATACAAGGGGGGAGCGCTGTGTAGCACTATATACAAGGGGGGAGCGCTGTGTAGCACTATATACAAGGGGGGAGCGCTGTGTAGCACTGTATACAAGGGGGTGTGCTGTGTAGCACTATATACAAGGGGGAGCGCTGTGTAGCACTATATTTAAGGGGGAGCGCTGTGTAGCACTATATACAAGGGGGGAGCGCTGTGTAGCACTATATACAAGGGGGAGCGCTGTGTAGCACTATATACAAGGGGGGAGCACTGTGTAACACTATATACAAGGGGGGAGCACTGTGTAGCACTATATACAAGGGGGGAGCGCTGTGTAGCACTATATACAAGGGGGAGCACTGTGTGGTACTATATACAAGGGGGAGCGCTGTGTGGTACTATATACAAGGGGGAGCGCTGTGTAGCTCTATATACTAGGGGGAGCGCTGTGTGGTACTATATACAAGAAGGAGTGGGGAATCACTGTGTAGTGCTATATACAAGGGGGGAGTGCTGTGTAGCACTATATATAAGTGGGGAGCGCTGTGTAGCACTATATACAAAGGGGGAAGCGCTGTGTGACACTATATACAAGGTAGGAAGTGCGGTTTGAAACTATATACAAGGGGGAAGCACTGTGCGACACTATATACAAGGGGGAAGCACTGTGTGACACTATATACAAGGGGGAAAGCACTGTGTGACACTATATACAGGGGGGGAGCGCTGTGTACCACTATATACAAGGGTGAGCGCCTAGTGGCACTATATACAAGGGGGAAGTGCTGTGTAGCACTATAAAAGGGAGGCGCTGTGTAGCACTATATACAAGAGGGGAGGCGCTGTGTGACACTATACAAGGGGGGAGCTCCTTCTGACACTATATACAAGGGAGGGAGGCGCTGGGTGACACTATATACAAGTGGGGGAAAGCTCTTTCTGACACTATATACAAGTTGTAGCACTATATAGAACTATATAGAAGGGGGGAAGCGCCATGTGACAATATATACAATGGGTGAAGCGCTGTGTGACACTATATACAAGGGGGGGAAGAGTTGTCTGACACTATATAAAAGGGGGGAAGTACTGTGTGAAACTATATACAAGCGGGAGGCGCTGTGTGACACCATATACAAGGGGGCGCTGTGGGGCGCTATCTACAGGGGGTCTGTGCTATCTACCGGGTGGGTGGTGTTATCTACATGTGGGAGTGTGTGGCACAATCTACAGGAGGGTGTGTGTATGTGGTGCTTTATTTTGTGTGACACAATTCTATTTAGGGGCACAGTGTTTGGTGCCATTATATTTAGGGGCCCAGCGTTTGGTACTATTTTATTCAGGGTCACAGTGTTTGGTGCTATTATATTTAGGGGCACAGTGTGTGGCACCATGATAATTTTATCTTTGTTTATAGGTGTGGAAATGTCGGAAAAGTGAAGAGCTGAAGACATCTGAGTGGCAAATTCTGCAGCAATGGGTCATGGCCGGGAGAAGTCGTCATGAGGTCTGGACCGGATGGAGAAGAAAGGAGAAAAAAAAACTACTAAAATCTGAGACATCGTCACCTGTGAGTCACTAGATTTATAGAGAATCTGTCACCTCTCCTGACATGTTTATTATAGGAAATCCTTGTATTTCACAAAAAGTATTTGTGCAGTCCAGAACTGATAGACAAATTGGTGTTACCGTTCCCCTTGTCAGAAGGATGTGTCCCTGCACAGTGTGATACTGTCAGCGATGCTTGGAGACTGTCAGTATGTAGGGACACAGCCCTGTGACAAGGGGAATCGCAAAACTCATTTGTTAATGTTTGCAGAAAAAGGTAGTGTTAACAAAAGTTACTGAGTGGCAGGGCGGCGGTGGAGAAGGGGGACCCACGTTTGGGTAACAGCCCAGGGCCTATGGTCTACTTAATCCGCCACTGAGGAGACCTGCAGAGGAATCTACTGTATGCATTGTGGTAACAGGGAGAGATGAGAATTTTGTTAATTTTTGGTGCACTGTTTCTGTGTGGGGGCATTATACTGTGTGGGGGGGGGCACTTTGGGGCATTATACTGTGTGTAGGGAGAACTATGGGGCATAATACTGTGTGTGGGGGGCACTATCGGGGGATTATACTGTGTGTGGGACACTATGGGGGGATTATACTGTGTGTGGGGGCACTATGGGGGGATTATACTGTGTGTGGGACACTATGGGGGCATGATACTATGCGTGGGGGGCACTATGGAGGCATAATATTGTGTGTATGGGGGCATAATACTGTGTGGGGGGGCACTATGGGGGGATTATACTGTGCGTGGGGAGAACTATGGAGGCATAATACTGTGTGTGGGGCACTGGGGGGGCATTATACTGTATGTGGGGACGCTATGAGACATTCTGTGTGGGAACACTATGGGGGAATATTCTGTGTGTGAAGGGCACTATGTGGGCATTATACTGTGTGTGGGGCGCTATGGGGAATTTTTTTGAGTGTGAGCACTATGGGGACATTATATTGTGTGGGAGCACTATGGGGACATTATACTGTGTGGGGGGCACTATGGGGACATTATACTGTGTGTGGGAGCACTATGGGGGCATTATATTGTGTGTGGGGCACGATGGGGGATTATTCTGTGTGTGGGGCACTATGGGGGATTATTCTGTGTGTGGGGAACTATGGGGACATTATACTGTGTGTGGGCACTATGGGGAATTATTCTGTGTGGCACTATGGGGGCATTATACTGTGTTTGTGAAGGGCACTATGGGGACATTATACTGTGTGTGGGGCACTATGGGGGCATTATACTGTGGGTGGGGCACTATGGGGGCATTATACTGTGTGTGGGCACTATAGGGGCATTATACTGTGTGTGGGGGGCACTATGGGGACATTATACTGTGTGGGGGGCACTATGGGGGCATTATACTGTGGGTGGGGCACTATGGGGGCATTATACTGTGTGTGGGCACTATAGGGGCATTATACTGTGTGTGGGGGGCACTATGGGGACATTATACTGTGTGGGGGGCACTATGGGGACATTATACTGTATTACTTTCTCATATACTTTGTTTTTAATCCTTACCATTATTAAAAAAATCCTTTGCTTGCTGTTAGGCCTCATGCACACGAACGTAAAAACGCCCGTAATTACGGGCCCATAGACTTCTATTGGCCACGGGTACCTCCCGGTATGCTTACGGGAAGGTGCCCGTGCCGTTGAAAAATATAGAACATGTCCTATTTCAGGCCATAATTACGCCACGGGCAGCCAATAGAAGTCTATGGGGCTCCCGTAATTACGGATGACTACGTGTGTGCACCCGTAATTACGGGAGCGTTGCTAGGCGACGTCAGTAAATAGTCACTGTCCAGGGTGATGAAAGAGTTAAACGATCGGCAGTAACTGTTTCTGCACCCTGGACAGTGACTTCCGATCACAATATAGATAAAGCTGTAAATAAAAAAAGATGTCCATACTTACCCAGAACTCCCTGCTTCTTCCTCCAGTCCGGCCTCCTGGGATGACGTTACAGTCCAAGTGACGGCTGCAGCCAATCACAAGTAAATCACAGGCTGCAGCCAATCACAGGCCAATCACAGGCTGCAGCGGTCACATGGACTGCCGTGTCATCCAGGGAGGTGGGGCTGGATGTCAAGAGAGGGACGCGTCACCAAGACAACGGCCGGGTAAGTATGAAATTCTTTTACTTTTATTACGGAAAGTGCTGTCCCTTCTCTCTATCCTGCACTGATAGAGAGAAGGGGCTGCCGATTACTGCAGTGTAATTTTGCAGCCAAAAACTTGCCCGTAAATACGGGTCGAATACGTGTGACCAAGGACCCGTATTTACGGACAGGAAAAAATACGTTTGTGTGCATGGGGCCTTAGCAAATGAAAACGTGTTTACTTTCAGCTATTGAAAATTTGTTACAATTGTATCCGGTCTCGGCAATCATTTCAGAATATATATATATTTTATCTTTCATTTATTGTGAAGGGTTTGTACCAAATAAGAAAAAAAGGTCTACTTTTTATACCCACAAAAATACCTCCGCTCCTCCACTCTGGGGCTGTGCTGTTTCTGGGAGAGTCGTCTATAATCCATATATTTTCTATACATTTTCTATATGTGGCATTTATGGTCTGATGCGCATGAGATGTAAAATACAACAGTTTATACTTTCTGATGCGCTGAAATGCAGTAAAATAGCAGTAACTGAGGAGATGACAGCGCTTCATATTAGATGAGATCTTTATATTGTGTTTTCTTCTAGTGAGGACCAAGAAATCCAACATTGCAAGAAGATAAAAGTGTCACCAGAGGACGAGTCATAGTCTGGAGAGATGTTCATGTGCAGCTCTATCATATGTAACATATATATATATATCCGGTGTCCTGCTCTGTCACACATGAGGATCAGCTGCTGTCTCCAGGGGGGACTCCAGGGGGGACTGACAGGGGGGACTCCAGGGGGGACTACAGGGGGACTCCCGGGGGGACTACAGGGGGGACTGCCAGGGGGTGAGGACTCCAGGGGGACTACAGGGAGGGGACTACAGGGGGGACTACAGGGGGGATTGCCCTAACCCAAAAATGTAGCATTACATGGTGCCCATTAATATAAGAGGACCCTGTGTGTAATGTCTAGAAGCACTGGGTCCCCCTTGTGGCCGCTGTCCGCTATGACTACTGGAGGGACACCCCTCTACTATCTCTATATACCCTGATAGCACATGTGGGGGGCAGTGGTATTATATGACGTACAGTGTCCATACATAGAGATTTGTGGAGTCACTCCGGGACTAGCGCCTCTGAGCAGACCCTGTGCCTGGTGACTCCAACTAAATGTAGATAATGCCAGTGGTCCCTGAAGAATAAGGACAACAGGAGATACAATCTCTCCTGCCTGATTTCCCTGCCCCTCACCCGTCCCCATCCCCCAATCAACAGCAGATCCATCTACAAAGAACAGATATACAGAATATTATACGTAAATCATTTCTTCTGTCCGGCGTTGGGACCAATGGTTTACTTCTCCGGAGAAATGCTGGGGCAGAACTTCTGGGGGGTCATCAGTATGTGCCCCCACCAGACCCTCTGCTTGTCTCCACAGCAGCATGGACGTCACAGTATCACCGGTCACCATATCTAGTCTTATGAATAGTCAGTAATGCCGTTGTCTGCCGTGAGTTGCCGGTAGATGCGCCGAACGTCTGTGGTGATGACAAGCATGGTGGACATTGTAACATCTTCATTATTTGGCATAACATTTGTTTCTTCTTTCTCTGTTCCCACCTGCAGGGACATGAAAATAGTGGAATCTCTGCCGACATGTGGCGTTCATTACTACAAAGTAAAGGTCAGGGACCGTTCCTCTATAAACACTCCAGAAAAAGTGATATTCTTCTTCACAGACTTTATTACTTGTCCTGGACGACCCTTTAACCCCTTCCCGCTCCTTGACGTACTATTACGTCATGGCAGCTGTATCGTTCGCGCTCCATGCCGTAATAGTAAGTCTCGGGAGTAACGGCCGTTTCGGCCGTCCTCCCGACACATACAGGAGCTGTGACGCTGCTGTCTTGTTCAGCAGCTGTCACAGCTCCTACAGCGGGGACCGATCGCTGTGTCCCCGCTGATTAACCCCTTAAAAGCCGCGTTCTATAGAGATCGCGGCTTTTTAGGGGTTAAGCTGCCATCGCCGGCCTGCTACGCGATAGCGGCCGGCGATGGTGACTATGGCAACCGGACACCAAACAATGGCGTCCGGCTATGCCATAGACGGAAGCCTAGTGGGTCCTGACAACGTCAGGACCCACTATGCTTGCTGTCAGTGAGTAGCTGACAGTTCTAATACACTGCACTACGCATGTAGTGCAGTGTATTAGAATAGCGATCAGGGCCTCCTGCCCTCATGTCCCCTAGTGGGACAAAGTAATAAAGTAAAAAAAAAGTTAAAAAAAGATGTGTAAAAATAAGAAAATAAAAGTTTTAAAAGTAATAAAAGTAAAAGTCCCACTTTTTCCCTTATCAGGCCTTTATTATTAATAAAAATATATAAACAAACAAATAAACTATACATAATTGGTATCGCCGCGTCCGTAACGGCCTGAACTACAAAAATATTTTGTTATTTATCCCGCACGGTGAACGCCGTAAAAAAAAATATTAATAAACCGTACCACAATCACAATTGTTTGGTCACTTCATCTCCCAAAAAATGGAATAAAAAGAGATCAAAAAGTCGCATGTACCGAAAAATGGTACTGATGGAAAATACAGTTCGTTACGCAAAAAATAAGTCCTCGCACGGCTTTATTGATTGAAAAATAAAAACGTTATGGCTCTTAGAATAAGGCAACACCAAAAGTGAATGATTGTTTACAAAACGTATTTTATTGTGCAAACGCCATAAGACATAAAAAAAAACTATAAACATCTGGTATCGCCGTAATCGTATCGCCCCGGAGAATAAAGTGCATATGTCATTTATAGCGCACGGTGAACGCTGTAAAAAAAAAAGTATACAAAAACAATAGTACAATTGCTGTTTTTTAGGCACCACGCCACCTAAAAATGGAATAAAAACTGATCAAAAAGCCGCATGCACCCCAAGAAAACTACAATGGATTCCTCAAGGGGTCTAGTTTCCAAATTGGGGTCACTTTTGGGGGGTTTCCAATGTTTTGGCACCACAAGACCTCTTCAAACCGGACATGGTGCCTAATAAAAAAGAGGGCTCAAAATCCGCTAGGTGCTCCTTTGCTTCGGAGGCCGGTGCTTCAGTCCATTACCGCCCGAGGGCAACATGTGGGATATTTCTCTAAACTGCAGAATCTGGGCAATAAGTATTGAGTTGCGTTTCTCTGATAAATCCTTTTGTGTTATAAAAAAAATGGTATAAAAAGAGTAAATGTCACCTCTACTTTGCTCTAAATTTCTGTGAAACACCTAAAGGGTTCATAAACTTTCTAAATGCTGTTGTGAATACTTTGAGGGGTCTAGTTTCTAAAATGGGGTGTTTGATAGGGGTTTCTAATATATGGGCCCCTCAAAGCAACTTCAGAAATGAACTGGAACCTAAAAAAATAAATAAATGAGGCAATGCTTCGCTTCTTACATTATACTGATAATGAGCCGTGCCCACTCCGAGATGACCCCAGTTTTGACCGTTTGTATAAACGGAGACCCCTATTAGACCGTTTCAGTGCCCGGTTTTCCCAAGCATACACCCCCGAGAAGTGTTTTTCTATTGATGAGTCCCTGGTACATTTTAAAGGGAGGGTTCAATTCCGCCAGTACCTGCCAGGTAAGAGGGCAAGGTATGGCGTGAAGATGTATAAGCTGCGAGAGTGCATCAGGGTATACCTACAGGTTTAGGATATATGAAGGAAAGGCCACCCCCAAACCAGACTGCATCCTGGACTACAATAGGTACATGGGAGGGATGGACTTGTCAAATCAAGTCCTGAAGCCCTACAGCGCCATGCGGTGAGGTATAAGAAGCTGGCCGGGCACATCATACAGATGGCTTTGTACAATGCGTATGTGCTACGTCGATGTGCAGGCCAGAGGGGAACTTTCCTGGAATTTCAAGATCTAATCTTTAGGGACCAGGAAGGGGGGGCGCATCGTACCAGGGCAACACTTTCCAGGAGAAGGTCCCCAAACCGGTGGAAAGGGAAAGAGTCAAAAGAGGTGCAGAGTCTGCTATAAGAGGGGGATAAGGAAGAACACAATATACCAATGTGACACGTGTCCCGAAAAACCAGGGCTCTGTATAAAAGATTGTTTTAAAATGTATCATACATCCCTTGATTTTCAATTTACCCTGATGCACTCCGCACAGCTTACCCCCCTCATCTTTCCCTTCTGAGCCCTGCCGTATGCCCAGGCAGCTGATAACAGCCACATGTAGGGTATTGTCGTACCCAGGAGAACCCACATTACAATTTAAGGGGTGTATATCTCCGGTGGCGCATGCTGGGCACACTATATTGGACACTGAAATGGCATATACATATATAAAATTGCAAATCTCACACTGCACCATCTGCTGCGCATTATCTTTTACACAGTACCTGTGGGGTCAAAATGCTCACTACACCTCTAGATGAATGTCTTAAGGGGTGTAGTTTTTAAAATGGGGTCACTTCTCGGGGGTTTCAACTGTACTGGTACCTCAGGGGCTTCTGCACACATGACTTAGCACCAGAAAAGCTCCAGTAGGCCAAATGGTGGTCCTTTCCTTCTGAGCCCTCCCATGGGCCCAAAGGGCAGTTTATCACCACAAATGGGGTATTGCCGCACTAAGGACAAATTGGGCAACAAAATGGGGTATGTTGTTCCTTGTGAAAATAAGAAATTTTGATCAAAAATGACATCTTATTGGAAAAAATATCATTTTTTTCATTTCACAGCCCAATTCAAATAGGTGCTGTGAAAAAACTGTGCGGTCAAAATGATAACAAAAACCATAAATGAATTCCTTGAGGGGTGTAGTTTCCAAAATGGGGTCACTTCTGGTGGGTTTCCATTGCTTTGATACCTCTGGGGCTCTGCAAATGCAACATGGCACCCGAAAACCAATCCAGCAAAATCTGGACTCCAACAAACACATAGCGCTCCTTTCCGTCTGAGCCCTCCCATGGGCCCAAACGGCAGTTTATCACCACAAATGGGGTATTGCCGCACTAAGGACAAATTGGGCAACAAAATGGGGTATGTTGTTCCCTGTGAAAATAAGAAATTTTGATCAAAAATGACATCTTATTGGAAAAAATATAATTTTTTTCATTTCACAGCCCAATTCAAATAGGTGCTGTGAAAAACCTGTGCGGTCAAAATGATAACAAAAACCATAAATGAATTCCTTGAGGGGTGTAGTTTCCAAAATGGGGTCACTTCTGGTGGGTTTCCATTGCTTTGATACCTCTGGGGCTCTGCAAATGCGACATGGCACCCGAAAACCAATCCAGCAAAATCTGGACTCCAACAAACACATAGCGCTCCTTTCCTTCTGAGCCCTCCCATGGGCCCAAACGGCAGTTTATCACCACAAATGGGGTATTGCGCACTAAGGACAAATTGGGCAACAAAATGGGGTATGTTGTTCCCTGTGAAAATAAGAAAATTTGATCAAAAATGACATTTTATTGGAAAAAATATCATTTTTTTCATTTCACAGCCCAATTCAAATAGGTGCTGTGAAAAAACTGTGCGGTCAAAATGATAACAAAAACCATAAATGAATTCCTTGAGGGGTGTAATTTCCAAAATGGGGTCACTTCTGGTGGGTTTCCATTGTTTTGATACCTCAACGCCTCTTCAAACCTGGCATGCTGCCTAAAATATATTCTAATAAAAAAGAGGCCTCAAAATGCACTAGGTGCTTCTTTGCTTCTAGGGCTTGTGTTTTAGTCCACGAGCGCAGTAGGGCCACATGTGGGACATTTCTAAAAACTGCAGAATCTGGACAATACATATTTAGTAGTGTTTCTCTGGTAAAACCTTCTCTGTTACTAAAAAAAAATTGAATAAAATTGAAATTCAGCAGAAAAAATGAAATTTGCAAATTTAATTTCCACTTTGCTTTAATTCCTGTGAAATGCCTGAAGGGTTAAAAAACTTTCTATATGCTGTTTTGAATACTTTGAGGGGTCTAGTTTTTAAAATGGGGTGTTTTATGGGGGTTTCTAACACATAGTCCCCTCAAATCCACTTCAGAACTGAACTGGCACCTTCAAAAAAAGGCTTTTGAAATTTTCTTAAGAATATGAGAAATTGCTGTTTATGTTCTAAGCCTTGTAACGTCCAAGAAAAATAAAAGAATGTTCAAAAAACGATGCCAATCAAAAGTAGACATATGGGAAATGTGAACTAGTAACTATTTTGGGTGGTATAACCGTCTGTTTTTCAAGCAGATGCATTTAAATTCTGAAAAATGCTATTTTTTGTAAATTTTCTCTAAATTTTGCAATTTTTCACAAATAAAGACTGAATATATCGACCAAATTTTACCACGAACATGAAGCCCAAAGTGTCACGAGAAAACAATCTCAGAATCGCTTGGATAGGTTTAAGCATTCCGACGTTATTACCACATAAAGTGAAATATGTCAGATTTGAAAAATGGGCTCTGAGCCTTAAGGCCCAAACTAGGCTGCGTCCTTAAGGGGTTAAAGGGTTTTCCCACCTTGGACATTTATGGCATAGCCACATATTTATGCCATAAATGCCTGATACATGCAGGTCCCACCTCTGGGACCCACACCTATCTCCCTGACCCCCGTCCTATCTCATCCATCTCCCAATGCTCCCCGCCACTGTCTGACGAGGTGGTCGGGAGTTACGGAAACAGCATAGCTCACCGTGCTCCGCTGTTTCTGTAGCTCCCTACCACTTCATCAAACAGTGACCTGGCCTCATCAGGAGCTGGAAGAGGCAGGACGGAGGTCAGGGGGCCCTTTTGTAGAAATAGGGTGTGGGTCCCAGTGGTGGGACCTGTATCTATCGGACAATTATAGGACGTGCCATAATTGTCCAAGATACGAAAACCCCTTTAATGAGTGTTTGATCTTTTATGAAGATATTGGGCTGGAAGTTTTCATGTTGCTTTCCTTTGCTTTGTCTGCTGCAGCTTGGCATTGAGCTGCATCCCCCGGGCGACTGTACATTCTGGTTGTAGCTTCACTTAGGTCTACTCCAATAGTTTCTTACACAGATAGGAGGGGACATGTTGTTGCTAAAATGGTTATAATAACCAGTCATTAAAAACCATTTTACCCTAAATAATGAAACATTTCTATAGATACAAGTCCTTGAGTTTTCCTCTTATGTCAGATTGTTAAAAAATCTTCTATTCAATCATTTCCTAGTAATATCGGGTCCTGAGAAAGCCGTATACTGCCGGTATGTCTGCACTGACATTTCTATCACCAAACCCTCCCTGTTACCCATGGAATTCCCAAGTGCTTGTTCTCAATTCTGGAATGGACACTTGAAGGAGGAGGATTCTGACAGTGGATACTATTTTTTTCCACATGTTCCGCTGTGTTGTATTGCTGCTTGTCTGGAGCGGGAGATGCATCCAGGAGAAAGACACGAGGCGCACAGGAGGGTCTTACTGCACACTAGGGGGGGGTCTATATTAGTTTTACTATAAGACCGTCCCTCATCAGCGCGCGCCCCGGCTTACAGGGACTTTACATCATAGTAAATGGATCTCTCCATCCCCATAATTGGATCTTTGTATAAATGCTTTGGCGGACAGATCTCATGTTTATCATCATTTTCCCTATTCATAGATTCTGATCTTATCCATCCTTTTATAGATTTGAGGTGAATGTTATTTTGCCATAGACATTTGTGGTGTTAAATATGTCTGTCTCCTTATGAGTGAAGGTGATGCCTTCCAACATATGGGCAGCTGTCGGGATAGGTTGGCACCTGACATTATTATATAGATTACAGTGGACACTTTGTTTGCTGCCCGTCCTGTGTGACATGTAAGAGCTCAATAATAACCCCCATATTTGTGGTCTGTGCATCAGTGAAGAGAAGATGGGACATGTCCCTGTCAGTGGTTATACAGGGACCAGCGACATGTGATTGTCAATACAATATCCCGGCCTTCACAGGATCCCAGTGCACATAACTCCTATAACCTATGTCCAGTATATATGGCAGTGAGAAATAACTGCCGGCAGCGCTATCACGTCTCTCCCATCCCCCTCAACTGAAAACATCAAACTGATTTTTTTTATTTAACTGTCAGCAGCGCAGGTAATGTGCACTACAGATCCCAGCATGCTCTACTGCCAGAAGGAAATTAACTACATGGATGTGTTTAGACTTTTAAAACATCTCTATTGGTTCCTCATTGAACAGAGAAGGTGGAAGAAACACACATTGGGTACAATCTGTCCATGCCAATCCATACACATTTTTATTTTCTAACCTACAACTTGTACGGTGAGAGCTAGAATGTGATTGGATGCCATGGGCAGCACCACTTAGGACCTTGTTGCCATGGACAGCATCACAGAAGCGTCGTCACCCAGTCACGGAATACTCAGCAAGAACGGTCAGTGCGAGGCCGGCATCGAGGAGAGAGGAGCGCTAAGCACTACTGAGATTGTCCCAGCTGGGTTCTAATTTGTTTTTATATCTTTGTTATTTGTTTATTATTTTTTTTTATTTGTGTTAGTCCTTCCAGACCCGCACTTCCAAGTGTGTGGAGGAAGAGACAGCCAGATGGCTGCCCCGGGGGCTGGTGGAAAGTTCCAGCCCCGGAGATATCTCCATCGTCCCGGGAAGACACCGTACAGCCGGGAGCCTAAAAAAAGGCAGACTGGCCTTTTTGGACATCTGAAAGCAGCTTTAAGTCTCGTGCCATATATTAAAAAGCTGTTCACAACACCTCAAAAAGAGTCGGGCCGATACCTGAGACTAAAATCTCCACCACCAACACCTGCAGCCACCACCTGCGCAGCAAGGCACGTTCCTCAGGTACCAAAACCCACCAAAAGATCAGGTGAGGTTCGGACCACTGCCCCATTGCCCAGGAGACCAACTGCCTTTGAGAGCTTCCTTGCAAGACAGTCATCGATCTTGTCAAGTCAGAGAAGGTCAGCAGTGGCAAGAACATCTAGGGTCCGCAGTGCACCATATGCCTTACCACCGCGCATTAAGGTGACTGCGAGACAGCTGTATGACGGCCCACTAGGGGAGCCTATGGGTGGTGCATCACGCAGGATGATGAGGGCCATGCTGAACACTCCATTGGCGGATAATCGCAGTTCGTTTGTCAGCGATGAGGGAGACTATGTCCGGTACACCTTCCACAGAGATACCATCTTTCCGGAGAAGGAGTACCATGGCAAAATATCATTTCGCCTAAAAAGAGACTAGTGGTGGAGTCTCCTGCAGCGTGCAAATACCATCTTAGTGCACTAGCTGCTAATCCACTTGATTTGATTTTCCGGTTTTGACCTTGGCTTGAATTTTGGACTATGCTTTTTGACTGCCGCCTGCCCTGACCTCTGCCTGTTTATGGACAATGCTTGTATGCTGCCTGCCCTGACCCCGGACTGTTTATGGACTATGCTTGTTTCCTGCCTGCCCTGACTTCGGCCTGTTTATGGACTATGCTTGTTTGCTGCCTGCCCTGACCTCGGCCTGTTTATGGACTATGCTTGTATGCTGCCTGCCCTGACCTCGGCCTGTTTATGGACTATTCTTATTTGCTGTCTGCCCTGACCCTGGCCATGTATTGACTATGTTTGCTTCCGGCTTCACAAGTGCCACAGCTGTGCTGCTTATCAGTCCACTCTCCGCAAAATATATTTAGTGCCCACCTGCTTTCTAGGCTGAGCACCCTGGCTACTTACGGGCAGTCTGGCCTATATCCAGAGTGCTAACCATTACACTATTGGAACCTTCTTTAGGTCATGACCCCTAGACGAGGCTAGGGGTCCCAAACCACAAATCACCACTGCCTGGGGTCCCCTTTTTATGCCACGTTTACTCCTAGAACACGGGTACCTTCAGTGCCCCCTGCTTTAAGGGCCAGCCCTCCTGATTACCTTTAGTACCCTTGTGTCCATGCTGCTAGTGGATAGCCTGGCCGAGATCCAGAGTGCTAACCATTACACTATGGAACGTGCTTTAGGTCATGACCCCTAGACCAGACTGCAAATCCCTCACCAGGGCTCTCCACTACTGCCTGGGGTCCCCATTTTTATATCCCCTGAGTATCCTCCTATTACACGGGTAACTGTGCCCCCCCCCTTGTTACTAGGCTGGCACGCACTGAGCATGCTCAGTTCCACACATCCTGACTGCTGATGGACAGTCTGGCCTAGATCCAGAGTGCTAACCATTACACTATTGGAACCTTCTTTAGGTCGTGACCCCTAGACGAGGCTAGGGGTCCCAAACCACAAATCACCACTGCCTGGGGTCCCCTTTTTATGCCACGTTTACACCTAGAACACGGGTACCTTGAGTGCCCCCTGCTTTAAGGGCCAGCCCTCCTGATTACCTTTAGTACCCTTGTGTCCATGCTGCTAGTGGATAGCCTGGCCGAGATCCAGAGTGCTAACCATTACACTATGGAACGTGCTTTAGGTCATGACCCCTAGACCAGACTGCAAATCCCTCACCAGGGCTCTCCACTGCTGCCTGGGGTCCCCATTTTATATCCGCTGAGTATCCTCCTAGTACACGGGTAACTGTGCCCCCCCTTGTTTCTAGGCTGGCACGCACTGAGCATGCTCAGTTCCACACATCCTTACTGCTGATGGACAGTCTGGCCTAGATCCAGAGTGCTAAACTGGTTATAACACTTTAATGTCTCTTCCTCTGATCAATGGGAGATGGAAATGTCCTATATTGGTGAACTGACTCTTAAAGGGCCCATGCCTATCCCTGGGACAACTTACTCTAGTAATTGACTCTTCTCTGGGCCTCAGTACTAAGATAACTACATCTAAAAAGATAGACGAGGCATCCTTTCCCTCTCACAGTATTCCAGCTGATGGAGTAGACTTGTTTATCCCTGAATCCTCTGCTGACTGAGGAGTTCATGAAGCATCTGTTAAGGAGGCAACTAGGAGAATGTAATAGAAATTGTCCACTCTCTAAAAAAGGAATTGCTCCAATCAGGAGACCATTGCCAAATCACAGAATGAACTGATGAATAAAAATGAGGAAATGGAGAAAAACAATTCTGGACATAGGAGACCGATCCCTGCTCAACCACAATTGACTTTGAGGAATCCTGGATTTGGTCTCTAAGTCCCCGACTTCATGAGATTTCTGCCTCCAGATGTCTCTACCGTAGAAAAAACACTGGCCCCAAAGCTGAAAAATCTCCCCCCAGAGTTGGACGACTTTATATAATCTCATCATCACATCGAGATCATTGCCTACAAATGGAGATTCCCATCAAACTAGTAATGTCCAAAAACCTCCATCATTATGTCTTCACAACACGGCCCGCAGCTCTGAAAGTCTGAGAGAAATGGAAACTCCTGTCCCATCACCACCGAGAACCTCCGTCACCACCAACATAAAGAAGAATCCCGGAAACTCAATCATGACTGGACTGTAGCTGGACGGGGATGGTAAGTCTAAATACTCACTGTTTCCCTGATGATAATTTAGGATGTGCTAATACTCGTTACATGACGTCTCTTCAGGATTCTGTAGTCTGAATACATGTTCACACCACCACTCTCATTGTTTTACCTTCACCTTTTAGGCTGTGTTCACACGTTGCAGTCATGTCACATGTTTTTGCCAAGATTCCATGGCAAAAATGCAGCTTCTTTGCAAAACCGCTGTGTTCTTGTTGAGTAGTGAAAATCGCTGCAAAAACCGTGATATGACCGCAATGTGTGAACACAGCCTTAACTATACACTTGATGTGATGCTTCATTGGAAGTTAGACCCTGTTCACATTACGTTATAGCCTTCCGGAGGACTTCTGCAGTGAACCTGTGACGGAAGTCTGCAATGTATCGCACTGTTTAGGTATACAGTGGCAAATGGTGGCCAAACCCCACGGCAGAAGCGCTACCTGGAGCTGGATCTAATAATGAGAATGATAAGTGACGTCACACAAGAGGACAACTCAAAACTTAGATTTAAAGGCAATATTTTAATTTGAGGGGGAAATGTTCATTAATTATCAACTAGTGAAGATTTTTATCTTTAGCCCCTTAGTGACCAGCAATGCGCCTGTTCATGGCAGCCGAGTCTAAGTCCTGCGCGGGGGTCCTGCAGGCGGGAGCGGGTACTCAGCGGTCATTAGACAATAGTAGCAACCAAAGTTTACCTTGATTGCGGCCGTTTAATCCGTTAAATGCTGCAGTCAATAGCGACCACGACATTTAACTTGTTTACAGGGGGAGGAGCTCCCTCTCTCGCCCATCGGCGGCCCGCAAATGCAATCGCCGGCCTCCGATGGGGTGTCATGGCAGCCGTGGGCCGAATAATGCCCTGGCTATATACCTATTAGGACGTGCCAGATTTACACTGACAGGAAATAATTCTTTGGCGGACTAAGTTACCAAAGCATCAGAGCTTAAAAATGATTAATAAAGATTACAGTTGAAAAATATAAAAAAAAAACGTTCCCATAAAAAAGTGGTTTTGTTCAGTAAAAGTGTAAAAAATAAACAAAAGTGCACATATATGGTATTGCCGCGACCGCAAAGACCCAAATAATAAAGTTAATATGTAATTTAAACCGCTCTGTCACCAGTTTATAAGTGCCCTATCTCCTACCTAATCCTAAACAAATGCTAATTTGTTCTTAATGCCCAACTGGGTGTTTTTTTTTAAACTTTTGACCAAGTGGGCATTGTAAAGAGAAGTGTATGACACTGACCAATCAGCATCATACACTTCTCTTCATTCATATCCAGGGGTACTCCCAGCACAGCGTGATCTCGCGAGATCACGCTGTGCCGTCACTCCCACAGTAACTTTACCGGAGTGGAGGCGATGTCTTTTCATTCTCCTGACACGCCGGTAAAATTACTGTGAGAGTAAGTGACGGCACAGCGTGATCTCGCGAGATCACGCTGTGCTGTGAGTACATCCGGACTTGAATGAAGAGAAATGTATGATGCTGATTGGTCAGCGTCATACACTTCTCTTTACAACGCCCACTTGGTCAAAAGTAAAAAAAAACGCCCAGTTTGCCATTTAGAACAAATTAGCATAAAACTAAAAGTTGTCATAAGTAATTTCTAGGGGTGTGACAATATATGTTTCTCCCAGATGGGATTTGAAGTTGCTGACAATATACTTACCCATGATATTCCTCTTTGGCATCTTGGTAACTGCTATTCCAGACATTTTCTGTCTCATTTTCTGTTATGGTGACATCATGTACGCTGTTATTTGGCAAATTTTTACAGATCGCTTGGGGGGAAAAAAAAACACTATAAATCTCAGGATTGTTCTCAAACATAAGAAATGTAAATTGTGTATATTATATAAGGGCCAAGTTTCTCTTCTGCAGGACATTATTACCGTCTTAGCCATTATAACTGTTGGGGTCACTATCTGGCACTATTGTTTTTAGGGGCAGTATTGAGTTGTGTCTAGAAGAAGTCCTCATGGCGATTACGGACGGACAGAGAAGAAAACTGAAAGAGAGCGACTCCAATCATAGAAGACGTCACCAGTGAGTCCAAATCTTTCCCACTAATGTGTCTAAAAAAATTGCCTCTAAATAGAATTGTTCTTATGATGTTTCATTGAATCTGTAGACCTTGTGAGGCCGGGTTCCTACGTAGCGTAAACGCTGCAGAATTTGAACAAATCTCATGCACCCGCTGTAGAAAAAATCTGCAGCGAAAACCTTTCATAAATTGACCTGCAGTGTGAACTTTAAATCATGTCAATTAATGCTGCGGATTCGTTGCTCTTTTGTTTTCCCTATTGAATACAATGGGGATGTTAAATCCGCTGCAAATAGCAAGTGCTGTTACTTTTGCGGTGGAAACGCTGCAATTCCGCCACTAAAAAATCACTAATTAAATAAAAAGAAACCTTTTTTAAAAAAATGTAATAAAAAAGCTAATACTTGTCATAGCGACGCATTCTTCTGTTTCCCGTCTAGGTCGGCCTCCTGGGATGACTTTTCATCACATGTGACTGCTGCAGCCAATGACAGGCTGCGGCAGTCACATGCGCCGCAGCATCATCCCCGGAGGCCGGACTGGCTGGCGGTAAGGATACAATTCATTATTTTTCTTGTACCGGAGATTGCACCCGAAAAACTGCACCACAATTTGGTGCAGTTTTCTGGGCGGAATTCTCTGCGGGTTTTAGGTCAGATACGCTGCATACTTTTACACAGCATATTCTGACCCGTGGGAACAGCCTAAGATAATTAGGAGGGGGCACTCATGAAGCCCCTGCACTGGGCCCACCAATGTGTTAAAATGGCCGTGTACTAGAGGGGGTTCCTGACAAGAGATGCTCCACTATGACATCTGTATACCCTAAGGCTATGTTCACACGGGGTCTTTTGCCGAGTTTTTTGACGCGGAAACCGCGTCGCAAAACTCGTCAGAAACGGCCCGAGAACGCCTCCCATTGATTTCAATGGGAGGCGTCGGCGTCTTTTTCCCGCGAGCAGTAAAACTGCCTCGCGGGAAAAAGAAGCGACATGCCCTATCTTCGGGCGCTTCCGCCTCCGACCTCCCATTGACTTCAATGGGAGGCAGGAGAAAGCGTGTTTTATGCCCGCGGCGCTCAATGGCCGCGGGCGAAAAACGGCGCGATAATTGCTGTTCACACGGAGTATTTTGGGGGAGGAATATCTGCCTCAAAATTCAGTTTGGAACTTTGAGGCAGATATTCCTCCCCCAAAATACTCCGTGTGAACACAGCCTAATAGTACATATAGAAAAGGGATATCTGACTGATACAACCACATTAAATCACTATCCATAAGGCCCCTATAGATTGCAGACACAGATCTTTTTTGTGGGTCCCCCCAGTTCAGCCCTTCAGGAGCCGTTTAGTGGGTGTAATATTATGGGCCCCATAAATTGACTTTCATGGACTGTATATTATTTTTGTATTGACTTGGGAATATTTACATTCAGATTATTTTATTTAGTAAAATGTAATATTGCAGAATTCAGTCAGATTTGGGTTTTCATTGGACGCTGAGATTGTAATGTAAGTCACAGCGACTCAACATAAATCTCATTGTATTTCAATATCTTTCCAGGCGCAGAAATCCCGGTCTCTGCCCGTTGTGCCCCTTATGTTTTATATACCAGTGATTTACACATTTTATCACCATCCATCTCAGGTAATGACAGAAAGCAGCGGAGGGATCTGGAGATCAATGTGTAAAGGATGTGATGTTCCCCCAGAGGTAGTGGATCCCGGGGATCAGGAGATCAATGTGTAAAGGATGTGATGTTCTCCCAAAGATAGTGGATCCCGGAGATCAGGAGATCAATGTGTAAAGGATGTGATGTTCTCCCAGAGATAGTGGATCCCGGGGATCAGGAGATCAATGTGTAAAGGATGTGATGTTCCCCCAGAGATAGTGGATCCCGGAGATCAGGAGATCAATGTGTAAAGGATGTGATGTTCTCCCAGAGATAGTGGATCCCGGGGATCAGGAGATCAATGTGTAAAGGATGTGATGTTCTCCCAAAGATAGTGGATCCCGGAGATCAGGAGATCAATGTGTAAAGGATTTGATGTTCTCCCAGAGATAGTGGATCCCGGGGATCAGGAGATCAATGTGTAAAGGATGTGATGTTCCCCCAGAGATAGTGGATCCCGGGGATCAGGATATCAATGTGTAAAGGATGTGATGTTCTCCCAGAGTTAGTGGATCCTGGGGATCAGGAGATCAATGTGTAAAGGATGTGATGTTCCCCCAGAGATAGTGGATCCCGGGGATCAGGAGATCAATGTGTAAAGGATGTGATGTTCTCCCAGAGTTAGTGGATCCCGGGGATCAGGAGATCAATGTGTAAAGGATGTGATGTTCCCCCAGAGATAGTGGATCCCGGGGATCAGGAGATCAATGTGTAAAGGATGTGTGTTCTCCCAGAGTTAGTGGATCCCGGGGATCAGGAGATCAATGTGTAAAGGATGTGATGTTCTCCCAGAGGTAGTGGATCCCGGGGATCAGGAGATCAATGTGTAAAGAATGTGATGTTCCCCCAGAGATAGTGGATCCCGGGGATCAGGAGATCAATGTGTAAAGGATGTGATGTTCTCCCAGAGTTAGTGGATCCCGGGGATCAGGAGATCAATGTGTAAAGGATGTGATGTTCCCCCAGAGATAGTGGATCCCGGGGATCAGGACATCAATGTGTAAAGGATGTGTGTTCTCCCAGAGTTAGTGGATCCCGGGGATCAGGAGCCAAACAAGTCATAATACAATGCAGAACATATAGAGATTATATATATATTGTTTGTCGTCAGCATGGGGGGGGGGGGGGGGGTTTAATTGTCACAAATTATTTCTTTGTTATTATCTAATAATAAATTCTATATTCAGTTTATAGAGAAAAAGACATCAAACAGTGAATTTAACCGACATCGCTGGACTTGATGAACGCCGGATTATCAACTGTCTGGATTATTGGACAGATATTGTATATACACCGATCAGCCATAACATTATAACCACTGACCGGTAAATGGAATAACATTAATGATCTGGTTACAATGGCGTCTGACAAGGGGGGGGATATAGGGCTCTTCCACACGCTGCGGAATTGCTGCGTTTTTCCTGGACTGAATTTCGGACGGAAAAAACACAGCAGAATACAGTAGCAGCATAGAGGATGGGATCTAACAAATCTCCTCCACACGCTGCAGAAATATTCCGAGCAGAATTTGGCCTGCGGTGCGTATTTTTCGGACCGTCGCATGTCAATTCCTGCTGCGGAAAGTGTCCAGAATTGCTGCGTTTTTCAGAGGAGACGTCTCCATCTCCCAACATTGTGAAAAACGCAGCAAATTACGCACCATTTTCTACTGTAAAAAATTCAGGAAATGGTGCGTTTTTGCCGCAGCGGAATGTCTGGCTTTTTCAGCTCGAATTGCTGCAGAAATTTTCTGCAGCAATTCCGTTGTGTGTGAACAAGCCCTTATTATGCAGTAAGTGAACAGTCAGTTCTTGAAGTTGATGTCTGGGATGCAGTAAAAATGGGCAAGTGTAAGAATCTGAGCCACATTGACAAGGGACAAATTGTGATGTCTGGACGATGCACACAAACACACACACACACGCACACACACACACGCACGCACACACAAGCGCACACACACACACGCACACACACACACGCACGTGCTATAGGTATAAACTGCTTTAAAAATGACTTATCAGTAGATAATTGTATTCCCCATAAAACAACAATTCTGGAGAATCTTTTGTTCGAAATCTACCTTTCAACGTTCCTCTGTTATTCCTCCTGGAAATGTATGAATAAATCAACAACTGGCTGTTATCATTCCCCGTGTCATAGGGGCGTGTTTCTACAGACTCTGAAACTGTCCAATCAGTGCTGAAAATATCAGGCAGTGCAGAGCCACACCCTATTGACAAGGAGAATGGTAACACCCAGTTGTCAATTTATTCATACATTTTCAGGAGGAATAACAGAGGAACGGCACAACGCAGAGTTCTAAGAAAAGATTCTACAGAATTGTTATTCCTTGTGAAATTCTAGTATCCACTGATGAGTCCTTTTTAATGCAGTTTTCACTACGGGAAACAGGTTCAGGAGCAGTTTATTGGTTGGCGGCCAATGGATTTTCACGCTGAAGTTTCAGATCTTATTTCCCATTTTCCAGGCTGCGGGGGGTAGAGAGCAGCGGCGTGTCGCCTTTTCCTGGTAACATTGCCTCCAAATCTAACTGAAAATCTCCTTTTCACAGCACAAGGATTTGGGAGCCGAACTCTGAGCTCATTATTCATGCGGCTGCGGCAAAACTGACAAGACGATATAATATCATTCTCTCCGGCCCATGAGGAGCTGAAGACATGAAGTGACATGAAGTTGTGTTATTCTTGGGGGAGTCACACGGCTGATCCACGCAGAACCCCTATAGTGAGGTGAACATTTCCAGCTGATGTCATTATAGAACTAGAAAAACTCCATCTTCTGATATTTCATAATGGCAATTACCACATAAGGCCGGATTCACACCAACGTGGGGGAACTCAGACATGAAAAACGTGACGTATATCACATCCGAGGTGCCCCCGTGCAAGTTCTGTTTTCACGGATCCCCAGAGACTTGAGTCTATTGAGGGATCTGTGAAAACGGAAGAGAATAGGACATGTTCTATTTTATACCGGATCCTTCACACGGTTGTTATAACGGCGGTCACATGGACGTTCTCTACATTCATCTGAATTCAGCCTGAGAAGAATGAAAGATCAGTCCATGTGAAGAGCAATAGTGAGAACTGGAGCTTTATATGAAGAAAATGACATTTATCTATAAAGTGCAGCTAAACGTCTGACAAACTTCTGACCGGTCATAGAGAGATGTCAGAAGTTTGGATTGGTGGGGTCCGAGCACTGAGACCCCTACCAATCTCTAGAATGAAGCAGGTGAAGGTCTCGTGTGATCGCTCAGCTGCTTCGTGTCTGTTCGGCTTTTTCCGGAAAGCCGATGTAGCGGAGGACGGGCTCATAGACTTTCTATTGACTCCGCACACAGATACATTTATTTCCAGAAATAGCAGAACAGACAGGAACGGCTGAGCGTCACACGAGACCTTCACCTGCTTCATTCTAGAGATTGGTGGGGGTCTCAGTGCTCGGACCCCACCAATACAAACTTCTGACCGGTCACTATGAGATGTCAGAAGTTTGTCAGACGTTTAGCGACACTTTAATTGTAGAAATTCCAACAAGCAAAGCAGCGAGATCCAACTTCCCCGTATCATGTGCAGATTTACAGTTCATTGGAGGAGAAATGTGCAGTTCACAATAGTCAGACGTTGTCCCCGCCATAACCGCTCCGTTATATAATAGTAATACCACTATACATTGCCTAGATAGTAGTGCCATACAGAGCGCACCGAGTACCCAACACAGTGCCTAAATAATACTGCCATACATTGCTCACATAACCATGTCATCCAGTATACGCAGAATACTACTATACAGTGCCATATAGTTCATGAAAAAGACTGCCATGCAATGCCAGGCCTCTGTGGTGTGTGCCATGCTGGCACTGGTCCAGATAGCAAGACTCATTGTGTCTGGAAGTTACATATGGAAGTATAGTATGTCCCCCAGACCCCTGTGGTGCCCCCCATACTTCCATACATCACTTCCAGAAGAAAGTAGTCTTGCTGTCCTGAAAGTGCCAGCATGGAAGTATGGCATGTACCACATAGGCCGAGGGTGAGGGCCATTCTTCCATATGTCACTTTATACTATTTATTTTTATTATTATTGGGTTTATGATTTCCTTTTCCATTCTAGAACCGTTGACAGTCGGGATGATCCACAGGAGGATTCTGATAAAACCCAAATTGAGGCACCAGAATAGAAATCATCTGATAGTAGCACCAGCACCGCCCAGCAACAAACCCCTGAAGAGGTCAACATTCTGGCAACATCGTGAGTGGCTGCAGACACGCGGCCAAGTCGGCCTGCACCGCGGTGTAGTATGGGGCGTGGCGACCCGGCGCCCACAACCAATCCATGATTAACACCAGTGTGCCGACTATCTGACCCGAAGAAGAACAAATGTCCAGGGGCCGTCATCCTTCACAGTCTCGCGCCCCATCTACGACATGTGCCAGAAGACCGTCAGCTACACTGGTAGAACATGCTGATTGCAGGGGTGGAGATCTTTGTTGCTCCAAACGACCCGTGGTACCTGTATCAGCATGTGGAGCAGCACAGATGGCGGGTGGCGTGTCCTACTACCCCGACACATTACACAGCTGGACCACCACAACACCCTGACCATTACCAGCCGTATAACAGTTCTCCAACCCTGTTTCAGCAGGACGGGGACTATCAATCTGAATACCACGGCCCCCCACCCACTGGCCAATCACACAGTGGCCCATACCCAGCAGCTCAGACTGGACCTGGACATGCAGAGTGCAGCTCAGGACCTCCAGCAGCGTCGACCTCTCTGAGTGCTGAACTGTTTGACATGTGATCTTCTTTCCTCATGTGATTGTTCTGCTCAGGTCTGGGCTCTTGTAAATGTCATTTTTGCCCCATGTCGGTGATACTTGTTTATTTTGTTTATTGAATATAAATGTTCTTAAAACAAGAATGTCTGCTGTCATATATAAGGGACTTGTTTTGGATTGTGGTCTGGTCGGGGGATTATGTCCCGGTATTAGAAATTGATAAATTATCCTCAGAAAAGACACTCAAGATCCGATCGATGTTGGAACCGCACAACACCGCCAGAGAGCTGTTCAATAGTCCCGGTGCCCGAGCTGCAACGAAGCAGCTGATCTGCGGCGCTGCCGGGTGTTTCACCAACACTGATCTGATATTGAGGGCGAGTAAAGGTCATCAATAGAGAAATTTCCTGCAACCACAGGGTCGGTGGGTTGCCTATAAGGGCTAGTTCTCATCTGCGTTGGGGGCTACACCCGGGGCCTCCGTCGCAGATTCCGTGAGAAGCAGTGGAGAGAGAAGTCCTGCGCTAGTCCTATACTTTTGCACTTTATTTTTTTACTTCAGATATTACTTTTCAGTAACAAGGGTGAGTATGGGGTCAACAGCACTGGGTGTCCAGGATCCCAGGCTGCATGCATATAAACCACCATAGGGGGCGCACTGCTCTCTTAAGTACCGTCATTAGTATATTGGTGACTCAGAACGATTGGAATCGGAGGTAAGTGGTTGGCTAGTTCTGTGGGCATGTGTACTACAATGGAGGCGTGCGCCTGGCCCTGTAATGTGGCTGGTGCTAATATAGGTACGCTGTGTCTGCTGCTGATATGGGTACACTGTGTCTGCTGCTGATATGGGTACACTGTGTCTGCTGCTGATATGGGTACACTGTGGCTGCTGCTGATAAAGGGGCACTGTGGGTAATGCTGGTATGGGGCACTGTTTCTGGTGCAGAAAAGTGGGCAGTATGGCTAATGCTAATATAGGTGAGCTGTGGCTAATGCTGTTATGGGGGCACTGTGGCTGCTGATGATCAGCACGTACTGTGGCCGGTGCTGATATGGGGGGACAGTGGCTGGTGCTGATATGGGGGGACAGTGGCTGGTGCTGATATGAGGGGACAGTGGCTGGTGCTGATATGGGGGGACAGTGGCTGGTGCCGATATGGGGGCACTGTGGCTGGTGCTGATATGAGGGGACAGTGGCTGGTGCTGATATGGGGGGACAGGCTGGTGCTGATATGGGGGGACAGTGGCTGGTGCTGATATGGGGGGACAGTGGCTGGTGCTGATATGGGGGGACAGTGGCCGGTGCTGATATGGGGGGACAGTGGCCGGTGCTGATATGGGGGGACAGTGGCCGGTGCTGATATGTGGGGACAGTGGCTGGTGCTGATATGGGGGGACAGTGGCTGGCGCTGATATGGGGGCACTGTGGCTGGATCCTTTACATGGGCTATATTGACTCTGACTGTGACTGGGAAGTGTGTGTTTGCATTGGACCATGTGTGTGTCTTGGGGGGGGGGGGGGTATAAGCGTGCGGCTACATACCAGACAATACACTCCATTATAAAAAATAAAAAAGTAATAAACAGATTATTATAATATGACATTTCTCAGTCAGAGTAAATCACAAAAAAAAAATTATATTTATTAAACATGAACAATCTGGGGAACTTGGACGATGGACTGGATCGGCTTTAACCGGCTGAATACAGAAGAAAACTTTCCGCCTTCTTACGACAACTTCTGTTTTATGACTTGCGGCAGCTTCAATATTATTATACTTGTTTTACATTTGTGTTTGTCTTTAGTCTAATTCCACTGCACTGATTTCTGTGATTTGTAATGTATTTGTTGTCATTTATTATTCCTGTTTTTTATCTATTTTTGTTATTTTAGAATGGGCTGTCTGTGTAATACATGGAAATGCCGGGTCCTCGAGAGGTGGAGAATCTCTTTGTAGCTGCTCTCTGCTCCGGCCTATAGATGAGAGTCCTGAAAGGGGGACCCCCACTATTACCTCTGTATTCCCTAAAAAACCCAAATCCTAATTCCTCTCTGGTTTTCATGTCTAGTATATTCTGTCCGGAGGAACAGATTCATTCATTGCTATTTATTTTTAATATTTCAAAACATAACGGCTTTGACAATTGAGACTCGTAAACTTTATTACCGGTCGTATAATGTAAGAGAAATATTTTTCCTGAGAGATGAAATGTACCCGGCTCTGCAGTCAGTGTCAGGCAGGATTTATATCACTGATGATGAATATTCATAATGAATAAGGGATAAAAAGACAATGTGCAGCATGGTAGCATGTGGTGCGTGTGGTGCGTGTGGTGCGTGTGGTGTATGTGGTGTGTGTGGTGTATGTGGTGTGTGGAGTGTGTGTGTGTGTGTGGTGTGTGTGGTGTATGTGGTGTGTGTGGTGTATGTGGTGTGTGTGGTGTATGTGGTGTATGTGGTGTGTGTGGTGTGTGTGGTGTATGTGGTGTGTGTGGTGTATGTGGTGTGTGTGGTGTGTGTGGTGTATGTGGTGTGTGTGGTGTATGTGGTGTATGTGGTGTGTGTGGTGTGTGTGGTGTATGTGGTGTGTATGGTGTACGTGGTGTACGTGGTGTGTGTGGTGTGTGTGGTGTATGTGGTGTGTGTGGTGTATGTGGTGTATGTGGTGTGTGTGGTGTATGTGGTGTGTGTGGTGTGTGTGGTGTGTGTGGTGTACGTGGTGTACGTGGTGTATGTGGTGTGTGACAGGGAATAGATCTTAAAATGTGTAAAAGCAACAGGGCATTCTTGTCTAGGTCCCGATACTATAAAGCAGTAGTCCACAACCATTGGTTATCCAGATGTGCCAAGACTACGACTCCCAGCATTGTGTGAGCTTAGCTGAAACATATGTTCTACTTATAGAAAAGTCTTATTTTTTCTACAATTTTTTTTTCTGGGGCATCTATTTTGTCTCCCCCTGTAGAAACTGCCCTACAGATCTGACTGTAATTGACCAAACAAAACTAAGCCACATCGCTAAGCCCATCCTCTTTGGCACTAAAGTGAAAATATGGAGATAACTGTGGTATGAAAGGCTCCTGCCTCTCTGTCTCATTTTTAGAAAATTGTAGTTTTTAATTTTGTTTTTGCTATCTTTTCCAGGTTATAAAGGGGTTGTCGTTTTTTATTCTGATGACCTATCCACAGGATAGATCATAAATATATGATGGGTGGGGGTCCAACACCTGGACCCCGCGGCTATTCCTGCGGCCTCTGGGTACCGGATGTTATGCAGTGGCCGGTGTGGGAAGCAGTTGGCTCTGTATACCGCAGCTCGGCTGCTATACTGTGACCAAAAGGGTTCAGAGGGTTAACTTCAAGCTCCTGGACCCCAATGCAAAGTCTGTAAGAGGGACCTCATCTACCATGTGCCATTTATAATACTGGTGTCTTCTTATATGGCAGAGGAGTCTTTGGGCCTCCTCAGGCACTAGGGTTTGGTGCCACTGCTACCGCTGTACCCCTATAGCTCTGCACGTGAAGGGGGGAGTTATTACGTTTCTCTATTTCAGGGCTTTTCAAACTTTTTCTACTCAGCCTCACCGACCAGAACATGGTGATCCCAGGACCTCATGACCCATGGTCATAGTTTCCAGTGAGGGGGGTAGGTATTGTGCTTGTCTTTGGGAATTGACCTTCCTTAAATTTTAATTTTCTTTAATTGTAAATCTGAACGTAGTAAATCTGTTTATACAGAGCTGAACACATGACATGACTCATCCTCCTCTCCATCCTTCCCTGTTTCTTTCCAGGATGTAACTCATTAGTTTTAACAGAGTCAAAGTGAATGAAGTTTTTATACAATGACCTAGAAGATGGCCCCCGGAGACCAGCGCGTACCCGTCCTGTTGTATTTTATTCACTTTGTTCTCAGTGTTTAATTTCTATATTATTTATGAGGAAGATTCGCCACAGAACATTCTTGATGACAAATTTTACTTTTTTAGATCTGTACTTGGCAATATGGCAAATTGGGCTTGGACCCCCCTATTAGACCTACAACTATCAGACATTTATGGCATATCCTGTGGATATGCCATAAATGTCTAAGGTGGGAATACCCCTTTAAATATTTTTATGGCATTAAGTACTGTCCCTTTAAGACAAGCATATTAAAGTCTGTGATTGTAGAAGCTATTATATATATCGTCACACAAGCAAGAACTATTTACTGTAAATACGGACGGCAAGTAGAGAATTATCCTCATTTACATAATGGTTTGTGGATTTTGCATTATTTTCGGATTTCATGGATGTGATTTATTTGAGTCTTTAATGTGATGATCTGTATGAAGTGTTCAGCTGAGCAGTGAAATTAGAGGACGGGGGAACTGTCCCTTGGGGTAAGACCTGTGGGGGCAGAATTGATGATTTTCTAGGTAAATAATAGAAGACCCCGCAGCTTCGCTGTATAACGTGTGCTCGGTAGAGTAGAGATATGAGACAAAGTGGTGATCATGGGGCAAGTATTTGTCTTTACGTCCTGTCAGTCACCCTGCAGTGTCCCGGTACAGTCTCCCAGCTGCTGTATGTAAGTGGTCGGGTGGCTGAGGAGTTCTCTCTATGTAATCCCTGTGCATTTTCTGGGGACCAGGAGTTCCAAGTGTGTAACAATATGCATTTCCTTTTATCTGCTGCGCTAGGTGAGCTGGAAAAAAGAGTCTGCAAGGGCGCTGCTGCACACGGATGAGACCGAAGTGACAACTTCGGAATGATGATGATAAATCAATGATAGAATGATGATAATTGAATAAAATTTATTGGTATTATGACTACGCGTTGTCACTTCGGTCTCATCCGTGTGCAGCAGCGCCCTTGCAGACTCTTTTTTCCAGCTCACCTAGCATAGCATTTGCGGTCGTTCATCTTGAATCACCGGCCTCGAGTCCCGGCAGCAGCAGCACCTTTCTCTCCATCGCTTATTTTTCATTGCTTCAAGGTAAGCATCACTCTTCTCAATTATCCATTCTCATTTGGGTAACCTGCACTATGTGGCGCCGTGTTTCGTTTTCTCTCATCTTTTATCTGCTGCAAAATTCATTTATATCTAAAGGTGATATCGTGCAAGGGTTAATATATTCTCACTTTGTACAGGAGCAAAATACATGGTCACATGCTGCTACTTGAAGCCAATCAGCTAGCTCTGTGGGAGGCGTTAGAAGTTCCAGAGGGCAGAACCAGCAGAAACCAGTTTAGCCCCTTAACGTCGAAGGACAGATATATCCATCCTCAGCAGCTGCTAGTTCGCGCAGGAGGACGGATATATCCGTCCTGTGATGGTGCGGGTACTGACACTGTACCCACGCGATCAGCGGCAGGAGCACGGCTGTTATACACAGCCTGGCTCCTGCTGCAACTGCCGGAATCGAAGCGCACTCCAATTCCGGCAGTTTAACCCATTATATGCCGCTGTCAATAGTGACAGCGACATCTAATGTGTTTGACAGAGGGAGGGAGCTCCCTCTGTCACCCCATCGGCGCCCCCGCAAAGAAATCGCGGGTCGCCGTCGGGTTTCCATGGCAGCCGGGGGCCTAACAAAGACCCCCAGGTCTGTCTTCAGCAAATGCCTGTTAGGCGATGCCGGAGGCATGACCTAATAGATTGCCTGTCAGTTTTACACTGACAGGCAATAATGCTTTGATATACTAAGCATACCAAAGCATTATATATGTGATCAGCAGATCGCATAGTGAAGTCCCCTGGTGGGACTAAAAAAAAAAATGTAAATCAGTAAAATAAAGTTTGTGAAAAAAAAATAAAAAATGACAGTCAAAATCAAATAAAACGACTTTTTTTGCCCGAAAAGTGGTTTTATTTAGTAAAAGTGTCAAAAGCCTAATAAAATCTTGCTCCCCTTTCAGGTCTCTTTTGATGGTAGGTCTGCCACCGGCAGTGCCTTCGTGGATTCAGGGTCTGCTGCTAATATTATGTCTGTGGAATTTGCTATGTCTCTAGCTATGCCATTAATTGATTTGCCTAAACCTGTCCCGGTAGTGGGTATCGACTCCACTCCGCTTGATAATGGTTATTTTATGCAGCATACCCCTGTTTTTGGCTACATTGTGGGCTCCATTCATTTGGAGCAGTGCTCTGTACTGTTGATGCGGGGATTATCGTCCGATTTGGTTTTAGGCCTTCCTTTGTTGCAGACGCATAATCCCACTTTTAACTGGAATTCTGGGGACCTTACCAAGTGGGGTAATGAATGCATGACGTCATGTTTTTCTATTAATTTGGTTTCTCTCGCTGAGGAGGTGATCACTCTACCTGAGTTTATTCAGGACTTCGCTGATGTCTTTTCTAAAAAGGCCTCCGAAGAGTTACCTCCTCATAGAGAATACGATTGCGCAATCGATTTGGTACCAGGAGCTAAGCTCCCTAAGGGTAGGATATTTAATCTCTCTTGTCCCGAACGTGAAGCCATGAGAGAGTATATCCAGGAATGCCTGGCCAAGGGTTACATTCGCCCCTCTACCTCTCCGGTAGGTGCTGGCTTCTTCTTCGTAGGGAAGAAGGATGGTGGTCTTAGGCCGTGCATCGATTACCGGAGCTTGAATAAGGTCACTGTAAGGAACCAGTATCCCCTTCCTTTGATTCCTGATCTCTTCAATCAGGTTCAGGGGGCCCAATGGTTCTCGAAGTTCGATCTTCGGGGGGCTTATAACCTTATCAGGATCAGAGAGGGGGATGAGTGGAAGACTGCGTTTAATACACCCGAAGGTCATTTCGAATATCTCGTCATGCCCTTTGGGTTGTGTAATGCTCCCGCGGTCTTCCAGAATTTCATAAATGAGATTTTAAGAGACTACCTGGGGGTATTTCTTGTAGTGTACCTTGATGACATCCTAGTGTTTTCCAAGGACTGGTCCTCCCACATTGAGCATGTCAGGAAGGTGCTCCAGGCCCTTCGGAAAAACAAACTCTTTGCAAAAACCGAAAAATGTGTGTTTGGGGTACAGGAGATGCCATTTTTGGGTCAAATCCTCACTCCTAACGAATTCCGCATGGACCCTGCCAAGGTTCAGGCTGTGGCAGAATGGGTCCGCCCTGCCTCCCTGAAGGCCTTACAGTGTTTCCTGGGGTTTGCTAATTATTACAGGAGATTTATTGCTAATTTCTTGGTCAAGGTGTTTTATCTCAGACTGTCAAAATGATTGGGTCTTCTTCATTTCCCTCGCCGAATTTTCCCTTAATAACTGGGTCAGTAAATCATTGTGGGTCTCTCCCTTCTTCTGTTATTTTGGGTTTAATCCACGGTTCTCCTCCGTATCACCTGGTGTTTCCAACAATCCCGAGGTAGATGTCGTTCATCGGGAACTGTGCACTGTCTGGGCCCAGGTTCAGAAGAACCTTGAGGCGTCCCAGAGCATCCAAAAGACTCAGGCAGATAAAAGACGTTTAACTAACCCCCTGTTTGTGGTCGGGGATCTGGTGTGGCTATCTTCTAAAAATTTGCGCCTTAAAGTTCCGTCCAAGAAATTTGCTCCCCGGTATATAGGGCCGTACAAAATCATTGAGGTCCTCAACCCTGTCTCTTTCCGGCTGGAGTTACCCCCGTCTTTTCAGATACACAATGTGTTCCATGCCTCCCTCTTGAAAAGCTGTTCCCTGTCCTTGGCTACATCGAGGAAACCTCCGGTCACTGTTCTCACTCCTGATGGGGTAGAATTCTAGGTAGCCAAGATTGTGGACAGCAGGATGGTCCAAGGCTCCCTCCAGTACCTGGTCCATTGGAGAGGATACGGGCCTGAGGAGAGGACTTGGGTACCCGCCCGGGATGTTCCCGCCGGTATATTGCTCAGGAAGTTCTTTCTTCGGTTCCCCAACAAGCCAGGCCCACCTAGGAAGGGTCCAGTGGCCCCTCATAAAAGGGGGGGGTACTGTAATGGATTTGCCAGACACAGGTTCTGTGTCGACGCCCGGGGTTAATCAGCCTTCATCAGCTCTAGGGTCTGCTAGAGTGACGCGATCTGTTACCACTCAGGCTCGCAGGCTGAGGAGAGGGAGAACCTATCACAGCCTGGGCTGACGGTTCTGCTCACGCCCTTGGTCTGTTTATACCCTCACTTGCAGTTGTTCCTTGCCTGTGATTGTCTTGTTTCCTGGCTCTGCGATTCCTGCTATTTACATTATTGACCGCTGTTACTTTTTAACCCTGGCTTGACTGACTCTTCTCCTGCTCTGATTTTGTTACTACGTACTCTCCTGGTTTGACTCGGCTCGTTCACCACTGCCTGTTGCTCACGGTGTTCCGTGGGCAACTGCCCCTACTTCCCCCTTTGCTTCTGTGTGCCCTTGTCTTGATTTGTCTATCTTTCCCTTATTGAGCATAGGGACCGTCGCCCAGTTGTACGCCGTCACTTAGGACAGGCCGTGCAAGTAGGCAGGGACTGAGTTGCGGGTAGATTAGGGCTCACCTGTCCGTCTCCCTACCCCGATTCGTTACAGGGTGTGTGTGGCATTATCTGCAGGCAGTATGTGTGTGGCATTATCTACAGTGGGGGTGTGGCATTATCTACAGGGAGCAGTGTGTGGCATTATCTACAGGGGGCTGTATGTGGCATTATCTATAGGGGATGTGTGTGCGGCATTATCTACAGGGGATGTGTGTGTGTGTGTGTGTGGCATTATCTACAGGGGGCTGTGTGGCATTATCTACAGGGGGGTGTGTGGAATTATCTACAGGGGGCTGTATGGCATTATCTACATAGGGCACTGTATATATCGGGGCATAAACTGGGTGCCTAACCTCTATATGGGGGCATAAATAAGGCCTAACTTTTATATGGGGAACAGACTAGAGGCCTAACTTCTATATGGGGGCACAAACTGCCATTTTACTGCAGCTTTAAGTGAGTTCCCCTGCAAAGGGGCCCTTTAAGTCTGTGTTGCCCAAGGGCCCACACAAACCTGGAGCCGGACTGCACAGGTACATTTGAAGCAGAATCATCTCACAGTAATTCTAATTGGGGAGAGAAAAGAAATCCACTTCCAGATGGTCCAAGATCTCTTTTAAAATTGCATTCCAGAATTTTACAACTGCCGAGCAGCTCCGAAGGATGTGCATATAGTCGGCCTCCACAACCCACATCTGGGACAGTTAGATGACTTTTTTTTATAGATTCTATTCAGAAACACCGGATTGTAAGAAAGTCTGTGAACTATAAAAATGTATGAATTGGTGATCCCTGTTAATGAGGCTCTGCTGATAGTTTTATATATAATATCCCATTTTAGCTTCCCTACACATTTCAGGTCATTTTCCCATTTTTCAATACTCCTAAATTCGAATTGGTCTGAATTAACTTCTAGCAATGTTTTATAAATATTAGATAGGGCCTTAACCCCGACTTCTTGGGTGGAAAGTCTTGAATAGAAGCCATTTGTAACATCCTTATAAATAAGAATTTTATTGTCCAAGTGATCAAGGGCGTGTTTTAATTGACAATAGGTAAATTTTTCCTTTGAGGATAGATCAAAAACCACTGAAAGTTGCTCCCATGATTTAATTGTTCCCTCCTCCACTACGTCTAGTATACACCTTCTTCCTTTTTGTCTTAGGAGAGGAAGCTCTGAGATATCCTTGAGCTGCTCTAACCATAAATGATGCCATAAATTCGAGAATTCTATTGAACTTTTCCTTCCTAGCATTTTACCTTAGGATGGTCTAACAGTCATGTAGATGACGAGCTGTTGGCACATTTGCCAGTGCACCAGATAGTAATTGGCCGGATTCTAACACTTCAAAAATATTGGAGTCTTGGCCTTTGGTCTTGGATATCACCCACAGCAAAAATGTATCCTTGTTCCATTCCGTAATGTAAAGTAGTTAGTTTCTTAGCGAAAGAGGTTTGGGCCACCCGCATGCCCAGCAAATCAACTGTAATTTACACAGAAAAAACTTGATGTCAATTATAGCAGAAATCTATGCTAACTCTGCTACTCACACAGAAAATCCAGCCAGCTCTCTCGCCAGCCTGCTCCACCTGTATACAGCTGTAACTACGTGTTGTACCTCTCACACTGAGAATTGCATTATAGGGGGCAGGCTTTTCTAGAGCCCGTTATATTTTTTCACACAATGGGTTTTATTGCTAGTGTATATAATATCTTGGCCAAGTGCACAATCAGAGACCACAAACAAACAGTACATATTGTTAATCTGAAAGTAAAAGTTAAAGTGGTTACGCTAAGTTCCTGCTTAGTTTCATCTTTTTCTGGGATATTCCCGCGGGGGCTTCACCATCGTTCCACAGCCACCACCCACCTTACAACATATTAATTGGGCAGTCACTGAGCTTTGTGAGTGAGAGGAGAACACCTTGGAGGGATAAGCAGGAGGCTGTAGACCAGGGGTCTCAAACTCGGCCGGGTAAGTGGGCCACATATAGAAAAAATGTGAAGTTGACGGGCCACATTACTTTCAAATTTGATACATTACAAAATTATTGTTAATTAATTAGTAATCTGAACTGCTATAACACTATATTACTTTAACACTACATTACACTATATTACTATAATAATAGCGCTAGGTTTAAACTTACCGGAAATTTGCGATAGTTCTCCATGTGCTTATTTCAACAATCCAGTCTTACAGTTTAAATGTCGCTAATGGCAGTCCGGCAGCTCAGTTGGCAGCGTTTGGAAGACACACAATTGTCAAAATTAGACAACCCCTTTTTAGATCGTGCCACAGAGCCCTCTATAGATACTGCCACAGTGCCCTCTGTAGATACTGCCATAGTGCCCTCTGTAGATACTGTCACAGTGCCCTCTGTAGATGCTGTCACAGTGCCCTCTGTAGATAATGCCACACACACCCATTGTAGATAGTGCCACAGACACTCCCAGTAGATAGTGCCACAGACACCCCCAGTAGATAGCTCCATTGAGGCTCCCTCTAGGAGTGGAATCTCCAGCCAGAGCGTTGCCGACGCTTTGGCCAGGAATTCCTCTGCTGGAGGAGCCCCTGATGTCACTGTTCATACAGAGTGATGTCAGGGGATCCTCCTGGACCGAAATGTGATGTCAGGGGCAACCCCATAGCCCGTGTCCAAGAGCGGAGCACTAGTATAGGCTCTGCTCCGGAACTCTGGGGAAGCAGCTGACATCAGTGTCCATATATGGACAGTGATTTCAGGGGCTTGCCCAGAGCTGGAGTACCGGAGCAGAGCCGCTTCTAGCACTTTGCCTGGGATTCCAGCTCTGCTCCTGACATCACTGTTCATATATGGACAGAGATGTCAGGGGCAACCCCAGAGCTGGAGTCCCGAGCAGAGTGCTAGTAGCGCTCCTACTGGGACTCCAGCTGTGCTCCTGACATCACTGTCCAGTTCTGGGGAAGGCTTAGACATCGCGGTCCATATGTGGACAGCAATGTCAGGGGATTCAAGAGTCCCGGAGCAGAGCCTATGCTAGCGCTCTGCCGGAGACTCTGCTCTGGGGAAGACCCTGACATCACGTGTCCATTCATGGACAGCGATGTCAGGGATTTCACAGAGTCCCGGAGCAGAGCAGATACTAGCGCTCTGCCCGGGACTCCGCTCTGGGGAAGACCCTGACATCGCGTGTCAATTCATGGACAGCGATGTCAGGGATTTCAAAGAGTACCGGAGCAGAGCCGATACTAGCGGCTCTGTGTCCCGCGGGCCGCAGATGACATCCTCAGGGGCCGCATGCGACCCGCGGCCCGCGTGCTTGAGACCCCTGCTGCAGACGGTGCTCGATGTCATGAGAAGCGCAGATCAATGTTCTCACCGCACATTTTTACATTTTGTCATGACTGAGCGGAGTTTAAGACGTCAGATATTTTGGAGCCTACAACCTCCTGAAATTTAAATCTGGTGCTGCCTAAGAAGCATTTCCGCCTCTGGATATAAACAGAAAAATGTTCCCATTCACAGACAGCAAACAGTGATCCTGGTGAATTGAAGCACAAAGTATGTTAGAAAGCTGCATAACTTTTCATCCTACAATGATTCCGCTTTATTTACCGAAGAACATAAATCCCCTTCACCAGCCGTTATTTATAGATTATATAACATCATCACACTAGAAAGAAGCTGTAATGTCTGTAACCACTGAACGCAACGTTAACTTTATTCTTCATGTACGAGGACAACTACTGTAATCACAATGAGGAAGGAGGTTTTTGTACGGCTCTGTATCACTGTGTGAGAGGATAGCTATAACCCTGCTGACAGTAATAATCTGCTGCATCGTCTTCTGTCACTCCTCGGATTGTTAATGTGAAAGACGTTCCAGATCCAGATCCAGTGAACCGGTCCGGGACTCCTGTTTGTCGGGCGGTTGCATAATAGATAAGAAGTGTTGGCCGTTGTCCTGATTTCTGTTGGTACCAGTGTAAGTAGTTGTCTACACCAGAACTGGCTGTACATGAGATGGTGACTGTATCTCCGGGGGACACAGACGTATAATCTGGAGATCGGGTCAGTACAATCTGTGCACAGGATCCTGAGGATAAAGAAGAGCAGACATGAATGTATTTCTATCACAGCTGTAATATGTCATCTGTGCTGATGTGCGTTACACTGTGTCAGTAACTCTCACCATGAATAGAAATGAGTAAGACGCACAGCAGAAGCCCCTGAGAAGCCATCTTTATGTCTCTGGAGTGACAGGCACAGACTATAGAGATGTCACCTGTACAATGTGTCCTATATAACAGCTGTCACCCCTGGAGGAGATGTCCCCTGAGAGCAGATACACAAATATCACATGTAAATCATCTTATGCGTCTTAATCTCTGAACTTCCTCATATAACGATATTCATCAGATACAAGCCAACAAATAAGTATCTAATGAGGAAAATCCAGCCGCTCATTCTCAATGACATTTCTGTTCCTTATTTTTGACTTTACACCCTGGTGGTTTTCTGGACATCGGATCCCTATCGTGTTTACAGGAATATAATTATGTCAAAAATGTATTTCTTTTTATCTATGAGTCCGGGTAGAGTTTGTGATAAGACCAATGAAACAAAGCATCCTATGTCATTGTATTCTGTCACACTGGATATTCTCTGTATTTAATCATTAGAGGGGCTATCTGATGTACAAAACCCATTTCCAAGACCAGTTTATTGAGGAGAATTTGTCATTTGGGGTCCCATCTATTATCCACAGTTTCTACAAACAGTGATTCTTACTCTGGGGATCAAACATGTATGTGCATTACATATACAGCCCGTTTATTTCAATGAGTATCATGTAATGCTTCATTTCCCCTGTGGTGGCGCTGATGGGAAATAAAACACCTGCTGCTGAGTTCTACCATAGATAACAGATGATCGCTGTGAGTCTCAGCAACAGGACAATCTGTGATCATGTAATAGTAGAAAAAACCTTCGAACAAAAAAAGACTACAAAGCGGACAACCAGTATAAGATAAATGGAGGATGACAATCACTATCAAGAATGTGCACAAATCATTATTATAATGAATATTAAATATACTTTTGCCTCCTTTTATCTTTTCCATGTACATTGCTTTTTCATGTAACCTGTATCGCACATTTTTTTTTGGGTTCGATAAAACGAGAATTACGAAAAACATAATATATAAATGGAGGATGGTCCGGACACGGGCACATGAAGTGAGTCCCGTCTACCTCAGATTTGTAATCTTCTTTTATTCCATCTCCACTTTATTTCATGAAGAAGAAACATGGATGTTTTCTGGGTGCAGGTTCTGATTTAAGCTGACACAGACTGATGTCATTGTGTGATTTATCTCAGATCAGTTATAGAAAAGAAAACCCCTCACCAAGCTTAAGAGCCGCCATATCTGTATCCAATGCGGCAACAAATCACTTCATATAATTGTTGAATATGTAAAAATTAGTCAAAAACATATTATAACTTGGTGTTGCCGGTTTATGGTGGAGCCGCTGGATCTTAGTTTACCCATAAGGCCTCATGCACACGACCGTAGTGTTTTTCTGGTCCGCAAATTCCAGGACCGTGTTCCGTGAAATGTCCTCCGCAGTTCATCCGTATGTAATCCGCAGTTCATCTGTATGTAATCCGCAAAATGCGGATAAAAAAAAAAAAGCCTAGGTAAAACAGGATGACGACAGAACTCATTCCCGGTCGTCGCCTAGCAACACTTCCACAAATACGCAAACTGCGGATGACACACGGAGGTGTATCCGCAATTTCCACGGGTCTATTGACTTCTATTGGCATGTCCGCATCGAATTTGCGGGCCGTAATAAGACATGTCCTGAGTTTCTGCGGCACGGATGTGCGGACATGCGGAGACCCGTGAAAACACGGATAGTGTGTATGGGCCCATAGAAATGAATGGGTCCGCAATTCTCCCGTGGATTTGCGGGGGAATTGCAGGCGCAAAAACACGGTCGTGTGCATGGGGCCTAAGATCTCTGCTGGTGACTAATATTATTATAGACGACTATACAACCCCTGCAACTGCTGCTTTTATGGATATCCACTGGAAAACTGCTTTGTAACCTACTGAATATAAAGGTGGAATGCCCCGGAGATCTTATATGATATTCAGGAGGACATAAGATTTAAATAAAAACAAAATTATAAAAAAAAATAAAAAAATCTGAAACACGAGAACACAACTCCCACAACAATCCAAACCATACCCATAGCCAATGGCGTAACTACCGCCGTAGCAGCATTAGCGGCTGCTACGGGGCCCACGGCATGAGGGGGCCCGTGTGGCCCGCCGGCACGGGCCCCCACCATGGCCGGAGGCTCCGCTAGCAGCCGCTATGGCTGCTACAGCGGAACCCCACTGATCACTACGGCAGAGCAGGGAGGTATCTCCCCGCTCTGCCATTAAACAAAAGACATGTATCCCCTATCCACAGGATATCCACAGGACAGGGGATACATGTGTGATCGCTTACAGCGATAAGGAGAACGGGGGACTGAAAGTCCCCTGAAGTTCTCCATCACAAACCTCGGACTTCCGGGGTCTGTCTGCAGCTCCGGAGAAATGAATGGAGCGCCGGTCCCGCTTGTGCGCATGCGTGACCAGCGCTCCTTTCATTTTTATTGAGCTGCGCAGACGCCGGAAGTCATAGGTTAGTCATGGAGAACTTCAGGGGGACTTTCAGTCCCCTGTTCTCCCTATCGCTGCCAGCGATCACACATGTATCCCCTGTCCTGTGGATAGGGGATACATGTATTTTATTAGGACACACTGTAGGTCGCATTTTTTTGGGAGGGGGGACGCTGTATGGCGTTCCCTACAGGGGAGGGGGCTGTATGGCGTTCCCTACAGGGGGGTGACGCTGTATGGCGTTCCCTACAGGGGGGGGATGCTGTATGGCGTTCCCTACAGGGGGGGAACGCTGTATGGCGTTCCCTACAGGGGGGGAAGCTGTATGGTGTTCCCTACAGGGGGGGACGCTGTATGGCGTTCCCTACAGGGGGGGATGCTGTATGGCGTTCCCTACAGGGGGGGGCTGTATGGCGTTCCCTACAGTGGGGGGCTGTATGGCATTCCCTACAGGGGGGCTGTATGGCGTTCCCTACAGACCCCTCCTGTAGGGAACGCCATACAGACTCCCTGTAGGTAACGCCATACAGTACCCCCTCTAGATAACGCCATACAGTCCCCTCTGTAGGGAACGCCATACAGTCCCCCTCTAGATAACGCCATACAGTCCCCCCGTAGATAACGCCATACGGTCCCCCCTGTAGATAACGCCATACAGCCCCCCCTGTATATAACGCCATACAGTCCCCCGTAGATAATGCCATACAGCTCCCCTGTAGATAACGCCATACAGTCCCCCCTGTAGATAACGCCATACAGTCCCCCCTGTAGATAACGCCATACAGTCCCCCCGTAGATAACGCCATACAGCCCCCCTGTAGATAACGCCATACAGCCCCCTCTGTAGATATCTACAAATGGGGCTGTATGGCGTTGTGATGGATGGTCAAATTGCTTATGTTCTCTGTATTAAATTACACTATGAATTATCAAGCAGGATGCCGGATTATGAAGATATGTATTCTCCATTCAGTTATGATCTCTTTCTGTTACTGCTTGAATCACAAGGGAATAAGTTATTACTTTGTGTTCTTCTTCATGGCCTTCAATACTGGTAGATAGGAGTCTGGCAAAACGCCCAGACCTAAAATAATCATTATATTTCCAATTAATTCTTTATCTCAGTATTTCATACACATATGTGAAATCATCGCATGGCCTTGTGGAGACCTCCTACATTTCTATTGTTTGTAGGCCAGGATTTGCAGATGTTAGAAAGATCACGTGACCTCAGTGGGAAGGTACCCTATGACGTATTTTCAGTCTACGTGTAAAATGTTATGATTGGTTGTTCCATGAGAGGTAACACCCTGGTTAGAGGGGACGCCCTGAGGGTATATTAACCTATGTATCTTGATAATAAATGAGAATATTGATTGAGACGACAGATTGCTATTGTCTTTATTGATCTCCCGGTGCACTGCTGATACTTCAATTACCATATTTGAATACCACCTGACAAAGCAGAGGGAGCCCATTAGAGCACCCATCCCAAAAGGTGCTACCTGGAAGGGGTTTCTTCGACAGTTATGGTGCCGAAACCCGGGACCTCCTAATGAGAATTTTGTGCAAAGTCCACTAATCTGGAAGGACCTGGGGAGTCACTGAAACCAAAACCGCGCGGTAAGTAACAGACTTTATGTTACACCATTTGTTTCAGCCACTCTGTTAAGTCCCTGGAAACGTACTTTGTATATGTAAGTCTCTACAAAGGGGTCCCGTAATAATTAGGTCCTTTGTCAGGATGGTAGTGTGGTTAAATGGATTTACATGGGGGTGTATGTGACAAGTGTGATAAATGTGTGTGTAGTGTGATGTTGAATACATCTGTGAGAAGACATACATATCAAATTGTTGAAACTGTATGGCTCCCAGCCCAGAAGTAATATCCACTTCATAGAAGACGATATACACTCAGTGCAAGGAGGAGCAATTGTGTCTATATTGAATTTGCACTCAATACCATTACCCAGTGCAATAGGGAAAACTTTGAATACTGTATTAGAAAATCATTTATATTTTCCTAAATTCATTGCCAGACAGTGATATTGTGTGTAAGGGTCCATAAACCAGTTGTATGCATTGCCAGACTGGCATAAGGTGGGAATCAGTACAGACTGATTTCTAGCACATGATAATCCGGCATATACACTTTGATGTAAAATAAAATCCAAGTAATTAAGTCTGTAGTAGTATAACATCAGACCGCTGGATTGAATACCGTTGTAATATAACATCCTGTATTCATTGAATGACCCTGACACTTACCCCAGGTGCCACCTGTGTCGTAGTAATATAACTACCCAGACTAATTACAGTAAAGAACATCGGTATTGGCTCAGACACAGAGCCCCTAAAGAAATCATCACCAACATAGATAACAGGCCCCTAAACTACAACCCACAGAGAGAACGGCTGAGGGGGGAGGATTACATATATGTTACCAAATATAATTTGCATGTGAAACCATTGCAAAGTGCTAGAGGAAAGAGTTTGGGATATATGCTACATCACAGGCTGTATGAACTGAAAGACACACCCCGGCAGCAAGTGTTCTGCATAAGTGAAAGAGACGAAGGGTTTGTAGAAGTTTGAAATGAATGTGACCAACTCCTGCTTGAATCAATGGAAGTTCATGAATGTAGATTGTGTTGAAGGATTTGCTCTTGCAATTTGTGGATTGGCAGCATTTTGTCTGTTCTTGATGTTCAAAACAGTGAGGGATCGGAGAAAAGGATATCCCACTGCTAGAATAGTCTGAAGGAACGACTTTTGATATTGATAGTCTTTCTGAAACTGTAAGATAGATTGTCTGAGATATCTGTCAACAGACTAAGGCCTGTCTGTTTGGAGCTGGGGAGTTTTCCGGAGACTACCCTACGCCCTCTGACCATGGGGTCAGGAAATAGTAAGACAAAAATGCGGGACAGCCCTGAGACGTGGGTCTCTGCCATCAAAATAGTAGAAAGAGCAAAAGGATCTGAGGCTGTGAAGGATTGTAAAAGAATGTTTAAAATGATGGGAGTTGGGTCCTATGGCACATTAGCAGAATGTGATTGGAAAAGATTTATGACAAATTGTGTTGGATGGTTGAAAGACAATAACATGGTGGAAAAAGCCCAAATGTGGTATGAGGTAGCACAGAGAGTGAGTAACACAGAACATAAGAGTATGGAAGCAAATCATGGAATAATGTATGATTTATATGACCCTTTAAGTGAAAAGCTCCTCACTAATGTGTTAACCCCTTTACAACTGCCAAACAGCCCCACAGCAGCAACTGCGCCATCTCCTTATCCTGAAAATAGCAAGAAAGGCAGCTGCTGGACATGTCCACACTGTGGGCAGCAGAACCCCCTCACTGCAGGATATTGTGTCAGTTGTGGTACGCAGCGCCCCACTAGATTGTTTCCGTTAGTATCAAGTATCCATACACACAGGGGACCAAAACCAGTAGATGTAGACGGGCAACCAGTACCTGGGGCAGTAGGGGAAATCCAGTCACATGAAGCCACTGTGTATCGCCCCTGGAGCCCGGCTGATTTACTAGCTGTATGTAACACACTCCCAGACCCACGTAAAACACCAAGCGCTTTCCATAGAAAGCTGCGAGCAGTACATCTAGCTTACCGTGCTACATGGTCAGATATGGAGAGCCTGGTAGAAACAAAGGGAGGGGAAGTGCTCAAAAATCAAATTCAAGCTGCTATTACAAATCCCGTACCAGCAAATAAAACCAATGAGCAATCAGGACTAGAATACCTGAACGCTATGCAGCCCTGGGTAGATGCTACTCAACAGGATCGAACTGATAGTTTTATGTCATTTTCCCAAGATGTTAAACAGTCCCTGATTATGCCACAACTTTAAAGCAGCAGTGGTTAGATCACGGGTATGAAGAAGGTGATGCAAAAGACTTGCGCCTACTAAAAATAACTTTTATGTCCGGTCTTAAGCCGGCAGTACAAGAAGCTGTTAAAAGATCCCGCCCCGACTGGCGTACATGCCAGTTTAATGATTTAGTAAGCATTGCAAAAGGTGCAGAGTTAGATTTAGCTCCTAAAAGAACTCGTCTCGCCCCGATGCAACAAAAGGGGGGCTATGGAGGAAGAGGCAGGGAACAAAAAGACACTTTGAGAACCCAGAGAAGGGATCTTAGCCAGATTACATGCTGGAACTGTGATAAGAAGGGTCATTATTCAGCCCGATGTCCCTCCCGTCCAGTTGAGCCTCCCAATTCTTTGATTGCTGCATAGGAAACTGGCAACCCTGATGTCTCCCTCTGCCCAGTGCTCCCCCCGACAGGTCCATCATTGATGGTGCCTGTTACTTTACCCACAGGGGAAAATACCTCTTTTCTAGTAGACACAGGGGCAGCCAGAACTGTATTACAAACCAAATATGTACCGGCAGAGTTGTTATCACCAGACTATATAGATTGTGAAGGGGTGGAGGGAACATCATTTCAGTTACAGTTAACAAAACCAATGCGACTGAATATACATGACACACAATCAATTGTCTCCCGTGTGTTAGTGTCACCACACACTCCCTACAATTTATTGGGGACAGATGTACTCAGTGCCCTGGGAGCAGCATTGGACTTTTCTTCTGGCACACCTACATTAACCTCTGCCATTCCAGAGTCCCTGCTATGCAAACTCCTTAGTATGGCAAGTATGCCGGACACTGAAAAAGCCCCCAGTACCCCTCCCCTTTGGTTGGCAGACATCCCAGAAAAACTATGGGCACAAGATAAGATGGATGTAGGAGTTTTAAATGTGCCGCCTGTACAAGTAAATTTAAAACCAGACATGCAGAACCGTCCTGTATGTATAAAGCAATATCCTCTGAGTCCACAGCAAGACGCTGCTATAGAAAAGGATATTAACTCCTTACTGGAAAACAATCTCATAGTGCCCATAATCTCGCCTTTCAACACTCCTCTTTACCCAGTAAAGAAAAAGACACTGCCCGGTCAACCTGTACAGTACCGGATGGTACATGACCTACGGGCTGTGAATGCTGTGACAATAATTAATACACCACAAGTGCCTAACCCACATACATTGCTCAACCAGGTCCCCGGCACTGCAGTCTATTTCACCGTTATAGACTTAGCCAATGCTTTCTTCTCCATCCCGCTGGATAAAGAGTGCCAGCAGTATTTTGCATTTACACATAGGGGAAGACAGTATGCTTGGGTAGTGCTGCCACAGGGTGCCGCAAATTCCCCTGATATCTTCTCACGTACCATGAAAGATATTCTGGACACCTGGCAGCCCCCCAATCAGTCCTCAGTTCTACTACAATATGTAGATGATTTGTTACTTTGTATTGAGAGTCTGGAGAACAGTGAAACAGATTCTAAATCACTATTAATGTTCCTAGAAGAAGTTGGCTGTAAAGCGAGCAAGCACAAGCTGCAATTATGTGCCAAAACAGTTGTTTTCCTTGGCCACTGTATTTCCCAAGGTATGAAACACTTAACCCCTGACAGGCTGGAAATCATACAGAAACACCCAGTCACTAGAAACCCTAAACAATTGAGGACTTTCCTGGGTTTAATAGGGTACTGCAGACCCTGGATCAGGGATGCCTCTGCTATGATGCAACCATTATATGACTGTCTCACCTCTGACCCATTTGTACTGTCACCTGAGGCAATTGACAATTTTCACTCCCTGAAACTGTCACTGACTACAAGGCCAGCACTGGGACTTCCTGACTACAATAAGCCATTTACTCTGTTCTGCCATGAACAGGCAGGCCATGCCTCTGGAGTATTAGCCCAAGATCATGGAGGCAAGATGCGACCACTTGCCTATTACTCCCTTGCTCTGGATCCCATTGTACTAGGATCCCCGACATGCATACGCGCTGTCTCAGCAGCAGCAGCTTTAGTTGATAAAGCAACAGACATTGTACTTCAACATGACATTATTGTGCAAGTCCCACACGCAGTGCAAGAAATGATGAACACAGTCAAGACAAAACACTTATCAGTTGCAAGACTTACTAAAATTGAACTTACCCTTCTGTCCCCTAATGTGACTATCAAACGTTGTGTTGTTCTGAATCCAGCTACACTCCTGCCCCTAGATTCTGAACAAAAGGAGGGAGGAGTGGGGGGACAGGGACATGGACACCCCCTTATTTTTCAACTATCCACTGATGATGAACTATTTAATTTTGAACATGAACATGACTGTCAAAGCCTAGTGGATATGGAATCAAACGGCATAAACAGTATATTTGATGTTGCTCTGATTAACCCTGATGCTGAGTATTTTGTAGATGGATCTCGATATTGGAGCGAAGACAAAGGACATTTCCTCACCGGGTATGCAGTGGTCCACAATGGTAAGGCCGTCATACAACAGTCCCTACCCTCCAGCAGCTCAGCTCAGGAGGCAGAACTAAAAGCACTCGCTGAGGCGTGTAAATTGGGTAAGGGACAGCGTGTCAACATATACACTGACTCCAGATATGCCTTTGGAGTTGCACATGACTTTGGGACAATATGGAGAGCCAGAGGGTTCTTGACCTCGGCAGGTAAACCTATAAAGAATGCAAAAGCAGTAGAAGAACTTTTAGAATCACTGCACATGCCAGACCAAGCAGCTATAGTCAAAGTACAGGCACACACTAATAACAGTGATCTCCTATCAAAAGGGAATGAGGCTGCGGATGCAGCGGCAAAGGACGCTGCTGCTCTCCCTCTGATGATTGTGAAGCCTGTTTTACAACCCATCACAGAGACCCTGTTGCGTGCTTTCCAGGACCAAGCACCCCCTCAAGAGCAAGCAGAATGGGAGGAGAGAGGTGCAGCAATAGGTCTAGGACAGTTGAGGCATCTTAATTCTAAGGTTTGCCTACCAAGAGCACTGTATCCAATGATGTGTGCCCTAGCCCATGGGAAAACACACTGTTCAAAGGGAGCTATGAGCCAGCTAGTGTTACAGACATGGCATGCTCCTGGTTTTCAAAATGCAGCAGCCAAATATACAGAGGGCTGCATGACATGTGCACAACACAACCCTGGTAAAACCACCAAAACACCAGCTAAACACACTCCTAAGTCCTACTACCCCTTTCAGCGATTACAGGTGGACTACATACAACTACCTAAGGTGGGAATTTATCAATATGTACTTGTTTGCACTGATTTATTTTCAGGATGGCCAGAAGCTTTTCCAGTGGCTAAAGCAAATGCAGATACCACAGCAAAGAAACTGATAGCTGAGGTAGTGTGCCGCTATGGAGTACCAGAGACAATTGAAAGTGACAGAGGTACTCACTTTACCCAAGAACTATTGAGGAACATATTAAAAAGCCTTGGGATAGAACAAGCATTTCACACTCCCTATCACCCACAAAGCAGTGGTAAGGTAGAAAGACTAAATGGAACTTTGAAATTAAAAATCCAGAAGGCCATGAATGAAACTTCTTTACCGTGGACACAATGTCTACCCCTGGCTTTATACTCTGTAAGAACCACACCAAGAGGGAAGGATAAACTTTCTCCCTATGAAATATTGTTTGGAAATATGCCAAAGACTGGACTGTATTTTCCTCAGCAGTTACAAAAGCATTATGACAATATGACCACGTACTTGGCTGCCCTACACAAACAACTGGAGAGGACACACAAACTAATCCTTTCTTCTATTCCAGATCCAAACTTTCTTTCAGGTACCCACTCACTACAACCTGGAGACTGGGTGGTAACAAAGATACACAACAGGAGCAGTCTGGAGCCAAGGTACAGCCAACCAGTAGAAGTACAGCTGGTCACCGCCACATCAGTGAAGCTCCAAGGACGAGCCAATTGGATACATGCAAGCCATTGCAAAAAGGTTATCAGCCCAGATGACGTCGCCTCGAACGATGATGTTGCCCTTGGCAGGGTTGGTGTTGATGTTGCCCCTCGTGGGGACGATGACTCAAGTTCTCAAGGAGGAAGTGGACAATAAATTCATAAAGCATCATCAAATTATAACAGCATTAACAAACTTATCTGATTGTTGGATATGTACACACAGTCCCATAAGCTCAAAATCCATGCCATACATGGCTGTGCCCCTTAGTGAGAAAGAACTTCTTAACACTACATGTTGGGATCCCTCAAAGGTAAAGGATAACACAAAAAGGTATACATGGTCTAATACCAGTGTGCCCTTACCCATAGCAGGATGGATGGAGGATCCCTGGTGGCAGGTAAATCTAACCCTGATACCTGGTAAGGCACTGATTCTCACACAAAAGGAAAATGGAAAATGGGTCTCTAAAAATGTCACTAAAACACTGACACTAGGTGAGATCCCCATAAAAGGTATAAAGATAAGCTTCAATAAAACCCAACAGACCTCAGATGTATTTAAACCAAGTCTGGTAGAACGGTACATACATAATGGTAGTTGGGAATACGGCCATTTCTTCCCTTCAGGAAGTAAGACTGATTGTAAACGTTATCCAGGGTATATGCAAGAAACAGACTTACAAGGGAATGAAACCATGTATTGTGGATGCACAGGAGTATACCATGGGTCTTTGGGAACAAATTGTCCTTGGTGTGTATTACAACAGTCTTTTCCCCTAGTTCATTTTGCTCACATGTTAACCCTAGGAAGTATGCAATGGTTTGACCTTCCCCATGATATATATATAGTGTGCGGACACAATGCATATAAATGGATCCCGCAGACTACCACAGGTACCTGTACCCTAGCTAGGTTACAGTCTGCTACCTGGACATGGGACAAGGATGCACTTCCTTATGATAAAGTACCAAAACATATGCTGTACAAAAGGGAGGGAAAGCAAAAAGCCCACCCATTGGTACACTTACCTTGGCACACCAAGTTAGGATATGCTCTATCCATCTTTGGAGGACCAATTAGAAATGCACATAACATAGAAAAACTAGCAGAGTTGTTTGACAATATTACCGAATTAATATTTGATGCTTTAAATGTATCTTCAGTACTTACCCGACAGCTTATTACTGTTACTAACCAACATACACTTGTACTAGATTACTTAACTGCAAGTCAAGGGGGTATGTGCCAGATAGTGGGTCCTGCATGCTGTCATTATATAGATCCCCAAGGGACAGTACAGATTAAACATGATATTGAACAAGCAAAGCAATTAAAGGAGGAATTTAGGAAAGCCAATTCTGAAGAGGATTGGAACCTAGATTGGCCAGACTGGTTGTCATGGCTGAACCCGGCCTCATGGTTCAGAGGTATTGGAGGATGGGCTGCAGGACTCATGCAAGGCGCTTTACATATATTACTCATAATATTGATTATATATGTTTTTGTTAAATTAGTAGCATGTCTGATACCTATGCTATGTAAGAAGGCTAAGAAAATTGTCTATCATAAGCCGAAACCTTTTAATCAACAATACCCTATGTCACAGGGATTTTATGCACAAGGCCAGAACCTGGTGAATGGGTGAACACCCCACCATGTAACACTAAGTGTGTGTTCATTTATTAAAGCTTTGCCATTTATATCTTATATACATGTTAGGACTTTTATACAGGGCATGCTGTTATTGTTATCACCATAAAAAATATTGACAAAGGTAGAGTCCAACAAATCCGAGCAGCTGTGCAGACGAGCAACTACGGGACTTGTCAACGCACTGACGGGACCCTATACCCAAACCTGAACTCGGTGATCGCATTATATTATTGGTAGTGGCCCTATTCACTATTTTGTTTGAAGTTTATAATCAGATAATTCTTAATCTCTGTATTTTAATATGAGAAAAAGGGGGGTTTGTGATGGATGGTCAAATTGCTTATGTTCTCTGTATTAAATTACACTATGAATTATCAAGCAGGATGCCGGATTATGAAGATATGTATTCTCCATTCAGTTATGATCTCTTTCTGTTACTGCTTGAATCACAAGGGAATAAGTTATTACTTTGTGTTCTTCTTCATGGCCTTCAATACTGGTAGATAGGAGTCTGGCAAAACGCCTAGACCTAAAATAATCATTATATTTCCAATTAATTCTTTATCTCAGTATTTCATACACATATGTGAAATCATCGCATGGCCTTGTGGAGACCTCCTACATTTCTATTGTTTGTAGGCCAGGATTTGCAGATGTTAGAAAGATCACGTGACCTCAGTGGGAAGGTACCCTATGACGTATTTTCAGTCTACGTGTAAAATGTTATGATTGGTTGTTCCATGAGAGGTAACACCCTGGTTAGAGGGGACGCCCTGAGGGTATATTAACCTATGTATCTTGATAATAAATGAGAATATTGATTGAGACGACAGATTGCTATTGTCTTTATTGATCTCCCGGTGCACTGCTGATACTTCAATTACCATATTTGAATACCACCTGACAAAGCAGAGGGAGCCCATTAGAGCACCCATCCCAAAAGGTGCTACCTGGAAGGGGTTTCTTCGACAGCGTTATCTACAGGGGGGATGTATGGCGTTATCTACGGGGGGACTGTATGGCGTTATCAAAAGGGAGGGTTTGTAAAAAAGGCACTATCTACAAGGGGGGGGGGGTTGTGTGACACCCGGGGGAGGGGGGGCCCCAGTCAAAAGTTTGCTATGGGGCCCAGTCTTTCCTAGTTACGCCCCTGCCATTAGCCTGTCTTGATCAGAACACAGACACCATAATGCAATATGAGGAATATATCAAAATTACTAAAACAAAAAATAAAATAAATATTATTTATGCACAATTAAATAAAACATGAATTCCCATCAGATCTGTCTAATAAGAGCAGTAGTAGAGCTGTCTAAAATAGAAATGAATTAAAATTTGCAAAAATATAAAACTATGTGATGAGGAGCGGACAATGTCTGTAATACACAGCCGCAGCCTCGCTGTAACTGCGGAGATCACACAAACTCTTATCACATCCGTTATGGATCAAGACCTACAAGGACAGAGACACTTCACAGGGAATTCCTGTACCATGAACAATGCCCAGACCATTTATAGGGGACGTCCCTTGGTTTACTCTAATAACGGCCTGAGTGCTGTTAGTATACAGGCCGATGTACTGACTTATAGATATATACTCCTACATTACAGTAACAAATAAAGAATCCTCCTTTGGAATAAAAAAATTTTTTTAATCTAATTTAATAGCAGTAATAAAAATGACACACATTTCTTTACAATAAATACATTTATTAAATATAAGAACCAAGAAATGAAATAACAAACACATATTTGGTGTCCTCATGACTATAATAACCTGTACAACACATTTATGTCATAATATATTATGATCGTGTATGGCATGAAACAAAATAATAAAAAATATGGCAGAATTGCTTTTTCCTGTGTTTCTCCCCCAAAATTGTAATTAATATAAGTTAAATGCTGATGTAAATGTACCAATGAATGATATGTGAATACAGTTCAACACACAAGGCCTTTACAGCTATGTCAGCCTAAAAGTATAAAATATAGGACCACAAACAAAGATAGAAAAAGGGTCATGTCATTTAGGAGTTAATTACAATTTACCTTTTATTATAATATAAATCTAATAACGGAATCTCCAGAACAATGTCACTAGGTTCCTTAAATGTAAGTTAATGAGAGAGGAGGTGTTTGTGCGGCTCTGTATCACTGTGTGCGGGGGAGGTTATACCTCTGCTCATTTCCATATTCACATCCACTGAACCTCTGTGATTCCAGATTGTTGAGTATTTGCATAATAGATCCAAAATATCTCTCCTCCAGAATGAAGAAAACGTTCTCTCTAGTGCCACCTATTAGTAACTCCCCTGTAAGTCATTGTCCGACCCTTTATAAAGTCTTGAAACAAGTCTCAGGTTAATAGCCAAACCATCTATAGCCAGGACTGTTTCATAGATATTGCTCCTCATCAGTACAGTCATCTGCCTCAGCCAACCAGAACCATACTCCGAGGGGTTAGGTTATCTCTAATTTTTTTTTATAGTGAAATATGGGAAAGACATCTGGACCCGGGCACTTTCTAGATGGGATGGAGGAGGGGAAACCCAGAATCTCCCAGAGGGTAAAAGGCAAGCTTAACATGAGACCATTGAGAAAGTTTAGGCAACTGGACTGAGACTAAAAAGTTGTTTATACTTTCTATTTCGAGTGAGGAGGTAAAAGGTTTTCAGAGTTTTTTAGGTTATAGAAATGTTTATAGAACTTCCTAAACTCATTAGTTATACCAAAGGTAAGAGAAACTTCAGAGCCTGTTTCTGACTTTAAAATGTGAAAAAAATAAATATCTTTCCCTCTATTTTCTAATGAGAGGAAAATATAATTTGGAGCCCCTGTCACATGGGCATATTGTGTAAACTTACTTATTTTATGTGCTTTTGCTGCTTTGATGTTGAGAAGGGTTTTTAATTCTTTTTTCAGGTCCTTTATCTCATCTTGAGCTGAGATATAATCATGTTTCTTTCTTAGAGGGATTCTGTCATCAGAAATTGGCCTATAAAATCAGCAGCACAGTGATATAGTGCAGCCTCACCTGAACATAACGCTGTTTTCATTTTTCAGATGAGTGGCTCCGTTACAGCGATAATAACTTTATTCTTTATAAGCAAATGAGCTGTTTGGAGCCACGAGGTCGTCACCGTGGCCCAAACAGCTCTGCCTTCCTTCCCCAGTTCGCCTGTCCCTCCCTTCCTTCTCTGATTAACAGGGTCAGGCAGTGTAGAAGCCGAGATCATGCCTGGCCCTGTATTCTCCTGATCATGGCTGGCCCTGTATTCTCCTGATCATGCCTGGCCCTGTATTCTCCTGATCATGGCTGGCCCTGTATTCTCCTGATCATGCCTGGCCCTGTATTCTGCTGATCATGCCTGGCCCTGTATTCTCCTGATCATGGCTGGCCCTGTATTCTCCTGATCATGGCTGGCCCTGTGTTCTCCTGATCATGGCTGGCCCTGTATTCTCCTGATCATGCCTGGCCCTGTGTTCTCCTGATCATGCCTGGCCCTGTATTCTGCTGATCATGCCTGGCCCTGTATTCTCCTGATCATGCCTGGCCCTGTGTTCTCCTGATCATGCCTGGCCCTGTATTCTGCTGATCATGCCTGGCCCTGTATTCTCCTGATCATGCCTGGCCCTGTGTTCTCCTGATCATGCCTGGCCCTGTATTCTGCTGATCATGCCTGGCCCTGTATTCTCCTGATCATGCCTGGCCCTGTATTCTCCTGATCATGCCTGGCCCTGTATTCTGCTGATCATGCCTGGCCCTGTATTCTCCTGATCATGCCTGGCCCTGTATTCTCCTGATCATGGCTGGCCCTGTATTCTCCTGATCATGCCTGGCCCTGTGTTCTCCTGATCATGGCTGGCCCTGTATTCTCCTGATCATGCCTGGCCCTGTATTCTCCTGATCATGCCTGGCCCTGTATTCTCCTGAACGCGCCTCGGCTTTGGAATCGGCGCACGCACAGTACTGCACTGAAGTTTCACGGGTCGAATCAGCTTTATGTGAATGTGCCTATTACGTCACGCTAATCCGGGTATAGTGTCACATAATCGGCGCGTACGCAGTAAAATCAATTCGGACTGTGGAGAAGAGATAGAGTTGTTTGCAGCAACGGTGACGCCCTCAATGCTCCAAACAGCTCAATTGAAAATAAAGAATAAACTGACATTTCTGCAATACCACAAATCTGAAAAAGGAAAACAGCGTTATATTCAGGTGAGGCTACACGATTACTGTGCTGCTGATTTTATAGGCCAATTTCTTATGACAGAATCCTTTTAATTTTTTTTTAGAGAGGAAATCTGGGAAAGAAATATATTAAAGAGGTTATTGGGGACTTTTTAAAATTGGCAGCATGGCAGGGAATGGTGTAAAATAATAAACTAGAAGATACTCACACCCTGAATCACAACTCCAGCACTGAGGCCCCAACCTCCACGGCTCTGGTCCTGGAAGCTCCTACAGCGGTCACATGCCATTTTGGTCAGCATCACCGCGGAGGCCGGGGATTGTCTGCAGCAGCATGTGACCAATGAACAGCCGATAACCGCTACATAAGTTCCGGGACCGGAGCTGTAAATAACGGGTTCATCGCTGGAATGGTGTCATTTGGCTGAAAAACTCAAGAGATCCTTGGAGAACGCAATTGAGGTTGGGGCTATGGTCTGAGGATGTTATTGGGCCTATTTCAGATTGTACGACGTTCTGCAGCTGCCTTTCAGATATTAAAATATAGTCTGTGCATTGCTATGTAAGGTGGGTGGGCAAAAAGAAAATGAAGACTATTACATTAGGATTATGTAACCTCCAGACATCCACTATGTGAAGAGACGAGAGACAAACTCTCATTTACCTCAACTAGGATTTTACCAGCTTGTCTGGAGGTGTCAAGGGTGGATTAAGGGCAAGATTGAGATCATCTCCAAGGATTAGTACACCCTTGGCGAATGTCACTAATTTATCTGAAGAGTCCAGGGGCCATGCGATTTGGTGGGTATTAGGGGAGTGAAGATTCACTAGTGTCACAGTTGGGGATCGAACCTTTAAAGAACAAACACTTCCCCTCCAGATCAGAAATGGAGGAGGATGGCTGGAAAGGCACTTGGCCACAAAAGGCTGTGCCAACTCCTCGGGAGGCAGAGGTGTATGTGCTATGATACCATGTTGATAAGTATGTGTGGGACAAGGAAGGGATGTGCTGGGGTCTACAATGGGATTCTTGAATAAAAATAATGATGATCTTTTGCTTCTTTAGCCGGGTGAAAATGTGGCTATTTTTCTGTGGAGTGTTTATTCCACGTACATTGAAGGATCTAAGTTTAAGTGTCCTCATGAGTGTGCGATTTACATCAAGGAAGCAAATATTCTAAGTCGGCAGAGTTGTCCAAAAATAATCAATGACAAAGAACAAGTGGGATATGCGTCCGTTATCCCGACCATACTAAAACGATGAGTTTCTATAATGTACAGTAAACGTGTCAAAAACGCTAGTGTTTTTGTAAAGCACTTTTTAAAATACAGGCGTTTTTTACGTATTTTATGTGAATTTTTGGTGCATTTTTGTGGCGTAATTAGGACTCCCATTGACTATGGGAATTAGGCTAGTTTTTGCCGTTATTTACCTGCCACAGACTTAACCTGACGCTTCTTTTTTAACACTACGACTTTTTTAATCGCGTGCGCATAAAAAAAACGCGTTGTATGCGCTACACTGCGCTTTACCATCAATGTCAATAGGAGGCTTAAAACACGCATTTTTTATACATTTTTCGGTGCATAAAACGCGTCAAATAGGCATCAAATATACGCCGTGTGAATAAGTGAAATAAAACAGTGATAGGAGGGAAATTAGTTGAAGTCAATGTAACTATAGCCGCCCAGCCTGAGACAGACTACATCGAGTCAATTTGTAGCGCATTTTAGGAAGAGAGTCGGCAACTCCCAGGTAAATGTAAGAAAACAAAGCACAATTTGCACTTCGACCAATGATATTGTAGTAAGATAATCATCAGCAATGAAAACATTCAGTATTATACGACCTTAAATTACAAAAAACATGCATATGTGGAGATCAAGCAACCAATGTAGAGCTGGAACTGTTGAGGTCTCCCATTGGCGTCTTAGGGGTATTCTTTCCAGCTTTTCTCCTAAGCTTTGGTGTCTTTTATTGATACTGACATGGTTCCAGTCTACACAGCAAAGCCAAAAAGTGAACTGCAGAAAACAGGAAATGTCAGTTTATTGTGTGTGCTCCAGTGGCCAGTGTGAAAATGGAATATGTTAAAATTTTGTTTACATGGACAATCAAATAAAATAAATAAACATCAAAAATTAAATCAAAGATCATTTATTTTAAGATGTCAGTGAAAATGTTCTAAGGAGTTAAAAAAAATGATGTTCCAGTAAGGCCTCATGCACACGAACGTAAAAACGCCCATAATTACGAGCCGTAATTACGGGCCCATAGACTTCTATTGGCCACGGGTACCGTCCTGTATGCTAGAAGTCTATGGGGCTCCCGTAATTACGGGCCCATAGACTTCTATTAGCCACAGATACCTTCCCGTATGCTTATGGGATGGTGCATGTGCCGTTGAAAAATATAGAACATGTCCTATTTCAGGCCGTAATAACGGCACGGGCAGGCCCATAGAAGTCTATGGTGCACCCGTAATTACGGGAGCGTTGCTAGGCGACGTCAGGGGATAGTTACTTTCCAGGGTGCTGAAAGTTAACTGATCGGCAGTAACTCTTTCAGCACCCGGGACAGTGACTACCGCTGGAGTTAATAGTATTAAAAGTTAACTTACCCAGAACTCTTCTTCTTCCTCCAGTCCGGCCTCCCAGGATGACGTTTCATCCCATGTGACCGCTGCAGCCAATCACAGGCTGCAACGGTCACATGGACTGCCGCGTCATCCAGGGAGGTCAGACTGGATGTCAAAAGAGGGACGCGTCACAAAGACAACGGCCGGGGTACGTATGAACTTTTTTTTACTTTCAAACGCTGCGGAAACCCTGCCTGAAAGGGCTGCCCCTTCTCTCTATCCTGATAGAGAGAAGGCGTTGCCGATTAGTGCAGAAAAAACGGGTCCGTAAATACGGGTGGAATACTGGTGACACCGGACCCGTATTTACGGGCACGTGTCCGTAAATACTGGTGGAATACGGGTCGAATACGTGTCACCAAGGACCCGTATTTACGCCAATATTTACAGGAGGAAAAAATAAGTTCATGTGCATGAGGCCTAAGAATGTAATAATAATTCTCATTCCCACCGACTCCTGGAGACTATTAACAATTGATAACTTGCCCCTACTGTCGGGGGAGTCTCGTGTCTTAGATCAATGTGGAATACAGCAGGAGCTTCCTGTCCCTTATCACATATATGGAGCTCTATATAATCACATAATTGTACCGGGTCTTACAGTCTATGAGATCCATCTAATGTGAAGACACAAAATGTCATCAGAAAGGGAAAAAAGGAACCGAAACCAGAATGATGAAATGTCCAGTGGAGCTGAAAACCTGAAGACAAATAAGAACCAACTGAATAATTTAACGGTTGAAAAGGTTTCTTTTAACAATAACTTTTATTGTTCTCCAGAAGTAAAGTTGTTCATCGCAATAAATATTATAAATTATATATAATAGAAAGTGAACATGCAGATGTGTCCTCCCTTAACTTATCTCTAAACACAACATTTTCCGACGTGTATGGAGTAAGAGGTTAAACAAACATGTAACAAACGTTTCTCTCTGGCGTATGCCGTCCTTCATTATCATCCTTCACTTATTGTGTATAGACTCCTGAGTAACCCGGCTCTCTTACTACTGCACACCCAGCTCTGCTACCTTTCCGTTACTGACTCCTGACTACATGACGTCTCACCCCTGGTACCCGCTCTGTCTCACCCCTGGTACCCGCTCTGTCTCACCCCTGGTACCCGCTCTGTCTCACCCCTGGTACCCGCTCTGTCTCACCCATTGTACCCGCTCTGTCTCACCCCTGGTACCCGCTCTGTCTCACCTCTTTGTACCCGCTCTGTCTCACCCCTGGTACCCGCTCTGTCTCACCTCTGGTACCCGCTCTGTCTCACCCCTGGTACCTGCTCTGTCTCACACCTGTTGCCAACTTTGGTACTGCCTGACCTCGATTACTTCCTCTCTGTGTTTCCCTTCCTGGTACTTTTATAAAGACTTTTCTTTGCCGTTGCCCATAGCCGCCATGTCTCTAATCACTCTTATTTTTGGTCGTGTTCCCCATCAGCTAGTGTTATTCTAAAAATTGACCACCAGACTACGGATGTCGCCATCTTTATCTTGACTCTGATAACTTGCTGCCGCGTGATATCACACAACAAAAGCCATTGAAAAAGTCAAAATACAGGATCTTTCCACTGTGTATTTAATGTGTTAAAAGTCAAGATAAAGACGGCTACATCTGTAGCCAGAGGAACCTCAGTCCTGGCACCAGCTCAGTACCGCACAGTTGTAAAAATTAGAAATCTGTTGGATTTTTGATCACAGATCGCAAGTTGCACGCAATTTTGCCTACATAATGTAAGTTACTGTCATGTCCGTGGCTGCGGGCCGTCAGGTTCACTCACCTCCTGACGGCCGCAGCCATGGGTCTGCGAGCGCTGGCCCCAGTCTCCTCCGCAGGAAACACCAGCGCTGACTTCCACTCACCTCGACCGGGTCACGTAGGGACTTTAATGTATAATCATCTCATGAGTGCCCTGGACTATAAGAGGGGCCCAGCCCCTTGCTTCGATGCCTGAGCGTTGTTGTCGTACCCTAAGTATGTCTTGCAAATGGTCTCCTAGTGTTTTCCAGTTCCCAGTGTTCCCTGCTACTGTATCCTGTATCCCGTGCTATCCTGGTCAAGTGCCGTGCTGAGCTGAAGTCGTGCTGTTCTGTATCTACGCCTGTCCTGCTACTCCACGCCTGACGTCTGCCTGCTGCCTAGTCCCAGCCGAGCCTGCCTTGCTACTGTCCGAGCTGCCACAGGTACCTTATACGAACTAAACTCTTACCTGCGCCCTATTGGCCAGCTGCCATACCGCCAAGGCGGTACGGCCCAGTGGGTCCACAAACCCAACGTGACAGTCTAAATCACATGCAACTTGCAACCAAATTTTTGTCATGCAACGTAATATTGCGTCACCAATGTCACCGTGTAGCTCTAGACAAATATCTAGATCAGGTAATGTGCCATCCACCAAACTAAGGAACAAAGGTTTATGATCTGTGCTTTATAATAAGAACTGAGGTTCATCACAGCGATCCACATATAAATAATCTATTCCCAGAGGAAGAAGAGAACCAGAGATACAAATAACCACTGAACGCTCCGCTAATTCTCTCCACCTTTATCTCTACAGAACATTGTAATACAGCGACATAATGGTGACTGAGGAAGGAGGTTCTTGTACGGCTCTGTATCACTGTGTGAGAGGATAGCTATTACTCTGCTGACAGTAATAATCTGCTGCATCGTCTTCTGTCACTCCTCGGATTGTAAGACTGAAGTTATAGTCATATCCAGATCCAGTGATCCGGTCCGGGACTCCTGTATGTCGGGTGGTTGCATAATAGATAAGAAGTGTTGGACGTTGTCCTGATTTTTGTTGGTACCAGTGTAAGTCGTCATCTATAGCAGTACTGGCTTTACATGAGATGGTGACTGTATCTCCGGGGGACACAGACGTATAATCTGGACTCTGGGTCATCACAATCTCTCCACAGGATCCTGAGGATTAGAAGAGACATATTCATTATTGATAAGTGTCTGGATCTATTCCTAGAAATCCTGATCTGATGATTCCTCTGTATAGATTTCTCTACACACAATCATGGAATGATCCCAATCTCTCACCCTGAATAGAAATGAAGATCACAGCCAGCAGATAACTGCGAGAAACCATCTTGTTGTGTCTGGACTGTCAGATACAAACTATAAGATGTGTCACTCTGTACAATGAGATATATATAGAGAGTGACGGGGGAGGTGACAGGAGACCCCCAGAGACTGTGGATGGAAATACTGGGGACATGTAAATTCTGTGGTTACAATGTGGCAGTCACCGGCGTGTGCGGACGACCTGACATTTATGTTACTATTTAGTATTGAGGGTGAAATGCTGTAAACCTCTTGGTGTAACTCTCCGTACATGTGCACTCTGTAGTTAGTGCTGAGGCTCGTACATGTACACTCTGTAGTTATTGCTGAGGCTCGTACATGTGCACTCTGTAGTTATTGCTGAGGCTCGTACATGTGCACTCTGTAGTTAGTGCTGAGGCTCGTACATGTGCACTCTGTAGTTAGTGCTGAGGCTCGTACATGTACACTCTGTAGTTAGTGCTGAGGCTCGTACATGTGCACTCTGTAGTTAGTGCTGAGGCTCGTACATGTGCACTCTGTAGTTAGTGCTGAGGCTCGTACATGTACACTCTGTAGTTAGTGCTGAGGCTCGTACATGTGCACTCTGTAGTTAGTGCTGAGGCTCGTACATGTGCACTCTGTAGTTAGTGCTGAGGCTCGTACATGTACACTCTGTAGTTAGTGCTGAGGCTCGTACATGTACACTCTGTAGTTATTGCTGAGGCTCGTACATGTACACTCTGTAGTTATTGCTGAGGCTCGTACATGTACACTCTGTAGTTATTGCTGAGGCTCGTACATGTGCACTCTGTAGTTAGTGCTGAGGCTCGTACATGTACACTCTGTAGTTATTGCTGAGGCTCGTACATGTACACTCTGTAGTTATTGCTGAGGCTCGTACATGTGCACTCTGTAGTTAGTGCTGAGGCTCGTACATGTACACTCTGTAGTTAGTGCTGAGGCTCGTACATGTACACTCTGTAGTTATTGCTGAGGCTCGTACATGTGCACTCTGTAGTTAGTGCTGAGGCTCGTACATGTACACTCTGTAGTTATTGCTGAGGCTCGTACATGTACACTCTGTAGTTATTGCTGAGGCTCGTACATGTGCACTCTGTAGTTAGTGCTGAGGCTCGTACATGTACACTCTGTAGTTAGTGCTGAGGCTCGTACATGTACACTCTGTAGTTATTGCTGAGGCTCGTACATGTGCACTCTGTAGTTAGTGCTGAGGCTCGTACATGTACACTCTGTAGTTATTGCTGAGGCTCGTACATGTACACTCTGTAGTTAGTGCTGAGGCTCGCACATGTGCACTCTGTAGTTAGTGTGAGGCTCGTACATGTGCACTCTGTAGTTAGTGCTGAGGCTCGTACATGTACACTCTGTAGTTAGTGCTGAGGCTCGTACATGTACACTCTGTAGTTAGTGCTGAGGCTCGTACATGTGCACTCTGTAGTTAGTGTGAGGCTCGTACATGTACACTCTGTAGTTAGTGCTGAGGCTCGTACATGTACACTCTGTAGTTAGTGCTGAGGCTCGTACATGTGCACTCTGTAGTTAGTGCTGAGGCTCGTACATGTACACTCTGTAGTTATTGCTGAGGCTCGTACATGTACACTCTGTAGTTATTGCTGAGGCTCGTACATGTGCACTCTGTAGTTAGTGCTGAGGCTCGTACATGTACACTCTGTAGTTAGTGCTGAGGCTCGTACATGTACACTCTGTAGTTATTGCTGAGGCTCGTACATGTGCACTCTGTAGTTAGTGCTGAGGCTCGTACATGTACACTCTGTAGTTATTGCTGAGGCTCGTACATGTACACTCTGTAGTTAGTGCTGAGGCTCGCACATGTGCACTCTGTAGTTAGTGTGAGGCTCGTACATGTGCACTCTGTAGTTAGTGCTGAGGCTCGTACATGTACACTCTGTAGTTAGTGCTGAGGCTCGTACATGTACACTCTGTAGTTAGTGCTGAGGCTCGTACATGTGCACTCTGTAGTTAGTGTGAGGCTCGTACATGTGCACTCTGTAGTTATTGCTGAGGCTCGTACATGTGCACTCTGTAGTTAGTGCTGAGGCTCGTACATGTACACTCTGTAGTTAGTGCTGAGGCTCGTACATGTACACTCTGTAGTTAGTGCTGAGGCTCGTACATGTGCACTCTGTAGTTAGTGCTGAGGCTCGTACATGTGCACTCTGTAGTTAGTGCTGAGGCTCGTACATGTACACTCTGTAGTTAGTGCTGAGGCTCGTACATGTGCACTCTGTAGTTAGTGCTGAGGCTCGTACATGTACACTCTGTAGTTATTGCTGAGGCTCGTACATGTACACTCTGTAGTTAGTGCTGAGGCTCGTACATGTACACTCTGTAGTTATTGCTGAGGCTCGTACATGTGCACTCTGTAGTTAGTGTGAGGCTCGTACATGTACACTCTGTAGTTAGTGCTGAGGCTCGTACATGTACACTCTGTAGTTAGTGCTGAGGCTCGTACATGTGCACTCTGTAGTTAGTGCTGAGGCTCGTATATGTGCACTCTGTAGTTAGTGCTGAGGCTCGTACACGTACACTCTGTAGTTAGTGCTGAGGCTCGTACATGTACACTCTGTAGTTAGTGCTGAGGCTTGTACATGTACACTCTGTAGTTATTGCTGAGGCTCGTACATGTACACTCTGTAGTTAGTGCTGAGGCTCGTACATGTACACTCTGTAGTTATTGCTGAGGCTCGTACATGTGCACTCTGTAGTTATTGCTGAGGCTCGTACATGTACACTCTGTAGTTATTGCTGAGGCTCGTACATGTACACTCTGTAGTTATTGCTGAGGCTCGTACATGTACACTCTGTAGTTAGTGCTGAGGCTCGTACATGTACACTCTGTAGTTATTGCTGAGGCTCGTACATGTGCACTCTGTAGTTAGTGCTGAGGCTCGCACATGTGCACTCTGTAGTTAGTGCTGAGGCTCGTACATGTGCACTCTGTAGTTAGTGCTGAGGCTCGTACATGTGCACTCTGTAGTTAGTGCTGAGGCTCGTACATGTACACTCTGTAGTTAGTGCTGAGGCTCGTACATGTGCACTCTGTAGTTAGTGCTGAGGCTCGTACATGTGCACTCTGTAGTTAGTGCTGAGGCTCGTACATGTACACTCTGTAGTTAGTGCTGAGGCTCGTACATGTGCACTCTGTAGTTAGTGCTGAGGCTCGTACATGTACACTCTGTAGTTAGTGCTGAGGCTCGTACATGTACACTCTGTAGTTATTGCTGAGGCTCGTACATGTACACTCTGTAGTTAGTGCTGAGGCTCGTACATGTACACTCTGTAGTTAGTGCTGAGGCTCGTACATGTGCACTCTGTAGTTAGTGCTGAGGCTCGTACATGTGCACTCTGTAGTTAGTGCTGAGGCTCGTACATGTGCACTCTGTAGTTAGTGCTGAGGCTCGTACATGTACACTCTGTAGTTAGTGCTGAGGCTCGTACATGTGCACTCTGTAGTTAGTGCTGAGGCTCGTACATGTACACTCTGTAGTTAGTGCTGAGGCTCGTACATGTACACTCTGTAGTTAGTGCTGAGGCTCGTACATGTACACTCTGTAGTTATTGCTGAGGCTCGTACATGTGCACTCTGTAGTTAGTGCTGAGGCTCGTACATGTGCACTCTGTAGTTAGTGCTGAGGCTCGTACATGTACACTCTGTAGTTATTGCTGAGGCTCGTACATGTGCACTCTGTAGTTATTGCTGAGGCTCGTACATGTATACTCTGTAGTTATTGCTGAGGCTCGTACATGTGCACTCTGTAGTTAGTGCTGAGGCTCGTACATGTACACTCTGTAGTTAGTGCTGAGGCTCGTACATGTGCACTCTGTAGTTATTGCTGAGGCTCGTACATGTACACTCTGTAGTTAGTGCTGAGGCTCGTACATGTGCACTCTGTAGTTAGTGCTGAGGCTCGTACATGTACACTCTGTAGTTAGTGCTGAGGCTCGTACATGTACACTCTGTAGTTAGTGCTGAGGCTCGTACATGTACACTCTGTAGTTATTGCTGAGGCTCGTACATGTACACTCTGTAGTTAGTGCTGAGGCTCGTACATGTGCACTCTGTAGTTATTGCTGAGGCTCGTACATGTGCACTCTGTAGTTAGTGCTGAGGCTCGTACATGTACACTCTGTAGTTAGTGCTGAGGCTCGTACATGTGCACTCTGTAGTTATTGCTGAGGCTCGTACATGTACACTCTGTAGTTAGTGCTGAGGCTCGTACATGTACACTCTGTAGTTATTGCTGAGGCTCGTACATGTACACTCTGTAGTTATTGCTGAGGCTCGTACATGTACACTCTGTAGTTAGTGCTGAGGCTCGTACATGTACACTCTGTAGTTATTGCTGAGGCTCGTACATGTACACTCTGTAGTTATTGCTGAGGCTCGTACATGTGCACTCTGTAGTTAGTGCTGAGGCTTGTACATGTGCACTCTGTAGTTAGTGCTGAGGCTCGTACATGTACAAGTGCGTAGATGTGAGGACATAGAAGCTGCCGCGCCATCCACAGCGGGCATCACTGTATATTACTCTGATCCTGACTGTCTAATCCCCTGTATGCCGTGGTCAATTAGACAGAGGGAGGGGCTCAATATGTCACCTGATCAGTGCCAATGTGATGCAATCACAGGAGGCTGATATGAGGATTAAATTACCAATAAAATAAGGTTAAAGGGGTTGTCCGAGATACCATCATATTTTCAAAAAACCCTTTAATGCATGTAATTTATAAATGTGAATACATTTGTAATATACTTACATTATCCAAAGTGGCCCCGTTTCCAGATCCTGCCGTGGGGAACTTGACTGGTGACGTCACTCTCTGCACTGGCTCTGCCGCTTTATTGATCTTGAATTCTTTGCCGGGTATACGACATGTCACTTGTCATGTGGTGTATATCGGCTTGTTCTGCTTCACAGCCCGTAACGCGCCTGCGCTGTCACTGCTCTTCTCGCGGTCCCTGCTCTTCTAGAGATAACAGCAGGGGCTGCGCATGCGTGTTACAACAGAACAAGCCGATATACACCACGTGACAAGTGACGTGTCGTCTACCCGGCAAAGAATTCAAGATCAACAAAGCAGCAGAGCCAGTGCAGAGAGTGACATCACCGGTCAAGTTCCTCACGGCAGGATCTGGAAACGGGGCCACTTTGAAAAATGTAAGTATATTACAAATGTATTTACATTTATAAATTACATGCATTAAAGGGGTTTTTGAAAATATGATGGTATCTCGGACAACCCCTAAGTCCCCTAGTGGGACTAAATAAAAAAGGTAAATAAAACGTTTTGAAAAATGTATTTCCCCTTATAAATTGCTTAATTATGGAAAAAAAACCCTTATAAATAAAGAAGTACACCTAATTGGTATCGCCTCAATCATAACAACCAATACTATAAAAAATATATATGTTATTCATTCCACACGGTGAGCGCCGTAAAAACAACAAACAGTAAAAAAAAACAGTGGGGGAATTGCGGTGTTTTGTTCATCCTCCTCCTAAAAATAGGAATATAAATGAATCAATGAGTCTAATGTGTCTCAAAATGGTGTCAATGAAAACAACTTATCCCATAAAATACGAGCCATCACACATCTCCGCGACAGTAAAAAAAAAAAAAAAGTTATGGCCCTCAGAATATGATGACACAAAAATATATTATATAAAAAAGTGTTTATTACGCAAAAAAACAATATAAAAAAATTACATACATTTTATATCGTCCTAATCCTAATAACCTGCAAGAAAAAGTGAAACTGTCAATCATAACGCACAGTGAAAGTCATAAAAACAAAACTAAAAAGATAATAGCGGAAATCCTTTTTTTTTCCATTCCCACCAATAGAATAATTCATGTTGTTTAATACTTCACAGGTACCACAAAATTGTGGCATCAAAAAATACAACTCCGTCAAAAAATATGATGACTAATAATACAAGAAGTTTCAGAATTGTTATTTCACGGGGAATACAAACTAGAACCATCTTCCCAGTGGCGGATCCTCATATGGGCGTTTCGGGCGGCCGCCTGGGGCCCAAGGCTCCCAGGGGGCCCATAGCTGCCCAAACCGCACACACGTGAAAAAAAACTCTCCAGGGCTGCTGCCGGCCGCATTCTAGCGGTCATCGGTCCTACGTGCTGATGAAGAGGAAGGGGGGATGTGCAGGGGGAGTCAATTGCAGCCAGGGAACAGTGGCACAGCACATCAGCTGTAGAGAGCAGACTGTCAGAGATTGTGATTGGCAGGTGCTGGAGTCTCCCTGACAGTCAGCTCCTCTGTGCTGCTGTGCACTGTCCCTCCTGTTTAAATCTCCAGCAGCTGCCTGATAACGGCAAAACTGAAACTAGAAGGTGAAGGACCTGTGGTGACGTCACAGTCACATGATTAAGGTCCTGAAGGCTGCCAGAGACAAGCGCAGAGGAAGAGACTGGTAAGTGTGTGTGTGTGTGTGTGTGTGTACAGTGTTTATAGTGTCTATGATGTAAGTCTATATAGTGTGTGCGTGTAGTGTGTGTGGTTTGAATATATAGTGTGTGGTGTTAGTGTGAATTGTATATAGGGTGTTTAATCTCACATTTTTTGTGTGCGAAATAATTTCCCACTCATAGAGCCCTCTGCAGTAAGTCAGATGCTCAGAACCCCCCCTGCAGTATAATCTCCCCCCTAGAGCCCTCAGTAGTTATTTTACTGCAGGGGGGGTCAGAGCGTTTCATCGACTGTTGAGGGTTCTATAGGGGAATAACTCCTTCCCCCCCAGAGCCATAAGGGCGGATTTACACGAACGTGTAATACGTCCGTGCAACGCGCGTGCTTTTCACGCGCATCGCACGGACCTATGTTAGTCTATGGGGCAGTGCAGACTGTCAGTGATTTTTGTGCAGCGTGAGTTCGCTTCGTAAAACTCACAATATGTCCTATATTTCTGCGTTTTTCACGCATCACGCACCCATTGAAGTCAATGGGTGCGTGAAAATCACGCATGCCACACGGGGGCACCTCCGTGGGATGTGTGTGATTTGCTCAACAGCAGTAAAACTATGATTGCAAACAGAAAAGCACCACGTGCTACAAACATACAAACAGAGTCATAATGATGGCGGCTGCGCGAAAGGCACGCAGCCGCGCATCATATGGTGATGACACACGGAGCTGTTAAGTGCCCTTTGCGCGCGCAAAACGCCGCATTTTTTGCGTGCGCAATACGCACACGCTCGTGTAAATCCACCCTAAGTGTCAGACGCTTAGACCTTCACATAGGGCACTCAGCAGTCAGTCAGATGCACTGGGGAGGGGTGTCTGACTGCTTAAAGGGTAACTAACAAAACTTTTTTTTTTAAATTACATGTCATAGTGACATGTCAAATGTTCTAATCGGTGGGAGTCCGGGCACTGAGACCCCACCAATCGCTGAAACAAAGTGGCAGAAGCGCTCAGGGGAGTGCTGTGCCACTTTGTTTCTGATCGTCTTTCCTCTGATAGCCGAGCATGCGGTGTATGGGCACAACAGAAAGTCTATGAGTCTGTACACCGCGCCGAGGAAAGACAATCCGAAATGAAGTGGAACAGCGCTCACCCTGGGCACTCCTGCTGCTTTGTTTTAGTGATCGGTGGTGGTCTCAATGCTGGGACCCCCATCGATCAAAACTTCTGACATATCACTCTCACTATGACATGCCAAATGTTTTTTAAAAGTTTAGTTACCTCTTGGGGACAGAATTTATTGGTTTGAGTTAATGTATGGGCCTGGGGTCTTAATTTGCTTAGAAGTCTGGGGTATAAGACAATTTATGGTGTTTATTTCTGAATTTTTATGTCGCTATAGACGCTGAAAATGGCTACAGAATCAAGGGGAAAAGATTTATCATCAGGAAACTTCGCAGTCATCAGGAGAAGTCGCCATAACGGTCAGTGTCAGATGGAGAAGAAAAGAGAACGACCCATCAGTGAAGACATCACCTGTGAGTCATTGCATTTATAGATCTGTCACCTCTCCTGACATGTTTATTATAGGAAATCCTTGTATTCCACATAAAGTCTTTGTGTGCCCAGGACTAATAGACAAATGCGTGTTACCATTCCCCTTGTCAGGAGGAAGTGTCCCTGCACAGTGTGATACTGTCAACGATGGTTGGAGACTGTCAGAATGTAGGGACACAGCCCTTTGACAAGGGGAATCGTAGCACTCATTTGTTAATGCTCACACAAAAAGGTGGTGTTTAATATAGACATGACATGGCAGGGCGGTGGTGGAGAAGGGGGCCCAAGCTTGTGGAACAGCCCAGGGCCCATGGTTTACTTAATCCGCTACTGCATCTTCCGCCAAACACTTAGATGACTCTCAAATTAATAACTCGCTACAGCAATAGCAAAAGCTATTTTTGCCATTCTCATGCCAACCACCAGGGGCGTCGCTATTACAGGCATCTATTTTATGCCCGATGCCACGATTCAACTGTATCTGCGTCCTTAGCATCAGGTCACTTATGCATATGGCTTGACGATATCATCACGCAGGGCGGTGAGGTAATTTACTTATGACAGTCTGGGCCAGGCCGGAAACAGCTCAGATAGCCATAAGAAACCAGTGGCATGAAACTCAGCGCTGGCAGCGACGTTGAACAATAGTTGTATATTTTTTATTTTATTTTCTTGGCATGATTACATGTGGAGGCGCTCTGAGAAAGCTATATTACTAATGATGACAATTTGGGGAAGCTTTATTACTAATTAGGGCACTAATATTAATGGGGGCACTCTGGAAACTTTATTACTAATAGGGGCACTCTGGGAGACCTTATTTACTAATAGGTGTAAGTGTAATTGAGATTAAGATTTATTAAGATTACAGCTTTTTCTTTAGTTATCAAAATAACAATTAAAGAATATTCATTGTATAAAATTGTCTCATAAGCAGTTTTGAAATAAGCTGTGAAAAAGGAAAATAATTCCAGTCACCACGCAGAACAGAATGCACACGGCAGCCTAAGATACTCAGATAAGAAAACATTGTGTTATTCATGACATTGTTTTGTGTGTCATAAAATGTAGTGCTGAGAAAGACAGAACATACATAATACCATGAAATAATCTAGACAGAGTGAAGTAGTTACTTTATGTGAAGGTGACGTATAGATCCTACTGTTGTAATGATCTGATTGGTTGATGGTTGTTAAATAAAAGCAGAAAGTTATAAATAAACCTAAAACTAATGGTTTGGCAGAAATCTGCCTGATCCACCAAACATTGTGTGTGTCTGGGTTATTTCCGGCCGTATATTGAATGTATATATGTATACTTGGAAATTGATCTACCTATGAGAGCAACTCTAACATCTTTGGCGGCACAGCGAGATATCCCAGTCACGCCTTCATGGACTGAACGGAGTGGAACTTTCCCCAACGGGACCGCTAATACCGGGTAAGTGAGCCTCTGACTAGCTGCTTTCCCTTTCTGTGTGGGAAGTCCCTTGTCAGTCCAGGGAGGAATCAGGAAACCTCAAGGTTGATCTGAATACTTTTGTTTCTGAATATTGCTGTTTAACTAACTCTGCTTGAAATACCAAGGCGTATGAGTGAGTGATTGATTGTATATGCTCTCCGTGTGTGGTATGGTGATCCTTGTGAAGCCGGACGTCCAATAGATAAGAAGAGATTAAAACCTCTGCTGGTCTGAGGCAATTGTGTATGACCATCTCACCAGGGGCAGTTTGAAATGACGGGTAACCACTCCCACCCGTGTTTAGGGATAGTATCGCTGCAGTTCGCAGGTTGAACCCGGCCCGGGCCTCCTGGGTCAGGGATGAGTGTGTTGTTCGTCCAGTACTGTGCTGGAGGATGAAGAATACATTGCGACAGCTATAGGGTTCCAATTACTTTTGTTTGTGTTCACCTATCTTTGTAACGCTATATATGAGAAAGCTAGGCAGGAACGTAAAGCAGTGCAGTGTCTTATAGCCCAGGAACAGGTTCTGGTAATTGATCAGAACTGACACATTTACATAGCAGATTGATCAAGAACAGGGATCACTACCCCTAGTGTTTCATCGCTATGGAAAACTTGCCTACCAAGTCAGAGCAGATTGAGGGCTCACCACCCAAGATGTCAGCCGGAGACATGGTTAGGGAAGAACATGGAAAATGGGCAGTTAAAGATACTGATACAATACTGAAGAAGGCAGGAATGCCCTCTAAGGGATGCCGAGATGCAGAAAGATGGCGCAACTTAGTCACCAAAATGATGGGTGGATAGACAAGCAAAAATTAGGAGACCAAGTAGGAGAATGGATTAAGAGTTCTGAGAAATATAAACAACAGAGGGAACATGCAGATTTAGAGGAGGAATATCGGAGGAGAGGGAGAACAGTGACTCCACTGGTTGCCACAATGCTGGCCCCAGTGGTTGCAGCAGCAAGAGGTCAACGTCCTGCTTCTTCACCACAGCCGGTGACCTCTCCTTAACCTGTTAACCCGTTCCTAACAGGAGAAATAACTAGTCCCATACCTACTCTGTAGCCTTCTTTACCAAGAACCCCTGAGCAAAAGAGACAGGGAGAGTGTGGATGGGAGTGTGGAGTGTATGGACGTTGTAACCACCAGGATGCAAGTCTATGCGTGAAATGTCAGGATTTGAGAGTTGGGGTGAATCAGATTGTACCTTGCGGACAGGAAAACAACAAAGAGATTATGAAGCCCCACAGAAAGAGCTGACTACAAGACTACCAGACACCCTAATGAAGGCGCTAGAAAATATGAGTCCAGCTGAGCATAGACCATTTGTAACGTCCGTGGCTGCGAGCTGTCAGCTCCAGCCTCCCGCTGACAGCCGCAGCCACGAGTCGGCAAGCGCTGGCCCCAGCCTCCTCCTTAGGAGACGCCAGCGCTTGCATCCACTCACCTTCGCCGGAGCCCGCAGGGTGCGCGCACGCTCGTCCCCGCTCTTAAAGGGGCAGCGCGCGCACCGGACATCTTGAACGACCTTTGACCCGTGAGTACCCTGGGCTATAAGAGGGGTCCAGCCCCCTAGTTCGAAGCCTGAGCGTTGTTCGTTTTCCCAGTCTGTCTTGCAAATGGTCCCTTAGTGTTTCCCGTTCCTGTTGTTACCCGTACCTTGTTCCCCGTTCCTGTTTCCGTGCCTTGCCCTAGTATCTAGTCGTGCCACGTCCAGAGGAATCTGCCATGTCCTGTGTCATCTGCCACGTCTAGAGGAATCCGCCACGTCCTGTGTCATCTGCCACGTCTGGAGGAATCTGCCACATCTGGAGGAATCCGCCACGTCCTGTGTCATCTGCCACGTCCGGAGGAATCCGCCACGTCCGGTGTTATCTGCCACGTCCGGAGGAATCCGCCACGTCCTGTGTCATCTGCCACGTCTGGAGGAATCTGCCACGTCTGGAGGAATCCGCCACGTCCTGTGTCATCTGCCACGTCCGGAGGAATCCGCCACGTCCGGTGTTATCTGCCACGTCCGGAGGAATCCGCCACGTCTGGCGCAACTTGCGGCTCCTGTGTCATCCGCCACGTTTGGCGCCATCTGCTGCACCCATCGCATCTGTGCCAGAGCTGCGGCCACCATCTGGACTATTCAGGTACCCTTGTGCGGGACATTGTATTTCTGGGGTGTCCTGTTGTTTGGCCAGCTGCCTCCCCGCTGCGGCGGTACGGCCTAGTGGGTCCACTAACCCGCTTCGTGACAGTACGCTCAGACCCTGGATCCCGCTGGTCAACCTGCGACGTTGTCTGCACAAGCCATGCTGGCTGAGATGGAGGATCTCCAGTCACGACAAGACCAGCTCCTCCTGTCGGTGAACGCCATAGCCCATCGGCTGCTTGCTCCGTCCACAGTCATCACCGCACCCGTTCCTGCGGTTCCGCCTGCTACACTTCCTGTCTGTACCGGTACCAACCCCCTGTGTGTCTTGCCGCTACCTCCACGCTATGACGGAGATCCGAGGTCCTGCAGGGGATTTTTGAATCAGTGCCTGATCCATTTCAGACTACATGCCAGGTCCTTCTGTTCGGATGACGTCAGGATCGCCTTTATCATCTCTCTCCTTACCGGCAAAGCCCTGGCATGGGCCAATCCTCTGTGGGAACATCAGGGACCAGAGACCCGGGACTTGCAGTGCTTCTTACAGACCTTCCGCTCGATCTTTGAGGAACCTGGGAGAGTTTATTCGGCTGCTGCATCCTTGCTGACCCTACACCAGGGAGACCTCTCCGTGGGCGAGTATGCCATTCAGTTACGTATCCTGGCTGCTGATTTGACCTGGAACAACGAGGCTTTGGTGGCTACATTCTGGCAGGGACTGTCTTCAGGGATCAAGGACGAGCTGGCTGCTCGCGATCTGCCATCTACCCTGGACGATCTTATCCTACTCGCCTCTCGTGTCGACATGAGGATCCGGGAACGTTCCCAAGAGGTTCTCCGGGGAAGAGAACTTCCCAGGCTGGATTCTGCTGTCCCGCAATCCTCCTCAGTCGTCCCACCAGAGTACCCGATGCAGAGTAATAATGTTAAATTGTCTACCCAGGAGAGACAACGCAGACGCACTTCTGGACTTTGTTTGTATTGCGGCCATGGAGGCCATGTTGTGCGTCTGTGCCCCTGGAGGCCGGAGAGACCCCATTGCCTGGGATTGGTTGGAGAGACAACACTAGGTGGAACAGAATCTAACAGAGGATTCGCTTCCAAACTGACTATTCCTGTGACCCTTGTATCCGGCAACAGGACGCATCAAGTCTCTGCCTATCTTGACTCTGGCTCCGCTGCAAATTTCATCCAGAGAGAGCTTGTGGATCATCTTCAGCTGCCCACAGTTCCCCTGGAGACATCTTTGGCTGTGGCCTCAGTTAATGGACTGCCTCTGCCTGATCCCATTACCTCTAGAACCAAGCCGTTGAAGCTCCAGGTTGGAGTACTTCATCCCAGGTTCCCGCTGCTGACTCTGCATATGGGGACTTCCTGCAAATCTGGCAACAGACCCGGTCCTCTAATTTGCTGGCAGTAGATCGCATGAAGCGAAAGGCAGATATTAAGAGAAAAGAGCCGCCTCAGTATCTTCCGGGGACTAAAGTCTGGCTGTCCTCTCGGAACATTCGCTTGAAGGTGCCTTCATACAAGTTCGCTCCCAGGTTCCTTGGACGATTCGAGGTCCTGCAGCAGATCAACCCTGTCGCCTACAAGCTTCGGCTGCCTCCTACCCTCAGGATTCCCAACTCCTTCCACGTCTCCCTCCTGAAGCCTGTGATCCTAAACCGCTATTCCAAGACTCCCAGCCCTGCGGTTGCTCCCAGCGGCTCCTCGGACATCTTTGAGGTAAAGGAGATCTTGGACACCAAGAGAGTGAGAGGAAAGACCTTATATTTGGTGGATTGGAGGGGGTTTGGTCCCGAAGAGAGGTCCTGGGAGCCAGAGGAGAACCTCAATGCCCCTACTCTTCTAAAGAAGTTTCTCTCTCACTCCAGTCCCAAGAAGAGGGGGCGTAAGAGGGGGGATACTGTAACGTCCGTGGCTGCGGGCTGTCAGCTCCAGCTTCCCGCTGACAGCCGCAGCCACGAGTCGGCAAGCGCTGGCCCCAGCCTCCTCCTCAGGAGACGCCAGCGCTTGCATCCACTCACCTTCGCCGGAGCCTGCAGGGTGCGCGCGCACGCTCGTCCCAGCTCTTAAAGGGGAAGCGCGCGCACCGGACATCTTGAACGACCTTTGACCCGTGAGTACCCTGGGCTATAAGAGGGGTCCAGCCCCCTAGTTCGATGCCTGAGCATTGTTAGTTTTCCCAGTCTGTCTTGCAAATGGTCCCTTAGTGTTTCCCGTTCCTGTTGTTACCCGTACCTTGTTCCCCGTTCCTGTTTCCGTGCCTTGCCCTAGTATCTAGTCGTGCCACGTCCAGAGGAATCTGCCACGTCCTGTGTCATCTGCCACATCTGGAGGAATCCGCCACGTCCTGTGTCATCTGCCACGTCCAGAGGAATCTGCCACGTCTGGAGGAATCTGCCACGTCCTGTGTCATCTGCCACGTCCGGAGGAATCCGCCATGTCCGGTGTTATCTGCCACGTCCGGAGGAATCAGCCACGTCCTGTGTCATCTGCCACGTCTGGAGGAATCTGCCACGTCTGGAGGAATCCGCCACGTCCTGTGTCATCTGCCACGTCCGGAGGAATCCGCCACGTCCGGTGTTATCTGCCACGTCTAGCGCAACTTGCGGCTCCTGTGTCATCCGCCATGTTTGGCGCCATCTGCTGCACCCATCGCATCTGTGCCAGAGCTGCGGCCACCATCTGGACTATTCAGGTACCCTTGTGCGGGACATTGTATTTCTGGGGTGTCCTGTTGTTTGGCCAGCTGCCTCCCCGCTGCGGCGGTACGGCCTAGTGGGTCCACTAACCCGCTTCGTGACACCATTAAGATCTAATACCTGGGTGTGCAAATGCGCCAGGGACTGGAAGGCTGATGGTCCTAAATTCTGCCCATATTGTGGTGCTAAGAACCCCATATACACAGATCCTTCTGGTTGGGGATTTTGGGGAATTACCTCCTTATGATGAATCGTTAATGTACAACCCACAAGCATCAGCCCCCACTGCCCCAGCATATCCAGTAATAACACAGGCTACTACGGTGCCACAGCCTGGTGATGCAGCAGACAGGATAGAAACCACTGATTGGTATAAGGCTCGGAGTCAGAGTGAGCAGCTAGCGATGGCAGATAAACTACCTGACCTTTATAAAAATCCTAGAGGATTTTGTAGACAGCTTCACAGGATCCAACTAAATTTTGATGCCAGTTGGAGTGATTTGGCAAGTCTTTGCACTATAGCTGCAGGAGCACCCCTTACCAACAGGGTGCAGAATACGTTATATAACGACCAAGCAAATCAGCCCCCTCCAGGAGACCAAAAGACTAGAGAATCAGGTCAGAACTTTCTAGAAAGGTTGCAAGCACTAGCCCGACAGATGAGTGATGATATGTCACTTGGATTGCCTGCAGCGTTCCAAGGTCTAGATGAAACCGTCGATAATCATCATGCTAGATGTACAGGAACATTTACTGACCAGGACTTTGACATGACCAGAGGACGGGACGCTAGAATAATGAAAACGTGTTTTATTAACGGACTCCGGACCGAGATTAGACAGAAATTACTAGAAGTAAGGCCAGAATGTATGAATGCCCCAATAGTACAGACTCTGAAAGTATTAAAATTATCACCAATTATCACATATTTTCCCCAATTTTCTTATCGCTAGGGGCCCCACCACTGGGACCACCACCAGTCGTGAGAACGGAACGAAGGTTCAGAACCCCCAGATCCTCCTCACTGCTCGACCGCAGTGCGGAGGACATTAAGTGGCGTGGCGGTCGAGCTTTCACGTTGCCTCTCCATTCTATGAGAATGACGGAAACAGCGTAGTACCGCGCTCGGCTCTTTCGGTCATTCTCATAGTTAGTGAATGGAGCGGCGGGCGCATGCTCTACTGCTGCTCCATTCAAGCTCCTCACTAAGGGGTGCATGAGGAGGATCTAGGGCTTCAGAACTCTTGTTTTCACGATCAGTGGGGTCCAGTGAGTATCCTGTTGATAGGTGATTATTTATGATTTTGGGGAAACCCTTTTAATTATAGCTGTGGACTGGGTGTCTGATCAAGCTTATGTGTAAGTGGCCGCTGATACTGAGAAATGCCAAGGAGAAGAAGCGGGATGAAGTTTGCAGCCTCTATATAATCGAACATCATTCAAGTGGTAAAGCGGAAGCAGTGTTTCCTTTCCCTCGAGGGGAAGAGTCTGCGCATCAGCCCAGCATTGGTTACTTTACTGCTTGGTCCGTGGGGATGGAGTCGCATCGGCAGATTTCTCAGACAACATTTATTAAGAAACCACGAGCAGCCCCTGGACCTGGCATACAGCAGGCGCTCAGCCCTGACACGTCCATTATTATTGTTTACAGTAAACCAGCACCCCCGGAAGCTGCAGAGACGTTAAATTCTGTTCTCACCTGCGTCACAGATTCTGTCACAGTTTTCGTCAGATTTGATTATAAAAATAATGGCACATGTTGCACCACCTCCTAGCTCGATATATCCCATTGTAAGTTAATGTCCTACGGTTTTTTTTATTAACCTTTTTTTTATTAACTTTATTAAACAGTTTTTTTTACTTTTTTAGTAGACCCACTAGGGGACTTCACTATGTCATCCTCTGCTCGCATTTATAATACTTTTGTATTGCAGTATATTAGTGCCTGTCCATGTAAAACGAACTGCCATCTGCTAAGCCAAGCCTCTGGCATGACCTATCAGGCATACCCTACAAGCAGACCAGGGGCCTTTATTAGGCCCCCCGGCTGCCATAGAAGACACCGACACCTGGTGATCTTATCGCCGGGTGTCGGTGGGATGAGAGGGAGCTCCCTCTTCTCTCCAAAACCACTCCGATGCGGCGCTCGCTATTGTCACACGGAGCTATGGATGGGGACGAGCAGTCATTACTCCGATCTCTCGTCCCCATACATTATCATCATGTCGTCAGCGCGTCTCCCTGTTTATACACCAAGATGTGCTGCCGACTACTATAATGTTTCTATTTTTTAAAACGATACGATCAGAAGATGATTGAGTGTTTGCTCGTTCATCTGCTGATCGCTGCCCTGTTTACACAGGGCAATTATCAGCAACGAGCTTTATACGGACGCTCATCTGCACGATATCGGCCAGTGTAAAACCGCCTTAAGGTGTCGGCTGTAACATACAGCCAACAAATGTGGCGTCTGACTCCGAGCTCCTGTAGTTTTCTATTACAATTGACACCACTTGTCAGGCCATGGTAACCCCGCTCCCAGTTTGAGTCTCACACCCCTTATTTGTAAATCTGGGCGCAGCATAAAATGCTAAAAAAATTATCAATTTTTGTTAAAAAAAAGTTCTGCGCCTAAATTTACTATTGCTTTATATGCATCACTATTATGACTACTTTGGTGTTTGTGGGCACTTGGTTGGCGTGTCAAATATATAATTTTTTCTAAGCCTCAAAAAACAATATAAAAGCTGCAGATGTGGATGAGAAGAGGCTGCACCACAGGAGACGTCTCATCTGAGCTTCTTCTCTGTAATATCACATATAATTCTTCTCTGCAAGTAAATGGGGAAGGAGGTTTTTGTGCGGCTCTGTATCACTGTGTGAGAGGATCGCTCCAACTCTGCTGACAGTAATAATCTGCTGCATCGTCTTCTGTCACTCCTCTGATTGTTAATGTGAAAGACGTTCCATATCCAGATCGAGTGATCCGGTCCGGGACTCCTGTATATCTGTTGGTTGCTCTATAGATAAGAATAAGAAGTGTTGGTCGTTGTCCTGATTTCTGTTGGTACCAGTGTAACCAGTCGCCTATACCAGAACTGGCTGTACATGAGATGGTGACTGTATCTCCGGGGGTCACAGACGTATAATCTGGAGATCGGGTCAGTACAATCTGTGCACAGGATCCTGAGGATAAAGAAGAGGAGACATGACCTGCCTAAGTAGAGTCGTGTGTTAACCTTATACCATACTATCCCCCCACCCCCACTTTAGTAAAGACACATGACACCGAGGTTGGATGGGAAATGGCCACAGCAGCCGTTTATTAATTTCACAGTTTTATAAAAACAATTTAAATCCGAAACATTCGGATAACTAGTTAGGAATGCACCAGAGAATTCCTCCTAATAATTCACATGACCCAACATGCGTCATAACATTAACCCGAGCAGAGGAAGTCCTTGAAGCCCCTTCAGATAGTCCTTTTTAAAGAACACACCGAATTAGCCATCTGCAAACCACCAATTACCTCCAGCCGTAAACCAGCTCGGAAGCACCGTTCACCTCTGCAGATGGCTCCAACCACTAGAAGTCCACTTCAAGGGGATAACACCCGATGAAGCCCTCAAGTGATATACCGACCACTAGAAGTCCACTTCAAAGGGATAACACCCGATGAAGCCTTCAAGTGATATACCTTCTACCAGAAGACCACTTCAAAGGGATAACACCCGATGAAGTCTTCAACCATGTACCTTTTTTGGGGGACGCATACCCCCGATGCGACCCCCCCACCATTTTGTACTGACTGGCCTCAAGGACTCCCCCCGCACAGCGAAACAGGCCTTGACCACCTTAAGCCTGTGAGTTCCTCCACACCACCACCGCCCTTTCTATGCCTTCTGCTATCGCCAAGCTCCAAAGATCAATGCCAACCTCGGTCAGATGAACCCCGTCACTCCTCCAGAAATTCCCCACTCCTGACTCCAAATCCCTATGCCTCACGCAAATGCCCCCGTTTCTTGCCACAAAACGGGACACCGCCCGGTTAACTTTAATGCGAGCCTTATTGACTCTCTCCACTGATCTTGCTAACCGCCAATGCTTCCTTGGGACTATGTCCGACCACACTATCACCAACTTGGGATAAGATACCCACAAACACAACATATCATGTTTGATATCCCGCACCAACTCACGAAAGGGGCGGACTCCTAAGTCATTCCCACCCACGTGCAACACTAAGACCTCCGGAACCCTATCAAGCCGCGCATATGTCTGGAATTCCGCCAACACCCTGCTCCATGACATACCTCTAAAACCCAGCCAATGCACAACCGCGTCCTGTCGCGGAATGCGCAACTGGCGACCATCCGGGCGGACGTCCGCCCTCAAATCCCCCCAGTGCACGTACGAATGACCCATCAACCACACCAAACACGGAGGCGAATCTGAAACGGAAAACACAGTTAGGCACCACCATATAACATTTGTAAAGCGTAACAACAAAATTATAACATATGGGGGCGGACATAGGACTTAAACCTTTTAGACTCCCAACTACCAATACGCCTCACCCCCTCATCATCCAACCCCCAGCGCCCCGCTTCCGTTGCTGCGCCAATCCTGAAGGAATGAGATGAATATGAGCCTGCCGCAACACCAACCGTCGTCAAACATTTTTTAAATACAGCTCCAAACTGAAACCTGGACAAAAACGACCCGTCCACATGACGTAACAAAGGCAAATCTGGAGACCCCCTGTTTTTCGTAAAACCCCGCATGCACTCTACTGGGCACATGACCGACCCCGGGAGAGCGAACAAAACTATCAGTTTACCCTTCCCTACTTGGTCAGTTTTAGATCGACGCAACCATACCTCCAGCCGGTCTGCGAATAGGCTCACCTCCCCAGATCTCAGCCCCCCTGCCCGTTTGGTACTTGGCGACACCAACTCACCTATTCTAAATGCTCCAAAGAACGCTAACGAAAAAACCAACCGAAACAAATCCATTTCGTCTGAAGAACGACAGACCGATGCTAATGAACCGCCCAACGAGCTCAGCAAAGCAAACGACACCGGCCTTCTACTATCCGCCTCCACCCTACCTCGGCGCAACCCCTTCAAAGCCTGCGATACCAGAAATTCCTTCGATACATCCTGAAAGCCCCGCAACTTAAACCCAAACGCCACCGCAGATATGAACCGGTTCACCTTCGCTACTGAAAACCCCGCCTCCCAGGCGTCCCCTAACCATTACAAAAGTGCCACCAACCTGTCTCTATCCGTATTGACGTCACCCAACTCTCTTACCCACTCCTCCCACTGCCTCCAATAAGCAGCATAAGCACTCCACGTCGTGCGCGCCAAAGACCTTTGTACCAATTGTTATACGGGACCGAGACCAGATCCCAAAGATGCTCCGGACAAGCCAAACCGAGACGTTCCGCTCCCGGTGCCAATTGCCGAAACCGGTCCCACTGCGAGCGAGAAAGAGCATCAGCGATACAATTCCGTACACCCGGGACATGCACCGCCACCACCCACGCGTTCAACGACAAACATACCAACACTAAATGTCGCAACAATTGAACTACCGGAGGAGAGGACGCCGTGATGTTATTAATGGCAAGCACCACCCCCATGTTGTCGCAGTAAAAACGGACCTTCTTATCCCTGAGCCTGTCCCCCCAAATGGTAGCCGCCACCACGATGGGAAACAGCTCGAGCAGGGCCAGATTCCGCGTGAGTCCACTGGACACCCAGCTAGCCGGCCATTGACCTGCGCACCACGGACCTCCCCCGTAAGCTCCAAAACCACCCGCCCCAGCCGCATCCGTGAAAATATTCAAATCACTCGTATCCTGCGCTGGGGCCATCCATAGCGAGCGACCATTGTACTGGCCCAAGAAGTCATCCCAAACCTGAAGATCAGCACGGTGCTCCTCCTTGAGCCGCACAAAATGATGCGACGCACGCACTCCCGCCGTTGCCGCCGCCAACCTCCTACCAAACACCCTCCCCATCGGCATAATCCGGCAGGCGAAATTCAACTTCCCCAGCAGCGACTGAAGCTCCCTCAGCGTCATTTTCTTCATTCTACAAGCCCGTCGAACCTCCAGCCTCAAAGCACCCAACTTATCCGCCGGGAGACGACACTCCATTGCCACCGAGTCTATTTCGATTCCCAAAAAACAAATCGTCGCTACCGGGCCCTCCGTTTTTTCCGGCGCCAAAGGAATCCCAAAATCCCTCGCCACCTTCTGTAGAGCATGAAGCAAATTACCGCAAACCGGCGAACCCCCCGGGCCAACGCACAAAAAATCATCTAAGTAATGGATCAACGAGTCGACCCCGGATACTCCCCTCGTTACCCACTCCACGAAGCTACTAAACGCCTCGAAGTATGCACAAGAAAGGGAACACCCCATCGGAAGGCACCGATCCACGTAAAAGGCCCCATTCCAAAAACAACCCAACAGCCGTTGGCTTTCTGGATGGACCGGCAACAACCTGAACGCCGCCTCGATGTCAGTTTTTGCTAGCAGCGCCCCAGGACCCGCAGCCCGCACTAACCCCACCGCCTTATCGAATGAGGTATAAACTACGGAGCACAACTCGTGATCAATCCCGTCATTTACCGACGAACCCTTGGGATACGATAAATGTTGAATCAAACGAAATTTTTCGGGCTCGCGTTTAGGGACAATACCCAACGGGGACACAACTAAATCTTTTACCGGCGACTCAACAAACGGCCCCGACATGCGGCCCAACGAAACTTCTTTTAACAACTTTTCCGACACGACTTTTGCATGCAAGTAAGCCGATTTTAAATTCCTCCGCGTAACCGGAACCTCATAAGGAGGCGGAGGTATAACAAAACCAACACGAAACCCTTCATAAAGCAACTTAGCCGCCGCCCTATCCGGATACTCATTTAGATAAGGGGCCATCTTTTCCACCCTCACCGGCGACACCCCCTTGACCAGCCGCGTGCTGGTTACCTGACCTCTTTTTTCGCAGACATTTTGCCGCCCCGTGTGATGCACCATTACACTCGGAACACACGTGCTTGAACTTGCACGTGGCCCCGAACTTGCACTGACCTTCATTAAATTGCCAGCAAAACCCCGCCTTTCCCCCGCCGCTTTGTCCAACCTGGCTAGACTGGCCTCCCTGGCCGGCGCTCCCGGGAAAGGACTGCCTAACCGGAGCCGTAACCCGTAACCAGAGAGCAATATCCTTCTGGTCCCACCGAATCGCTGGCCGAACCGCCTTCCGCTGACGGAATTGCTCATCGTATCGCAGCCATGCTTGACCCCCATACGCCCTGTGAGCCTCCCCAATGGCATCAAAATAACAAAACAACGCCGAACAATTTTCCGGCGCCTTTTCCCCTATCACACTAGCCAATATGGCGAACGCCTGCGACCAATTAACGAACGTCTGCGGGATAAGCCTATACCGCCGCCGTTCCTCCTCGTCCTTTTTACTCTCATCCCGCTTGCTCTTATCCAAATTAAATTTAGCGAGCGGCAAGAGAGAAAAAATTTCAACATACTCGTCCTTCCAGATCCGCTCGCGCACCTCCTGCTTTAAATGCGCCCCCAACGAACCTTCAAAACAAACGTACACCTCCCCCCGAGCACGATCATCAATACGCACTCGATCGCCATCCTTTTGTGCCTCGGTCTGTACCGACACCGCGACCGCCTCTCTAACCGCCATCACGGGACGCGCCTGTACCGATCCCACGTCCCTGGGGCCTTCCCAAACTACCGCAGGGGACACTTCCGTTACTACCGGCGCCGCGGCCCTATCTAGGCGCCCCACCAGCTCCCGTAAGCAACCCACTAAGTCCGCCAAACCCGCTCCGTCGCGCCCGCCCGCGCCACTACCGGCCCCCGATGCAATACTAGCAGCCCCCCCGCCGACACCCGACATAAAAATCGCTGGATAAGACAGAGATGGAGTTATACACTCACCGGGCTGCACAGGCGCTGTGTTCCCGTCAGCCGGACCATCCTGACCTCGACGATACACGTCCAGTTAACCTTCCTCCAGCTCTTCTCTCGCCGACGACTGTCCATCCCAACGACATCTGTGGAACGGGGATGAGGACGCGCTGACCGATGGGCCGGCAACCTGCCGCCCGACCGCCGGGACCCAGACTTCCGACCGGACCTGTTGCCTCGACGTCGCTGCAGATCTAGGCGTCCGTCTAGACGATCCTGACGAAGCCTGCCCCCTGGCCGGAACATCACCAGGCGGGGCGGCCGTACCTTGTCCTCCAAATCTTCCATCTGATGGGGGAGGGGTGACAGGGAGCCCAGCCTGCGACTGCCTGCTTACCGCCGGACCCCGTCGCGGCCTGGGATTCCTGCCAGGACGCAGGGCCTGAGAAGGGGCGGTCCTCCCAGATGCCTGGCCTGCAGCGTCCGGGATCGGGCTCCCTCTGCGATGCCGTGTCCGCGGGACTGCCTCCGGACTGAGGCGCTCTGGAGGTCGGGACCGCCGAGAGGGACGGGTCGACCCGGCCTGCGTCGCCGTCACCCCCGGCAACGCTCTCTGCCTGCTCTGCGCAGGAGCGGTTGTTGCCGACTCCCCCCCCGCCGCCATAACCATGCTTGTAAGGGGGCCGGGGGAGGGGAGCCTGTCCTGTGCAACAGACCCCGAACGCCGGGCCCGACGTGGCGAAACGGCGTCCGGGATCTTAGTTATTGCAGCCACGGTCTCCTCTAGCCATCCGGGACCGTGGTGCACAGCAGCGGCCCGCAGCCGCTCTAACATTAAAGCCTCTGCCATCCTGAGAAGCACGGGCAACGGGGAGCTTACTGTTTCTGTGTTACTCCTCCCGCTGCTTCCGGCTCAATGCCGAGAAACAGCGGGAAGCTCAGTAACTGCCCCCCGTCCCCCTTAACTCCTCCCCGTCCCCCCTCCAACTCCCTCCAACTCTCCCTCACCTAATTAACCCTTTCCCTACTAGGACGGTCATGTCGGCTTCCCTTAATCCCTGCAGGCTGCGTCCAGCCTCTTCTTGAATGTATTTCTATCATAGCTGTAATATGTCATCTGTGCTGCTGTGCGTTACACTGTGTCAGTAACTCTCACCATGAATAGAAATCAGTAAGACGCACAGCAGAAGCCCCTGAAAAGCCATCTTTATGTCTCTGGAGTGACAGGCACAGACTATAGAGATGTCACCTGTACAATGTGTCCTATATAACAGCTGTCACCCCTGGAGGAGATGTCCCCTGAGAGCAGATACACAAATATCACATGTAAATCATCTTCTAGATCTGATATAAAGTTTCTTCATCACAACTCCACCCAATGACCAGAAGATAATATGAAAGTCCTGATAAGGAATGAACTATTTCTATTATACAATAATTCTTTCTCACTTTCTATACTTCTCTATGTTTAGCGCATCCATGGGTGGCAGAATGTATTTACCGTATAATATTATGTATTGTTACTCACAAAATGTATCCCACTAGAGTATATATAATATCTGCTCTGTCCTGTGCTTCACTCTGGTGTAATGAAGATATTATCACAGAAAACAAGAAAAGAATAATAAATAAATAAATGCCGCTCTACTTGTTTGAACCCACAATAGTTACCATGCCAGCTTAGTGGGGTCATGTGAGATTGGAAACATCTACGGTTCCTTCATCCCCAACTTGCTCCAACTCTAGACCCAAAGAAGTGATATTAGTTAAAGCGGTTGTCCGAGATTTTATTTTGTACATTTAAAACCACATTGCAGATATTTACAAATTCATAATATACTTACCCGTGCAGTCTTGCTTCTGTTCTCCGCTCTGGCAGCTTTTTCCTTCTCATCACATGACCTCCGACGTTTTCTGCCTCCTCCACTGTCGTGTCGTATACCCATCACATCTCGGACCAGAGAGACCTCGGATGGTATACCCATCACATCTCGGACCAGAGAGACCTCGGATGGTATACGACATGTCACTGATGACGTTTCTGCGGGTGCTGGTTCTTTAGCGCCCACTCAGCCTATGTAGTTGTTCACAGTGAACAAGGACGGCACCTGCATATGACTATCCCGGTCTACGAGGTACAATGTCAGCACCGGCACTTTTATGTTTTAGAACTACATACACTGCCAAAGTCTACACATAGTAGGCTTTGATAACGGGTTATCAAACACGCGGCACACGGGTCGCATGCAGCCCTTGAGGCTGTTATCTGCGGCGCGCGGGACACCATTGCTCCCTAGGACAGAGCAGACCCAAAGAGGAGCCTCACAACACTAGTATAGGCTCTGCTCCGATGTCAGGGGATTCCACAGAGTCCCGGAGCAGAGCCTATAATAGTATATTGTATAAGATTAGTCTGCTTGGGTCCTGTATCTAAGCCTACATTGTGTTAGGCTTAGATACAGGGTCTAACAAACAGTGTCACACATGGACCCTACATGCACGCTCATTACAGCCTGCAATGCATGCAGGGAAAAAAGTTTAATCAGAAGGAAATATCAACAAACCGGACCTGGAGTGCATGTAAAGAAACGGCACTAAATTCAAAGAAGATATGTGGTAAGTGGATTTTTTTTTTTTTAAATATTGCTTTATTTAGGTTGTCTGTATAAAGGGTAATGTATGACACAGTTTTTTAAAATGTGATCGTATCTCAGACAACCCCTTTAAGGCCTAAGGATTCCCCTACTTTTCACACCCTCCCCCGGCTGTTACATCTGATAAGGTTTTAATGGACACTCCATCACCACCCATCTGCCTAGAGTTACCTGTTGAGGATCCTGCGGAGGAGGGACATTGAGTGTCACTATTATGTGATATATCCATTCACAGTGTGTCATCCACTAATTCACATCATTGTTTATCCCTTCCCTTAAAGTTATGGGAACACCCTCCGTTGGACATCCTTCCACCTGTATCACATCCCAAATCACATCCCAAATCCTCCCGTACAGTCTGTCTGTCCAGCAGACAATCACTAACTCCGTTACTTGCAGGTCCACAATACCTAGAAGTGATTTTATTTCCCAAATTCAGAATATGAATCTGAAATAAATCACACAATATTACAGTCCGATTTGGCAAATACACAAAATGTCAAACAAAGAAGACGAGGATACAGAGGAGCAAAATCTAATCACACCAATAAACAAAAAAGCAAAGTCCATTTACCACAAATAAACAGTCAAGATTGTGATTTAATATCTGAGGGTACGTCTCCTTTGGGTAGATGCCCCTGATATAGATGCAGAATCCAGCACGCTGAGGATATCAGGAATATATTCTTAAGCATCTTCAGACACAACTTATTTTTATCTATATATATATATATATTTAACGTATTTATTCATATATATGTTAGGTTAATGGACTGCGTTCCTACTTGGAGCGCAGTTTCCTGTTTTGTTTCGGTCTCCGGCTGCGTTCCAGCTTGGAGCGCAGTTTCCTGTTGTGTTTCGGTCTTCGGCTGCGTTCCTACTTGGAGCGCAGTTTCGTGTTGTGTTTCGGTCTTCGGCTGCGTTCCAGCTTGGAGCGCAGTTTCCTGTTGTGTTCCGGTCTTCGGCTGCGTTCCTACTTGGAGCGCAGTTTCCTGTTGTGTTTCGGTCTTCGGCTGCGTTCCTACTTGGAGCGCAGTTTCCTGTTTTGTTTCGGTCTCCGGCTGCGTTCCAGCTTGGAGCGCAGTTTCCTGTTGTGTTTCGGTCTTCGGCTGCGTTCCTACTTGGAGCGCAGTTTCCTGTTGTGTTTCGGTCTTCGGCTGCGTTCCTACTTGGAGCACAGTTTCCTGTTATGTTTCGGTCTTCGGCTGCGTTCCTACTTGGAGCGCAGTTTCCTGTTGTGTTTCGGTCTTCGGCTGCATTCCTACTTGGAGCACAGTTTCCTGTTGTGTTTCGGTCTTCGGCTGCATTCCTACTTGGAGCACAGTTTCCTGTTGTGTTTCGGTCTTCGGCTGCGTTCCTACTTGGAGCGCAGTTTCCTGTTGTGTTTCGGTCTTCGGCTGTGTTCCTACTTGGAGCGCAGTTTCCTGTTGTGTTTCGGTCTTCGGCTGCGTTCCTACTTGGAGCGCAGTTTCCTGTTTTGTTTCGGTCTCCGGCTGCGTTCCAGCTTGGAGCGCAGTTTCCTGTTGTGTTCCGGTCTTCGGCTGCGTTCCTACTTGGAGCGCAGTTTCCTGTTGTGTTTCGGTCTTCGGCTGCGTTCCTACTTGGAGCACAGTTTCCTGTTTTGTTTCGGTCTCCGGCTGCGTTCCAGCTTGGAGCGCAGTTTCCTGTTGTGTTTCGGTCTTCGGCTGCGTTCCTACTTGGAGCGCAGTTTCCTGTTGTGTTTCGGTCTTCGGCTGCGTTCCTACTTGGAGCACAGTTTCCTGTTATGTTTCGGTCTTCGGCTGCGTTCCTACTTGGAGCGCAGTTTCCTGTTGTGTTTCGGTCTTCGGCTGCATTCCTACTTGGAGCACAGTTTCCTGTTGTGTTTCGGTCTTCGGCTGCATTCCTACTTGGAGCACAGTTTCCTGTTGTGTTTCGGTCTTCGGCTGCGTTCCTACTTGGAGCGCAGTTTCCTGTTGTGTTTCGGTCTTCGGCTGTGTTCCTACTTGGAGCGCAGTTTCCTGTTGTGTTTCGGTCTTCGGCTGCGTTCCTACTTGGAGCGCAGTTTCCTGTTTTGTTTCGGTCTCCGGCTGCGTTCCAGCTTGGAGCGCAGTTTCCTGTTGTGTTTCGGTCTTCGGCTGCGTTCCAGCTTGGAGCGCAGTTTCCTGTTGTGTTCCGGTCTTCGGCTGCGTTCCTACTTGGAGCGCAGTTTCCTGTTGTGTTTCGGTCTTCGGCTGCGTTCCTACTTGGAGCACAGTTTCCTGTTATGTTTCGGTCTTCGGCTGTGTTCCTACTTGGAGCGCAGTTTCCTGTTATGTTTCGGTCTTCGGCTGCGTTCCTACTTGGAGCGCAGTTTCGTGTTGTGTTTCGGTCTTCGGCTGCGTTCCAGCTTGGAGCGCAGTTTCCTGTTGTGTTCCGGTCTTCGGCTGCGTTCCTACTTGGAGCGCAGTTTCCTGTTGTGTTTCGGTCTTCGGCTGCGTTCCTACTTGGAGCGCAGTTTCCTGTTTTGTTTCGGTCTCCGGCTGCGTTCCAGCTTGGAGCGCAGTTTCCTGTTGTGTTTCGGTCTTCGGCTGCGTTCCTACTTGGAGCGCAGTTTCCTGTTGTGTTTCGGTCTTCGGCTGCGTTCCTACTTGGAGCACAGTTTCCTGTTATGTTTCGGTCTTCGGCTGCGTTCCTACTTGGAGCGCAGTTTCCTGTTGTGTTTCGGTCTTCGGCTGCATTCCTACTTGGAGCACAGTTTCCTGTTGTGTTTCGGTCTTCGGCTGCATTCCTACTTGGAGCACAGTTTCCTGTTGTGTTTCGGTCTTCGGCTGCGTTCCTACTTGGAGCGCAGTTTCCTGTTGTGTTCCAGTCTTCGGCTGCGTTCCTACTTGGAGCGCAGTTTCCTGTTGTGTTTCGGTCTTCGGCTGTGTTCCTACTTGGAGCGCAGTTTCCTGTTGTGTTTCGGTCTTCGGCTGCGTTCCTACTTGGAGCGCAGTTTCCTGTTTTGTTTCGGTCTCCGGCTGCGTTCCAGCTTGGAGCGCAGTTTCCTGTTGTGTTTCGGTCTTCGGCTGCGTTCCTACTTGGAGCGCAGTTTCGTGTTGTGTTTCGGTCTTCGGCTGCGTTCCAGCTTGGAGCGCAGTTTCCTGTTGTGTTCCGGTCTTCGGCTGCGTTCCTACTTGGAGCGCAGTTTACCGTTGTGTTTCGGTCTTCGGCTGCGTTCCTACTTGGAGCACAGTTTCCTGTTATGTTTCGGTCTTCGGCTGTGTTCCTACTTGGAGCGCAGTTTCCTGTTGTGTTTCGGTCTTCGGCTGCGTTCCTACTTGGAGCGCAGTTTCCTGTTTTGTTTCGGTCTCCGGCTGCGTTCCAGCTTGGAGCGCAGTTTCCTGTTGTGTTTCGGTCTTCGGCTGCTTTCCTACTTGGAGCGCAGTTTCCTGTTGTGTTTCGGTCTTCGGCTGCGTTCCTACTTGGAGCACAGTTTCCTGTTATGTTTCGGTCTTCGGCTGCGTTCCTACTTGGAGCGCAGTTTCCTGTTGTGTTTCGGTCTTCGGCTGCATTCCTACTTGGAGCACAGTTTCCTGTTGTGTTTCGGTCTTCGGCTGCGTTCCTACTTGGAGCGCAGTTTCCTGTTGTGTTTCAGTCTTCGGCTGCGTTCCTTCTTGGAGCGCAGTTTCCTGTTGTGTTTCGGTCTTCGGCTGCGTTCCTACTTGGAGCGCAGTTTCCTGTTGTGTTTTGGTCTTCGGCTGCGTTCCTACTTGGAGCGCAGTTTCCTGTTGTGTTCCGGTCTTCGGCTGCGTTCCAGCTTGGAGCGCAGTTTCCTGTTGTGTTTCGGTCTTCGGCTGCGTTCCTACTTGGAGCGCAGTTTCCTGTTGTGTTCCGGTCTTCGGCTGCGTTCCAGCTTGGAGCGCAGTTTCGTGTTGTGTTTCGGTCTTCGGCTGCGTTCCAGCTTGGAGCGCAGTTTCGTGTTGTGTTTCGGTCTTCGGCTGCGTTCCTACTTGGGGCGCAGTTTCCTGTTGTGTTCCGGTCTCCGGCTGCGTTCCTACTTGGAACGCAGTTTCCTTTTGCGCTCCAGGTTGATACATATCAGTTGGTTGTTGTTTCTGACATTGATTTAATCTGTCGGCGTTCGTTGATTTGGAGGCATCGCCCAGTCTGTAAGTAAGTGTACTGAGTTATTTCCTGAAATGTATTGAGACAATATATAATATATCCAGACTGGAATGTAAGGACGCTCTGACTCCATCTTCTAAAGGCTTTACAGGACGGAGGGGGTGAAGGTCCCTCTATAGTCTGTCTCCCCCTCTTACCGTGTGAGTAACTTACATTTTATGTTGTCCATGAACATATTTATTATTACCTAGATTTGAGCGTCTTTCTCTTGATTTCTCTTTGTTTTCTTTTTCCAGTTTCTGCAGCAAGCAGTGTTAGTATATTCTAGCTGATGGCCACGCGGCTCCTGCCAGTGTCTCTCGATGATCATGTTCAGCACGGACTTCAGCTTCAGCCTAGTGGGGGACAGTTGTGTTCTCCTAAATGTCCACATTCAGGTAAGTAAAACTTTTTGGAGATTTAGAAGTCCATGAGACTCTCCAAAACTGATCTGGGAAACATGGACCGCACACGGATGGCTTCCATGTGCAGTCCATTGTTTCAAAGGACCAAATTAATTAAAAGGCCGAGACGGGTATTCCGGTTTCAGAAAATGAATGCTATTTTTAGAGATTAAGTCCATGAGTTTATTGGGAAGCTTTTACATGCTCATTCAGATGTCAATTAAAAGGAATCAAAGATATGAAGCCTACAAGTGCTTCCCTAGAGCAATGATCGAGAACCTGTCATTGAAATTATTAGTGGACATTCCGGCTGCTGTACCCCGACCAATGTGACTTTTAAGACCCGGCTCATTGACAGACCATAAAAGTCAGTGGACGACATCTTCAATCTGTAATTGTCCTTTAACATGGGCAGATATGAGCACCGATCGACAATGCAGCATGTTGATTGGCATTTATTTGAACCATTTAAACGCAGCAATGATCGCAAGTAAGGACAAGAATGATCCCCAATATGATCGTTCACCCCCATCTTGTTGGCAGCACATACTCTGTTTACACAAGGAGATGTGCTGCTGACAAGCGAACATTTTCACGCTCGCATAAAAGATCCGATCAGTCAACAAACAAGTGTTTTCTTGTTCATCGGCTGATCGCTGCACAAGGCAATGATCAAGATCGAAGTGACACTGCTCTACTTGAAAATATCTGTTGTGTTTTCCTTTAGTTGATATTATTTAATTTTCTTTTTATTTTGGGCCATAGTAACATAAACGTCATTGCATTGATTCATAAGGGAGACATGACGTCTATGCCAAATCTGTTTCTAAATGGATCATTTTGAATTCTGACGGACCCAATAATTTATAATAGGGTCTGTTGGGTTCCAGTATTTTTGACACCAAGAATCGCACTGCAGTCTACAATATTCCTGCCGCCATAAAAAACTGGACCCCTGATGGAAACATAAGAATAGTAGTGTGAACAGAGATCAAGCCAAGAGTAAGTTACAACTGAGCAGTCACTGATAAAGGTTACAACTTTCTTTGCCATGTGTTTTTTGTTACTTTATTTTTCTATCTTAAATCCAATAACAAGATGTAGAGAAATGATGAAGAAGGTTTTTGTACGGCTCTGTATCACTGTGTGACTGGGAGACCATAATCACTTTGACAGTAATAATCTGCCGCATCTTCTTCCATTACTCCATTGATTGTAAGAGTAAAATCATTTCCTGAACCGGTCCCACTGAATCTCTCCGGGATACCGGACTGGCGAGTAGTGGCGTAATAGAGGAGAAGTTTTGGTCGTTCTGGTTTTATCTGGTACCAGTTTACTTCATATTTGGATATAGCACTATAAAAAGTACTGGAACTGGATGTACATGAGATGGTGACTGTATCTCCTGGTGATGCCGAGATATAACCGGGAGTCCGAGTCATCACAATCTCTACACTTGTGGCTGTAAATAGAAAGGCAGCAGATTATTATACAGATCATACAGAGGTCAGGACTGCCACATATACTGGACAGTATACAGTATCATATTACCTTCAGTATAGAGGTAGAAGATGCATAGTGACCATACCAGGGATACCATCTTTGTGATGCTACACGGTCACAGGCGCAGATCACTGGGGTTGGGGTAAACTGCTGATATAACCAGAAATCAGCCGGGAAACAGACCAGAGTTTATTTATGCAAAACAGGCGGTTACACATGAACGTGCCCCCGACCTTCCTCTACATGTACAACATTTACCTATGTATTATACGTCCGTCCTCCACGTCATGAACTTCTAGGTCTTTTATACCATCAGGAAAAACACTTATACGAGTAGAGACCGAGCCGATCCCTGTGGGTCCAGCATCTGAAACCTGGAAACTGGGGGAGGACGGACAAATGAATGTGTAACAATATAATACAGGTTCTTGGTAAGATGTCCAGACCAGGTCCTGCACGTTGCATAGGTTCTCTACTATGAATAATAGGGAGAGTCCATAGTATGGGTGACCCCCATGTGCTATAATGAAGATCCTAAGCCTTATAATAGGGTGTGTCGGGGTTACACAGAGGTTTCCCTTATATTACAGGGAGAATACTACATGCTCTGATATTCTTTACATCAATAGTGACAGTAGTCATTATGTGTATTTCCATTCCAGTACTGGGGTCTCAAGACTAAAAACTAATCATAAACTCATATTAATGGTCTTGGTGATGTTTGTGGATTTATGTTGATTTTACAGTGGAGCTTATGTTTCAATGTGTATAGGTACAGCGAAAACCTTTTTTGAGAATACCACCAATAAATGCATATATACGGGTGTTAAACATGCACAGTACACAAATAAACACACAAAATGATGAAATACCCAAAAATCATGTCATCAATAACACAGTATATACATAGTATGTTGTACTGTATTATTACATTTTCCATTAATTTCCTGCATCTAGGAAGTATTTTCCAGCCCTGTACCTACAGTATAGTAGATATTGCCATAAAGCCTCCACTGTATATAGCGCTATACAGCTCCCACTGTATATAGTGCCACACAGCCCCCTCCCTTGTATATAGTGCCAAACAGCCCCCCCTTAGTAGAAAGTGTAGCACAGCCCCCCTTAGTAGAAAGTGCCACACACAGACCCCTGTAGATTGCTCCACACTGAGCCCCCTGTAGATAGAGCCACAGCCCTCCCGCTTGTAAATCGTGCCATACAGTTCCCCCTTGTGTATAGTGCCACACAGCTCTCCCTTGTGTATAGTGCCACACAGCTCCCCCTTGTGTATAGTGCCACACAGTTCCCCCTTGTGTATAGTGCCACACAGACCCCCTTGTGTATAGTGCCACACAGCTCCCCCTTGTGTACAGTGCCACACAGCCCCCCTTTGTGTATAGTGTCACACAGCCCCCCACTTGTGTATAGTGCCACACAGCCCCCCCCCCTTGTGTATAGTGCCACAAGGCAATGGCACATCTGAGAAAGTTGTATCAGCCAGGGAGATGTCACTCAAACATGGAAAGTTGGGTTTGGAGGCAGAACTATGTGACTCTTCAGGATAGCGCCACCGCCCCATTACCCTCTAATGAGTAATTAGCATATAGTGTGCGCCGTTTTAAAAGTGGATTTTAAGAATTTTGCTGCATCTGAAAAAACCATACACGGGAATATTGTCAGGTCATGTATTACCGCATGGTGGTGGTTCAAGGGGTTAAAACTACCTGACTGATTCCCATTAAATATACAATGAATTGAGAACAATTCCATCTGCCCTGCAATTTTGTTATTATAAATATATCCTATATAATTACAGCTCCAGAACCAAGCTCTGACATATATACAGCACCACAACCAAACTCTGACATATATACAGCACCACAACCAAGCTCTGACATATATACAGTACCACAACCAAGCTCAGTACATAAATACAGCAATAGAACCAAGCTCTGACATATATACAGCACTAGAACCAAGCTAATACATGTATACAGCACGAGAGCCAAGCTCATACATATATAAAGCACCAGAACCAACCTCAGTACATAAATACAGCACTAGAACGAAGCTCTGACATATATACAGCACCAGAATCAACCTCAGTACATAAATACAGGACCAGAACAAACCTCAGTGCATAAATACATCCGCAGCACCAAGCTCAGTACATATATACAGCACCAGAACAAAGCTGAATACATATATACAAAACCAGAACAAATACAGCTCAATTTAGTGCAACCCCTGCCGTATAGGTTTGTACGGCGTAAAACTACAGCTCCCAGCATGACCCGAACAATGGTAAGGATATGCTGGGAGATGCTGTTTCACAAAAAAAAAATCATATCATAATCATACCACCCATCATCTCACTGCAGATCATACAGTGACTACATTACTGATTAGAGGCAGAATAAACATTTACATTAAGTGACTCACCAGTGACGTCTCAGATTCTAGTTCTTTACTTCTCCCTCCGGTCCAGACCTCTATGATGGATTTCTACCGGCCATGACCCATTTCTGCAGTTTTCTGCTCAGATATCTTCAGCTTCTCACTTTTAAAACATTTCTGCACCGTTAAACGAAGTTAAAATTCTCAACACATCTAAATACAATAAAGCAGCATACACTGCACCTCTAACTATAATAGCACCATACACTGTGTCCCCGATTATAATAGTACTATACACTGTCAGACACACACACACCGTGCCCCCTGTAAATAGTGCCCCCATAGCCCCCTGTAGATAGTGACCCCCATAGAGCCTCTGTAGATAGTGACCTACATAGAAGCCCCTGTAGATAGTGCCCACATATGAACTCCAGAGCTGCAAAGCAATAGTGCTAACCACTGAGCCACCGAGCTGCCCTACATATAGCTTTCCCTATAGATAGTGCTCCACTTATAGCCCACCTCTGTAGACAGTGCCTACATATAGCCACCCAGTTGCTAATGCCCCACAGGTAACCCACCCCTGTATATAATGTCCCACATCTAGCCCACGCCTATAGAAAGTGCCCTAAAAAATAGCTCCCCTATAGATAGTGCTCTACATATAGCCCACTCCTGTATAGCATCTCACATATAGCTCCCCCTGTATATAGTGGCCCACATATAGACCACCCTGTAGATAGTGGCCCACGTGTAGCATGGAAGCGGCACGATGCCGCTAGCCAATCAGCGTCATTGTAAGGCGCTGGATGGTCGGGCACGGAACATGCCGGCCATTCAGCACTAGTGCATGTATTTGGCTGTTGCTAGCACCGGGGGCCCCCTCCAGTGTTAGCGACGCCTACAGGCATGAGAGGGCCTGTGTCGCCCGGCCCATAATTGTTGGAGGCTCGGCGGCGCGGGCCCCATAGTAGCTGCGCTACCGCTGTAGCAGCCATAACGGCTGCTAGCGGCGCCACCAAGCTTATGGGGGGCGTGTCGGCTGGCGGCATGGGCCCCCTCAAGCCGCGGGCCCCGTAGCAGACGCTACGGCTGCTACAGTGGTAGTTACGCCACTGAGAGGATCTGTACATAGACTATAATGTAATTGCAAATCTCTCACAGAATAATCAGTATTTTCGTTCTTCTGCGTAGGGTTTACTCTAGATGGCTCAAGTATCATAAATACATAAATTTCTATGTAGCCATGTAACTACACATTGGACAATCTAGATCTGCTGTGCACGCTTTTCTCAGATTAAGTTGTGCAGATATCACAGATCCAGCCATTTCTTACAGTATATGACAATCTTTATGCTGATGTCAAAAGAAAAGTTCTTACTCTGTGTTCTATATGATAACGAAGAAATGACTTCTAGTGGAAAGGGTCTGACCTCTAGTGGTTTTAGATGACATTTTTTCTTTCTATTGTGATTTATCTTACTGCCTATCTAATTGTATTCCAAAATATTGGGTACAAGGGGAAGAGAAAGCAAGATGAAATCTAAAATATAAATTGACTGATCTGAAGTAGACAGGATGTTGGATTGCAGGAAAGTAAGTGAATCTGATCCCATGGAAGTTTGACAGACAACCCCTGTCCATATTTCCTATTATGTAGGGCATATTGACATTATTAAGGGGGTGTCCCACTCAGAACCCTCCTCTATGAGCCAGAACAAATAATCGTTACGGGGTAAAAACATCTGTCTGCCAGGGGTCCTGAGAGTCTTGCTGATCACCGCCACTATTCCCATAGAAAAATGTTGTGATAAGACATCCCCAATAAACATTACAGGATAAATGGAAGCCTCTTATGTGGGAAACCAATTATCTGTATTGAATGTGTATGGTGGGGGGAGGGGGGAGTCATAACATAGAGTTACACTCCTTCCTCCTGTCCCATCGTTTATAGTTTTTCATATTCTGTGTAATGATATTTCTTCATTATTCTTAATATATTGTATTTCTTCCTAATTGTATTAGCTTTATTATGTTTATTGTGGGATGAGTTGTATATTGTTGCACACCATTTTCAGGTAGATATAATTAAAGGCTATGCAAACTTTGCAAGGCAATATTTTTTTTTATACAAAGGTGCATGTTCGGTGCAACTTTACAAATACTTTTTATTAAAAATAATTTTAACTTTTTTAGATACAGCTGCTCTGTATTCTCCATGCAGAGCAGCTGTATCTAGCACTGTTCACTGAATCCATCAGTCCCACGGACCTGACGGGTTCAGTGTCGGCGGGTCCTGTGTGTCTCTGAGAGTTCATAACCTAGATGTGATATATTAGAGGTGGATCCTGCATGTCATAGAAGCGCAGGACCCGCTGTCACTAAACCCGTCAGTCCCGCGGACCTAACAGGAGCAGGATTTAGCAAAAGATGCAGCTTTGTCTTGCAAAGGTGTACATAGACTCTAAAGCCCGTGGATATATAGCAATTTAAAACAAATCAATGTTTTATGTGTTTTGAAATAATATTTAAAATAACATTTATTAAATAATGTTTGTACTTTTTAAGATATAGCTTCTATTTATCCTGTGTACATAGAAGATGTATCGTTCTGTCAAAGCCGCGACCGTCAGTCATGTTGATCTGACTGCTCAGCTAAAATCTTCCCCTGCTTGCAGGGGTGGATTAATTAGACCATAGGCCCTGGGCTGTTACTCAAACTTGGGCCCCGCTTCTCCACCGCCGCCCTGCCGCGCCGTAACTATTGTTAACACTACCTTTTTGTGCAAGAATTAACAAATGGGTGTTGTGATTCCCTTTGTCACAGGGCTGTATCCCTACATACTGACAGTATCACACTGTGCAGGGACAGGTAACCAGCATTTTTCAATCAATTCTGGACTGCACAAAGACTTTTTGTGAAATACCAGGATTTCCTATAATAAACATGTCAGGAGAGGTGACAGATTCTCTATAAATTAAGTGACTCACAGAAGACGACTTCTCAGGTTTCAGTAATTTTTTTTCCTCTTTTCTTCTACATCCCTGACCCATTTCTGCAGAATTTGCCACTCCGGTGTCTTCGGCTCCTCACTTTCCAACATTTTCACACCTATAAATGAAGATAACATTATCATGGTGCCACACTTTGTGCCCCTAGATATAATAGCCCCTGAATGAAATAGTACCAAACGCTGTGCTCCTGAATTGTGTCAAACACTGTAAAGTAATGCACCACATACACAGTGCCCTTCACCGCCCCTGTAGATAGCATCACACACACCCCCCTGTAGATAGCGCCACACACAGCCCATGTAGATAGCATCACACACACCCCTGTAGATAGCATCACACAGACCCCTGTAGATAGTGCCACACACAGCCCCCTGTACATAGTGCCACACACAGCCCCTGTAGATAGCATCACACACACCCCCATTTGTAGAAAGCACCACAAAATCCCCTGTATATAGTGTAACGTCTATGGCTGCGGCCCCTCGTTCTGACTTACCCTCTGACGGCCGCGGCCTTGGACATGTGAGTTTTCGGCCTACAGGGAGACGCCGGCACTCACTTCCTGCTCCAGAGACTGTCTCCTGCAGGGCGTGCACCTTAAAGGGCCAGTGCGCGCACAATTGCAGCTAATCTACAATCAGTCCAGAATGCTGCTGGACTATAAAAAGGGCTCTGCCCTCTCGATCTTTGCCTGAGCGTTGTTGTATACCTAAAGTTTGTCTTGCAAATGGTCTCTCAGTGTTTTCCAGTTCCCAGGGGTACCCGTTCCTTCTGCCTGTACCCTGTATCCCGTGCTACCGTGCCTCTGTGCCATCTAGAGTTGAAGTCGAGCTGTGTCTTCCGCTGCATCTGCTGTGTTACACCCACCAGGTGTCTGTCTGTCTGCTGCCAGAGCCTTATCTTGAGCCTGAATCACCACTACTGTCTACATTACCACAGGTACCCTTTCTGGACTATAGACATTGTATTGTACCTGGTTGGCCAGATGCCTATCCGCTACGCGGTACGGCCCAGTGGGTCCACACCCCGCACCGTGACAGCACCACACACAGCCCCTGTAGATATCACACACACCCCTATAGATAGCGCCAGGGGCGTAGCTAAAGGCTCATGGACCCTGATGCAAAAGTTCTTATTGGGCCCCCCCCCCCCCCGCAAACTCCTAATGGCCGACGGTCCGCAGCTTTCAGCTGCATCGCTGGGTCTCCTAAGTGACCCAACAATGCAGCACTAGCAGCCGGGGGCGCCACTAAGGCTGGGTTCACACACCCTATTTACAGACGTAATTCGGGCGTTCTAGCATTGAATTACGTCCAAAAATGCGGCTCAAAAGCGTCGGCAAACATCTACCCATTCATTAAAATGGGTCTTACGATGTTCTATGCCGACGGTCATTTTTTTACGCGCCGCTGTCAAAAGGCGGGGCGTAAAAAAGACGCCTGCGTCAAAGAAGTGCCTGTCACTTCTTCAGACGTAAATGGAGCCGTTTTCCATGGACTCCATAGAAAAACAGCTCCAATTACGTCCGTAATGGACGCAGCAAAAGACGCCTGCACATGCCATTACGGCTGAAATTACGGTGCTGTTTTCTCCTGAAAACAGCCCCGTAATTTCAGCAGTAACGGACGCTGCCGTGTGAACATACCCTCAGGGCTTAAAATGTCAGGGGAAATAGCCCCAATACATATGTGTCCGCCCAAAAAAATGTGTGTATAAGAGACAGCATAGCATATCTATAGCACTACGACCCTATAAACTATGGATAGGATTAGATACATTGGCTCAGCAGACAGTATCACACATAATAGGATTAGATACAGTGGCTCAGCAGACAGTATCACACATGATAGGATTAGATACAGTGGCTCAGAAGGCAGTATCACACATGATAGGATTAGATACAGTGGCTCAGCAGACAGTATCACACATGATAGGTTTAGATGCAGTGGCCCAGCAGACAGTATCACACATGATAGGATTAGATACAATGACTCAGCAGACAGTATCACACATGATAGGATTAGATACAGTGGCTCAGCAGACAGTACCACACGATAGGATTAGATACAGTGGCTCAGAAGGCAGTATCACACATGATAGGATTAGATACAGTGGCTCAGCAGACAGTATCACACATGATAGGATTAGATACAGTGGCTCAGCAGACAGTATCACACATGATAGGATTAGATACAGTGGCTGAGCAGACAGTATCACACATGATAGGATTAGATACAGTGGCTGAGCAGACAGTATCACAAATGATAGGATTAGATGCAGTGGCCCAGCAGACAGTATCACACATGATAGGATTAGATACAGTGGCTCAGCAGACAGTATCACACATGATAGGATTAGATACAGTGGCTCAGCAGACAGTATCACACATGATAGGATTAGATACAGTGGCCCAGCAGACAGTATCACACATGATAGGTTTAGATGCAGTGGCCCAGCAGACAGTATCACACATGATAGGATTAGATACAATGACTCAGCAGACAGTATCACACATGATAGGATTAGATACAGTGGCTCAGCAGACAGTACCACATGATAGGATTAGATACAGTGGCTCAGAAGGCAGTATCACACATGATAGGATTAGATACAGTGGCTCAGCAGACAGTATCACACATGATAGGATTAGATACAGTGGCTCAGCAGACAGTATCACACATGATAGGATTAGATACAGTGGCTGAGCAGACAGTATCACACATGATAGGATTAGATACAGTGGCTGAGCAGACAGTATCACAAATGATAGGATTAGATGCAGTGGCCCAGCAGACAGTATCACACATGATAGGATTAGATACAGTGGCTCAGCAGACAGTATCACACATGATAGGATTAGATACAGTGGCTCAGCAGACAGTATCACACATGATAGGATTAGATACAGTGGCCCAGCAGACAGTATCACACATGATAGGATTAGATACAGGGCTCGGCAGACAGTATCACACATGATTGGATTAGATACAGGACTCAGCTCGCTGACATTGCGGCTCCAGTGCTGGACCCAGGAAAGGTAAGAATAATAATTTTGCTTCTTTATGTGTTACTGATTATTTTTGTGTGTTTGTATTTTTTTACAGGTTCGGTTGTTGGACTTCGGATACGAGGACTTCAATGACAGCGTTTTTTTTATTCTCAATAAAATGGTTAATGAGGGTTGTGTTTTTTTATTTCAATAAAATATTTTTTCTATGTGTTTGTATCTTTTTAAACTTTATTATCACCGCCTTAGTAATGGCCGCTGGCTGATTGACAACCTCCATTACTAAGGCGGGGCTTAATGTTAGCAGGTGCAGAGGCTAACGCTAACACTAACCCCCCATTATTACCCCGGTACCCACCGCCACCAGGGGTACTTGGAAGAGCCGGGTACGAACCAGTACCCGACCATCTGCAGTGACGGTCAGGCACCGGGGCGGCCGCAGGCTGGTAGTATTAGGCTGGGGAAGGCCAAAAACAGTGGCACATACCACCCTGGTAATGCTGCCTGCTGCTGCTGTGTTGTATCTGGCTGGTTATGAAAATTGGGGGGGGACCCGACATCGTTCTTTCCAATTATTATTATTTTTTTTTTTAAATGACGTGGGGTCCCCCCCATTTTTCATAACCAGGCAGATACAATAAAGCAGCAGCAGCCTAGCATTACCAGGGTGGGAAGGGCCACTGTATCTGGCCTTTCCCCTCCTGATAATACCAGCCTGCGGCCACACCAGTGGCCGACCATCACTACAGATGGTCAGGTACTGGATCGGTACCCGGCTCTTCCCAGCACCCCTGGTGGCGGTGGGTACCGGGGTAATAAAGGGGGTTAGTGTTAGCCTCTGCATCGGCTAATACTAAACCCCGCCTTAGCAATGGATGCTGTCAATCAGCCGGCGGCCATTACTAAGGCGGTAGTAACATAGTTTAAAAAAAAACAAAGACATAGAAAAAATATTTTATTGAAATAAAAAAAAAACACACAACCCTCATTAACCATTTTATTGATAATAAAAAAAAAGCCGTCATCGAAGTAGTCCTGGAATCCGCCGTAGTCCAACGACCGAACCTGTAAGAAAACACACAAGAAAAACGATTAGTAACACATGTGTTAGGCTTAGATACAGGGCCCATGTGTGATACGGTCTGTGGGACCCTGTATCTAAGCCTACCACAAGGTAGGCTTAGATACAGGGTCCAGCAGACAGTAATCTTATACAGTATAAGATTACTGTGTGCTGGGGCCCTGTATCTAAACCTACAGTGTGGTAGGCTTATATACAGGGCCCATCAGACAGGATCACACATGGGCCATGTATCTAAGCCTACCATGTGATTGGCTTAGATACAGGGCCCAGCAGACAGGATCACGCATGGGCCATGTATCTAAGCCTACCATGTGATTGGCTTAGATACAGGGCCCAGCAGACAGGATCACACAATCTGTGATCCTGTCTCATGGGCCCCCTAAGCCTGATACATCGTAGGCTTAGGGGGTTGTGCAGTCCCTAAACATTGATGGCCTATCCACAGGATAGCTGATGTGTCTCCCGGGATCCGGCAATCAGCTGTTTTGAAGGGGCCGCAGCACTCGTACGAGAGCTGCTTCCCCTTCATTTCACTACTCGCTCACACTGTGAATCGCCGACACGGATTCACAGTGTGACCGGAATGAAGTGACCGGAATGAAGGGGAGCAGCTCTCGTACGAGTGCTGCGGCCACTTCAAAACAGCTGATTGGCGGGTCCCGGGAGTCGGACCCCGCCAGTCAGGGCTAATCTTACCTTCCTCTTCAGCCGTGGCGGTAGTTCTGTCGTCTCGATGCTGTGCGCGGCGCATAGCGCTGTGACGTCATGCGCTGCACACAGCCCTTGACGTCAGGACCTCCACTGCGATCCGGAACCAGGAACCGCGGCCCGAGTTACTATAGTAAGTTTTTTTTGATGTGGTGCGGGGGGCCGTGGGCCCACCTGGCTTCGGGGCCCGGTCGCAATTGTGACCGCTGCGACCCCTATAGCTACACCAGTGGATAGCGCCACACACAGCCCCTGTAGATAGTGCCACTGACCGCCCCTGTAGATAGCATCACATACAAACCCCCTGTATATAGTTCCACACACAGCCCCTGTAGATAGCACCACACAGCCCCTGTAGATAGTGCCACTCACCGCCCCTGTAGATAGCATCACACACACACCCCCTGTAGATAGCGCCACTCACCGCCCCTGTAGATAGCACCACACACAGCCCCTGTATATAGTTCCACACACAGCCCCTGTAGATAGCACCACACACAGCCCCTGTAGATAGCATCACACACACACCCCTGTAGATAGTGCCACACAAAGCCCCCTGTACATATTGCCACACACAGCCCATGTAGATAGAATCACACCCCCCCTTTTGTAGAAAGCACCACACAAAGACCGTGTAGATAGCGCCACACACAGCCCTGTAGGTATCACACACACCCCCTATAGATAGCGCCACACACAGCCCCTGTATAGCGCCACTCACATCCTCCTGTAGAGAGCGTCACACAGCCTCCCTTGTAAAGAGCGCCACACACAGCCCCCATTTAGATAGCGCCACACACAGCACCCTGTAGATAGTGCCACACAGTCCCCCTTTGTATAAAGTACGACACAGCCCCCTTGTATAAAGGGCCACACAGCCCCCCCCCCTTGTATAAAGGGACACACAGCCCCCCTTGTATATAGTGCCACATAGCCCTCCCTCTCTAGTATATAGTTTTACACAGCGCTCCCATTATTATATAGGGCTACACAGAAATCCTCCCTCGTATATAGTGCCACACAGCCCTCCCTTCCTTTGTATATAGAGCCATACAGCGCTCCCCCTTGTATATAATGCTGCACAGCCCTAACCCGTTGTATATAGTGCCACACAACCCTCCCCTTGTATTTTATGCTACACAGCGCTCCCCCTTGTATATAGTGCTACACAGCACTCCCCCTTTGTATATAGTGCTACACAGAAAACCCCCCTCCCCCTTGTATACATTTCTACACAGCAGCCCTCCCCCCAAAAAAATGAATATTGCACTTACCTTGCCACATTCCCGCGATGGCCGGAGCTCCCTATGGTGCTAGCTACGCCTCTGAGCATAAGGGGTCTGTAGGATCACAGGGGGCCCATGGCCACCCAACCCGCCTTAATGATGATCCGCCACTGCCAGCTAACATCGATTACATCTAAATTCATAACACAGATGTGATTGTTATTAGCTGTGTTCTGTGTGTCAGGGACATGCAGGACCCGATCTTAGCCGAGCTGTCAGTTCAACTGAACTGACAGAATCAACTGAGAGAACGATACAGCTTCTACGTTTACAAAATACATAGAATATCATAGAATATCATAAAATGTAAAAAAAACTAAATTTGAAAGTTGTTTAAAATCACATACGACATTGATTTATTACACAGCCTTTAAAGAGCCTTGAAACATGAGATGAATTACAGTATCTGGCAATGAAGAGACACCCATCTCCCATCTATAGACATTACTGATTGGGAGTCGTTGCTCCATGTCAGTATAGAGTAGGGATCTGATTGCTATGTACCACGATGAAAGAAAATATAAAAAATTTATATATATGTATGTTTATTAGTATTTTTTACTATGTTCAGAGCAGAAATCCTTGTGTTTTTGTTTTTTAGGTGACATTGATCTAGTGATATTCCACAGAAAGTTATCAAGTTCCTGATTTGTCGGTCAGGGCAGCAATAATAAAATGTTGCACATAATTGGTGTAATATACTTTCCCCCACGTTCAGCTTCACTGCTCTGTTATAACCGTCGTGTATTATGTTTTTCTGGTGTTTATCCTCCATTAACCCCGTAATGTCATCAACAGCTCAATATCAATATCACAGTTACATCTGTAACCACTGAACGCTACGGTAGTTTTAGTAAAATAATTTTTTGCCGAGTGGAAGGAGGTTTTTGTCCGGCTCTGTATCACTGTGTGAGAGGATAGCTATTACTCTGCTGACAGTAATAATCTGCTGCATCGTCTTCTGTCACTCCTCTGATTGTTAATGTGAAAGACGTTCCAGATTCAGATCCAGTGAACCGGTCCGGGACTCCTGTATGTCGGGTGGTTGCTCTATAGATAAGGAGTGTTGGCCGTTGTCCTGATTTCTGTTGGTACCAGTGTAAGTAGATCCAGCTTATACTAAAACTGGCTGTACATGAGATGGTGACTGTATCTCCGGGGGTCACAGACATATAACCTGGAGTCTGGGTCATCACAATCTCTCCACTGGAAACTTAGAACACAACAAGAACTTATCATTAATAACACATCCGAAATACAAGTAAGATATGAGAATGTTACAATGAAAAAATGATAGAAAACTAATATTTATAATAAGGAATAAAGTAAGATAAACGTAAGCCAAGTGCAGATATAAAACATAGAATACCATGAATGAAGATATAAATAAGACTGAGCAGATATTTCAGAGACGCCATGTTTCCCTCCCTGGTCTATTACAGACACTGATCAGTGACGATCAAGAGCAAGTGTTTATATAACAGGAAAGTCACTAAGAAAATAGAGAATTAATATGTAAAACAGGAACATGCAAATCATGTAACATTGACCTTGTACAGGGCTGACGCGCTTCACAGTCTCTGCCACATTAGCAAATAATACAGGAATAATATAGACTGGGGGGGGGGCTCACCAACCCTCTACCCAACAAAGGACAGATAATCTGGTGGGTGAACAAACGTTCGCAGATCTAGACCCGAAACGGGATCATGGCATGGAATAAGCCCAGGGGCAGACACTGTTATCAGAGGGCACCCGTGTGTGAGATTCCTTCTCTTCAATGCCAACAAAACCACAGGAATAATATATTCTTCATACTGTATATATAATAAAAAAAAAATATACACGTGCGTCACTGACACTCTGTACACGTCACACAAGTGTCATCCACACACTGAAGATGCCGGACCGGCATTGAAACGCGTGGCCACTGGTTTATGAGGCTTAATAAATACTTCTTTCCCCCGCTCTGTATCACCGGTGACTTATGTGTATGTCGGTAGCGCTGGTATTTCCCCTGTTTATTCTCCTTTCTACTTATTGATTGCGGTGGTTCTTCATGTCCACCGGACTGGGGACAGCTGCAGCCAACATTATCATTGACCCCTGCCCACAACAGTGCTGTACCTGTATTTGTACAACATTACAAGGTGAGCTTCGGTATTTCACACATCACATTACACATAGGACACATGCAGTACGTGCGCCACTCACACATAGGATAAATGGCGCACACTCACCACTCACACATAGGATAAATGGTGCACACTCACCACTCACACATAGGATAAATGGCGCACACTCACCACTCACACATAGGATAAATGGTGCACACTCACCACTCACACATAGGATAGATGGCGCACACTCACCACTCTTACATAGGATAAATGGCGCACACTCACCACTCACACATAGGATAAATGGCGCACACTCACCACTCACACATAGGATAAATGGCGCACACTCACCACTCACACATAGGATAAATGGTGCACACTCACCACTCACACATAGGATAAATGGCGCACACTCACCACTCACACATAGGATAAATGGCGCACACTCACCACTCACACATAGGATAAATGGTGCACACTCACCACTCACACATAGGATAAATGGCGCACACTCACCACTCTTACATAGGATAAATGGCGCACACTCACACATAGGATAAATGGCGCACACTCACCACTCACACATAGGATAAATGGCGCACACTCACCACTCACACATAGGATAAATGGCGCACACTCACCACTCACACATAGGATAAATGGCGCACACTCACCACTCACACATAGGATAAATGGCGCACACTCACCACTCACACATAGGATAAATGGCGTACACTCACCACTCACACATAGGATAAATGGCACACACTCACCACTCACACATAGGATAAATGGTGCACACTCACCACTCACACACAGAACACATGCCGCACACTCGTACGCACACATAGGATAAATGGCGCACACTCACCACTCACACACAGAACACATGCCGCACACTCGTACTCACATACCTGACTTACTGATATAATAAGGACACACTTACATATTGCCGGTAACACACCCTTTCCATTACCGCAGTGCGCTCTGTGACAGTCTCTACAATTGTTGTAGCGAGATGATCTCCTTCCCCTCTGAGCCCCTGTAAAAACCAACACATAGAAAGACTCTTATAGCAAATTTTGTTACAGGTCCTTGTCTTCGCTATGTAGTCCCTCGAGAACAGAGTAATACTAATAACTGGAGAGAGAATGTGAACAAAGCAGCTTTAATCATTACAATAGTTGTCTGGTTTATTTTTTCCTATAAGAAATTTTAAGTTAATAAAAGTGAATTCCTTTATCACAACATCAACAAATTGTCTGGAGCAGAGAGCGGCTACATGGAGTATCCCTCACTCTGGAGAACCTGCCATGTCCGTGTATTACATGGACAGCCATTGATATTAAGTATTAAAGAGGACCTGTCCCCCATACTGACATGTCTATTCCAGTAATTACTTGTATTCCCCATGAAATAACAATTCTGTAACATATTTTCTTGATACCATTCCCCTTGACAAAGAGGTTCATCTGTACACAGTCTGTGACAGTGTATCACGGAGCCCGTGGGTTTTTCTGTCACGGGGCCAGCAGATGGCGATGTGAACCCACCTTGTTACCAAGGGATTTGACTTGGGGCTAAAGCGGTAAGAGGAGTCTAAGGGAACCCCTGGTCTTCACCCTTTAACCCCTGTACAGGGATCCGGACTTCGCTGCAGGGGGACACCAGGCCGCTACCCCCAGAGTAGTCACCCCTGGTGACTGCCAACGTAACAGAAGTAGTGTCTGTAGCATCATTAGGTATGGCAAAAAGGTCAAATGGTTAAGGCAGGCGGAAGAGGTTTGTCATGCCGTTTGTCTGGTGCACGAGGGCCCAGCATGGAGCATTGGCAGAGAGAGAGCGGCCACCAGATGCCAACGAGGTAGGAGAGAGAGGCGTGGACCAGGATGCCGGGAACAGGTAAGGAATGGGGGGCGGGGAGCGGGGATTGTTACACTGTGGACACTGATTGGACATTGTCAGTCTGTGTAGGGACACACCCCCAACTGTTAACACCCAGTTTTATTCATACATTTCTAGGAGGAACAACAGAGGAATGGCACAACACAAAGTACTAAGAATAGATGCCCCAGAATTTATTATTTATGAGGAATACTATTATTACCAAAACAGACATGTCAGGAGAGGCGACAGGTTCTCTTTAAGGAATTATTGATTTATGAAAACTGTGGAGATATTAGGGGAACAATGTAATCATGTCTGTGGTGAACCAAGATTTTCAATCACTATTCAGACCATTTTGTCTAAGATTAGTTCCCTACGTTTTCCTCTGTGTAATACTTCACTTAGGCTTTGTTCACATCTGTGTCGGCGGCTCAGCTTAAAACTAGTGTCGCAGATTCTGTCAGATTTGACAGGAGGTATGGATATTTTTTTGTGAAAACGACACCACGTCGGCACCCCTAGGACTCTATTATAAGTCAGTGGGTCCATCAGGCACCGGTGATATCCATTATTTATACCGGATACCATGTTGCGAGTGTAAACATGTGTTAATTAACCCCTTAGTGATCAGGCATTTTTTTTTTCGTTTTTCTATAGTCACATTCAAAGAGCTATAACTTTTTTATTTTTCTGTCGACATACAGTAGCTGTTTTAGGACTTGTTTTTTGTGGGATTAGTTGTACTTTTTAATGGCACCATTTTGGGGTACATATCATTTTTTAATTAACTTTTATTAACATTTTTTCGGGGGAATAGAAAAAAAGCCTCAAATTCCGCCATAGTTCTACGCGTTTTAAATTGATGCCGTTCACTGTGCAGCGTAAATCTATTCTATGGGTCAGTACGATTACGACGATACCACATATGTAGACTTTTGCACAATAATAACTTTTGAACTAAAATTATTTGTTTTTGCCTCGTCGCTTTCCAAGAGGCGTCATTTTTTTTTCATTTTCTGTCAATGTAGTGATTTTTTGGGTTTGCTTTTTGCGGGACAAGATGTAGTTTTGATTGGTACTGTTTTTAGGTACATGAGACTTATTGATTAACTTTTATTATGACTTTTTGGGGGGCAAAGGTAAGAACTAGCAATTTCGCCATTGCTTTTTGCGTTTTTTTTTTTTACGGTGTTCACCTTGCGGTTTAAATTACATAGTAACTTTATTGTTTGAGTCATTACGGTCGCAGCGATACCATATATGTGTACTTTTATTTATTTTTTACACTTTTACTAAATAAAACCACTTTTTATGGAAACAAAAATGGTTCTATTTATTTTTTTACTGTAATTTTTATTAATAATATTTATTTCACATTTATTACTTATTTTTTTAACTATGCGATCGATAAATGGCCACGATAGAAGTAAACTTTGATGGCGGTCATTGGAGCAGGAGCCCGGCTGTTATCTCCAGCCTGCACGGAACAACTGTGCAGGACTTAGACTGGGCTGCCGTGAAAAGGCGACGGCCTGGCCTAAGGCCCCTTAGTGACTACCGTGAAAAGACGCATTGCTGGTCACTAAGGCATTAAGTGGTGAATAATTAGTAGGATTTATATGTCAATGTTTAACCCTGGTTTTATAAGGAGATGCTACAGATTTTGCTTCATTCACATGTGGGGACCCTTGTAATTTATCTCCCCTTTCCATGTTTAACCCCTTATCATACAGGTACCCAGTCTACAGGGACATCTTGTGGCGTCGCTGTAGAAGAGGCTTATGAAGGCTCCGGTGAGCGCTAGGAAAGACTGGGCCCCATAGCAAACTTTTGACTGGGGCCCCCCCCTCCCCTGGGTGTCACACAACCCCCCCTTGTAGATAGTGCCTTTTTTACAGCCCCCCTGTAGATAACGCCATACAGCCCCCCTTTAGATAGCGCCATACAGCCCCCTCCCTTTAGATAGCGCCATACAGCCCCCCCCTGTAGATAGTGCCATACAGCCCCCTCCTGTAGATAGTGCCATGCAGCCCCCCTGTAGATAGCGCCATACAGCCCCCCTGTAGATAGCGCCATACATCCCCCTCCTGTAGATAGTGCCATACAGCCCCCCTTGTACATTACGCCATACAGTCCCCCCTGTAGATAGCGCCATACAGCCCCCTCCTGTAGATAGTGCCATATAGCCCCCTCCTGTAGATAGTGTCATAGAGTCCCCCCTGTAGATAGCGCCATACAGTTCCTCCTGTAGATAACGCCATACAGCCCCCTGTAGAGAACGCCATACAGCCCCCTCCCTGAAGATAGCGCCATACAGCCCCCTCTGTAGATAGCGCCATACAGCCCCCCCTGTAGATAGCGCCATACAGCCCCCTCTGTAGATAGCGCCATACAGCCCCCCTGTAGATAGCGCCATACAGCCCCCTCCTGTAGATAGTGCCATACAGCCCCCTCTGTAGATAGCGCCATACAGCCCCCTCCTGTAGATAGCGCCATACAGCCCCCCTGTAGATAACGCCATACAGCCCCCCCTGTAGATAGCGCCATACAGTCCCCCCTGTAGATAGCGCCATACAGCCCCCTCCTGTAGATAGTGCCATATAGCCCCCTCCTGTAGATAGTGTCATAGAGTCCCCCCTGTAGATAGCGCCATACAGTTCCTCCTGTAGATAATGCCATACAGCCCCCTGTAGAGAACGCCATACAGCCCCCTCCCTGAAGATAGCACCATACAGCCCCCCTGTAGATAGCGCCATACATCCCCCCTGTAGATAGCACCATACAGCCCCCTCTGTAGATAGCGCCATACAGCCCACTCTGTAGATAGCGGCATACAGCCCCCTCTGTAGATAGCGCCATACAGCCCCCTCTGTAGATAGCACCATACAGCCCCCCTGTAGAAAGCGCCATACAGCCCCCTCCCTTTAGATAGCGCCATACAGCCCCCCCTGTAGATAGTGCCATACAGCCCCCTCCTGTAGATAGTGCCATACAGCCCCCTCTGTAGATAGCGCCATACAGCCCCCCTGTAGATAGCGCCATACAGCCCCCCTGTAGATAGCGCCATACATCCCCCTCCTGTAGATAGTGCCATACAGCCCCCCTTGTAGATAGCGCCATACAGTCCCCCCTGTAGATAGCGGCATACAGCCCCCCTGTAGAGAACGCCATACAGCCCCCTCTGTAGATAGCGCCATACAGCCCCCTCTGTAGATAGCGCCATACAGCCCCCTCTGTAGATAGTGCCATACAGCCCCCCTGTAGAGAACGCCATACAGCCCCCTCCTGTAGATAGTGTCATAGAGTCCCCCCTGTAGATAGCGCCATACAGTTCCTCCTGTAGATAGTGCCATACAGCCCCCTGTAGAGAACGCCATACAGCCCCCTCCCTGTAGATAGTGCCATACAGCCCCCCTGTAGATAGCGCCATACAGCCCCCCTGTAGATAGCGCCATACAGCCCCCTCTGTAGATAGCGCCATACAGCCCCCTCCTGTAGATAGCGCCATACAGCCCCCCTGTAGATAGCGCCATACAGCCCCCTCTGTAGATAGCACCATACAGCCCCCTCTGTAGATAGCGCCGTACAGCCCCCTCTGTAGATCGCACCATACGGCCCCCTCTGTAGAGAACGCCATACAGCCCCCCCTGTAGATAACGTCATACAGCCCACCTGTAGATAACGCCATACAGTCCCCACTGTAGAGAACGCCATACAGCCCCCCCCCTGTAGGGAACGCCATAGAGCATCTGTATACTGACAGCATCTGTATACTCCTCTAGAAGAAATGTTTCTGGAGGAGCATTTCTCTAATTCAGAATGCAATTTATTGTATCCCAATTATTTCTCTTATGTTCCCGCATGAAACCGTGAGAAAAAAACCTGTGTATGTCCCTAGTATAAGCCAGTCGACTTCTAGGGGTGCTCTATTATGTATTCGTAGAACGTGGATCTTTAGTACAGCCTGTGGATGACAGCGACGGGAAATATGCCCTCTGAGGCTGTGTTTACAGCAGCCTTTATCTTTCTAAGGCACAACAGACACAGAGAAGAAGAAGGGGGAACTTGATTTCCCTGTTGCTACTCCATTATTGGATTACTCTCACTCAGCGTCTCCAACCCCCCAAAAAAATGCGACCTACAGGCTGTCCTACAAAATACATGTATCCCCTATCCACAGGATAGGGGATACGTGTGTGATCGCTGGCAGCGATAGGGAGAACGGGGAACCTCGGACTTCCGGCGTCTGCGCAGCTCAATAAAAATGAAAGGAGCGCTGGTCACGCATGCGCAGAAGCGCGATTGGCGCTCCATTCATTTCCACGGAGCTGCCGACACAGATCCCGGAAGTCCGAGGTTTGTGATGGAGAACTTCAGGGGACTTTCGGTCCCCCGTTCTCCTTATCGCTGCCAGCGATCACACATGTATCCCCTGTCCTGTGGATATCCTGTGGAGAGGGGATACATGTCTTTTGTTTACTGGCAGAGCAGGGAGATACCTCCCTGCTCTGCCGTAGTGTTCAGTGGCGTCGCTCTGTAGCAGCCATAGCGGCTGATAGCGGAGTCTCCGGCCATGGTGGGGGCCCGTGCCGGCGGGCGACACGGCCCCCTCATGCCGCGGGCCCCGTAGCAGCTGCTACGGCTGCCACGGTGGTAGTTACGCCACTGTTACTAACAGCTCCTCAACATAGAGAAGGCTGCTGAAGACAGCTGGGGTCGGAAAAAACTCTGACCCCCCAGCTGTTTAACCCTTTGATCGTCGCGGTCCCTGGCATGATGAAGGAGGACTCCCCATTTTGATCACGTCACCAGTGATGCAATTGGAGACTGGGGGAGCCCTCTGCAGTCAGACCCCAGGGTGGTCTGTTCTATAAGCCTGATGTTAGTGCTCACCATGTGTTGCCCTATCAGCAGCCTGTGTCATAGTGACACAGTGTAATGTATTAGTATACGGAATATGCTAAAGCATTATAATTAAAAAAATAAAGTTGTAAATAAAGTTATCCATGGAATTAAAAAAAAAAAAAATGGAACACAAAAGATAAAAAAAAGTTTCAAAAAAATTATTATTTTGCATAAAATCCATTTTATTGCTCATACATTACATAAAACAAAAAAAAACACTTACATATATTAGGTATCTACACGACGTTATAACCTGAAGAAATAATTTAACAGGTTTTTTTTAGCATGAAACGTGAATGGGATAAAAAGTAAAAAAAAAAACTAAACAATGCAGAAAATTGCTTTTTCCTATATTCACACTGCAAAAATAAATGATATAACTTACACAGTACATTTTTTTTCTACCCCAAAACTACGCCAAATAAAATACAACCTCTACCACGTAAAATAAGGCCTCATACAGCCACGTCAAAGGAAAAATAAAAAAGTTATGGCTGCTGGAAAGAGGAAAAAACAAAACATTTTAGTTGGTCATTGAGGCGTTTTCAGGCCTGATCATTAAGGGGTTAACCCAATTGATATTTGGGACTCTGACGGCCGGGGTGTCTTGGAGCAATTACCATTAGGCAATGTTCTGCAGTCATCTGTTCTGTTTGATGTTCATGGTTGGTATCTACATGCAGAAATGATGATGCTACAAGCCTGCGGATGTCCTGGGTCCAAAACGAATAACAATAACGTATTAAACAGAACAGAATCACACACAAGGACATTCAGGACAACCAAGAACATGTGAGGTCTTATGCAGAGGCAGGAAAGTGCCGCAACACAGAGACTTTACAGATGTCTCTCATCTTAGCAAGTTATGGCAAGTTACTGGGATAAGCCGCCAGTGTCTGATGGGAGTCCGACTGCTGTTACCCCTGATTAACCCCTTCCCGTCGTAAACAACTTTCAGATTTTCATTTTAGTTTTTTCTTCCCCACATTCCAGAAGCCACAACGACTTTATTTTTCCGTCGATATAGTACTATGAGGGCTTGATTTTTGCGGGACAAGTTGTAGTTTTAAGAAAATTGTCTCCCCGGTGCCGCCTACAAGGGACTGTCCTGTAAGTCAATATCTGACCTTTTATAGGGACTTGAAACATGCCAAACCAGAGGCACCCGCAGGTAGACTGCAGTTTGGGAGTTTTTGTTCCTCATCAGTACAGTTTTGGGTTCTAATTGCTATTTTATCACGTACAAAAATTAACCCCTTCCCGACATTTGACGTATCCATACGCTGAAGTCGGGTAGGGGAAGTATGGAGCGGGCTCACGGAGTGAACCCGCTCCATACGATGCCGGTGTCGGCTGTTTGTTACAGTCGACACTTCACCTAATCTCCCACAAAAAATGAAATAAAAAGTGATCAAACTGTCGCATGTACACCAAAATGGTATTATTAAAAACTACAGCTTATCCCACAAAAAATAAGCCCTCATACCACTTCATCAACGGAAAAATAAAAAAGTTATCGCTCTCGGAATTTGGCGATCATAAATACATTTTTTTTTTACACTAAGGTTTTTACTTATAAAATTAGTAAAATATAGAAAAAAACTATATATATTTGGTATCGCCGTAATCGTATTGAGCCACAGAATAAAGTTAACATGTTGTTTTAATTGCACAGTGAATTACGTAAAAACGGCGCGCAAAAAAACATGGAGGAATTGCTGTTTTTTTTCATTTTCTACCCCACAAAATAATTTTTTGCCCGTTTCCTAGTACATTATATGGCAAAATAATTGGAACTATGAAAAACTACAACTCGTCCCGCAAAAATCAAGCCCTCATAGGACTATATAGACGGAAAAATAAGGACGTTATGGCTTCTGGAAGGTGGGGAGGAAAAAACGAAAATGAAAATCTGAAAAAGGGCTGCAGCGGGAAGGGGTTAAAACATATTTTTTTTTAATATTGTAATTCAGAATGTTACAGAATAGGATGTCATGTTCTTTTGATTTTAAAGTGACAGAAATCCAGAGATGTTCCAGAGATAGTTAGCGAGTAACATTTCTGCCATTTATTAATAATCGATAAGGGTAACAATAATAAAACACGGCTGAGAACACATCATTTTTGTAATATGATACTATTTACTTATTGTCACAAAAGATACATCAAAAGGCATTGAAAACAGTAATGTTAAGGTTACCAAAAAATAAAACACTAGACACACATTAGATCTGGTGATCGGTAAATGGTGTAAATAAAGATGGTGTAAATGGGTTTTTATTCTGAATTTTCCTAAACACTCACCTTTAAGTATCGCAAAATGGCCTCTAAAACCGATAGATCTTCTTGCAAAAAACAAGACCTCATACAGGTAAGGCAAATTAAAAATAAAAAAAAACTTAGAACTGATATAATGTGGGAAGGAAAAACAAAAAAAATATCTTCTGGCCAACTGAACAAGTACAGTACAGTGAAAAGGTTCAATTATCAACTTTGTGGCATGAGCTGCCTCTCTCCTTCTAAGGGAATGTTCACACATGGCATTTTCACCACAGGTTTTTATTTGTGTCCTTTGGTTTAAAATAACAGGAAAATATATTTATGTCATTTTCACCAAAAATAGAAAAAAACTGAGAAAATAGAAAATGTGACAAAAAACAACAGTGAGAACGTCACGTGTCAACATGCCCTCAGTGCCACTGGCATAATTATTGTTGTATAGCAAACTATAGGTGCATAGTCAAGTGTAAAGATGTTGAGGTATAAGGGGGCCACTGTGACCGGGCGCAGATAAACCAGGAGCAGGCCCTGGTTTCATTCATAAACTCCATTTTAATATGGGTCAGAATAGTGAGAAACTTGAATTACTGCAGCCCTTTACTTCCTCCCTGCTGATGTCAGTTTCAAGAGTAGATAGATAGATAGATAGATAGATAGATAGATAGATAGATAGATAGATAGATAGATAGATAGATAGATAGATAGATAGATAGATAGATAGATAGTGAGGGAGGGAAATATCTAAAATACTTGATTGTCCAAACAGGGAATCACAAGCCGTATGTGTATCTGTAGAGGGGACTTGCTAGCTAATAAAGTCCTGTGATTACAGCAGCCTCGGCATTGAGTCAAGCAGTGTGCAGGAGTGAGCTATCAGGCCTGCAGAAACAGTGACTATGACCGGGCTGCAGCTCCTCTGTCACATGGCAGACAATCATAGTTGTTATCATTGAATGCCGTCGTTTAAAAGGAGACGTCTGCAGCACATAAATATATTTTGCGTGGGAAAGGTTTTACAAGGGTTTACATGAGGATCTACGAGCACGGGGAAATATATATTTTCCGCTGGGTCATAAGTGTGTTATATTTGTGTGGTGTGTAGCAGCATCCAGTGAGCCCGTCATGTCATTACCAGCTCAATATCACAGTCACGCTTGATGGTTTAGATTTGTATTATGTCACATTTATCTGAGGCCAGCTGATCTAAAACTGTAACAAACCACTGAACGCACAAGTGGTTTCATTTCTATTTATGTCTAGATCAAGTTTTAGTAAAATGACTTTTCGTTGTGAGGAAGGAGGTTTTTGTACGGCTCTGTATCACTGTGTGAGAGGATAGCTCCAACCCTGCTGACAGTAATAATCTGCTGCATCGTCTTCTGTCACTCCACTGATTGTTAATTTGTAACTAGAACCAGATCCAGATCCAGTGAACCGGTCCGGGACTCCTGTATGTTGGTAGAGTGCTCCATAGATAAGAAGCTTTGGCCGTTGTCCTGATTTCTGTTGGTACCAGTTTAAGATGCCGCTTACACTAGAACTGGCTGTACATGAGACGGTGACTGTATCTCCGGGGGTCACAGACGTATAACCTGGAGTCTGGGTCATCACAATCTCTCCACTGGAAACTTAGAACACAACAAGAACTTATCATTAATAACACATCCGAAAAACAAGTAAGATATGAGAATGTTACAATGAAAAAATGATAGAAAACTATAATAATAAGGAATAAAGTAAGATAAACGTAAGCCAAGTGCAGATATAAGACATAGAATACCATGAATGAAGATATAAATAAGACTGAGCAGATATTTCAGAGACGCCATGTTTCCCTCCCTGGTCTATTACAGACACTGATCAGTGACGATCAAGACCAAGTGTTTATATAACAGGAAAGTCACTAAGAAAATAGAGAATTAATATGTAAATCAGGAAACATGCAAATCATGAAACCTCAAGTCTCCGGATACAACTTCTATGGGAAACCAAATGAGCACGCGTGTGATAAAATAAGACAGGGAGTATATACTATTGAGACAACCCATGCAGCGGCTATGATGTCCCACAGGGGGGATGGCAAGAGGGGTTTAATATAGCGGCAAACTGGACATCCAAGGACAAGAACCCCAGGAGCAAACTAAACCACACAGTATTAATTGGTGTATGTTGATATTATTTGGAATTTAATTCCAGTATTATGTGGGAACTATATGGCGATTTTATTTAGATGTTACTTAATATTTGAGTACTGTATGGTGGTACTATATGGCTGTGTATGGCAGTATATACAGTACTATACTATTTGGCAGACTGGTAATATTATGTGGGAACTATATGGCAATTTTATTTAGATGTTACTTAATATTTGAGTACTGTATGGTGGTACTATATGGCTGTGTTTGGCAGTATACATAGTACTATACTATATGGCAGACTGTCGGTATTATGTTGGCTGAAATTACAAGAAAAACTGTAAAAAAAATTACCGATTTGCATGACCTTGTCAGGTCCCCATTTTATGTAAAACCATCTATGTGGGCTAAGCCCAGTTTGTCCCCAATAAGGAAAATAACTTGAACAGTGCTGCTCCTCTTCATAGGCTTTGTAACATTAGCAGACAAGAGAGGAGAATACCGGACTGGAGGAGACCATCTTATCTCCTATAAGAGCTGGGTGGTCAGGTGGGTGAACAAGTATTGGGCACTCTAGACTCCAAATGAGGTGCATTTGATGGTATGAGCACAGGAAGGGGCCCCAATGTAGTATGTCGATAGCAATTATGTAGATAGCAATTATTTCCCTTATTGTCATCTATACAGGCAATAATCTAGAATTTTATCTGTGTTTTAGTAATCCTAATATATCAGAGTTTATATATATATATATATATATATATATATATAAAAGAAGAAAATTTGCAGCACTCCAACATGAAAAAAGTGGTGGTTTATTCAATCCAAAACAACAGCAACGTTTCAATCCTACAATAGGATCTTTATCAAGCCAGGCTTGATAAAGATCCTATTGTAGGATTGAAACGTTGCTGTTGTTTTGGATTGAATAAAAGACCACTTTTTTCATGTTGGAGTGCTGCAAATTTTCTTCTTCTATATATTATTATACGTCCGAGGATCGGGACGTTTTGCTGGGCACCTGGTCGATTATTCTTATGTGAGTGCTGCTGCCTTCTTGTTTGCTATATATATATATATATATATATATATATATATATATATAGAGAGAGAGAGAGAGAGAGAGAGAGAGAGAGAGAGAGAGGGGTTCTGAATCTACTAGACATTTCAAAGTAGAGTCACAGGTGCTCAATGTTGGTCAGCACCCCAACGTTCTTACTGGAGTCTGAATCAACACAATCTTTTCACTGGAAAATTACAACATAACATTCAAATAATAAAATACAGGTTTATGTTCTGTATAGAGGTAATAAAAGTGTCATGCTCCATTGCACTCCATACGTACGGAGGCATTCTCCCCTAGAAGCATTGCTTCTTGCGGGATGTAATAGGAGGAATCAAATTGTTAAAATAAGTAAGGCTGTTGTAAAGACGGGGTAGGGAGACAAACAGGTGAGCCCTAATCTACCCGCCACTCAGTCCCTGCCTACTTGCACGGCCCATCCTAGGCGACGGCGTACAACTGGGCGACGGTCCCTACGCTCAATAAGTGCACGACAGACCAACAGACAAGGGTACACAGAAGCTAAGGGGAATGGGGCAGTTGCCCACGGCAACACTGTGAGCAACAAAAGCAGTGAACGAGCCGAGTCAAACCAGGAGTGTACGAGGTACCAAACGCAGAGCAGGAGAGTAGTCAGTAAAGCCAGGGTCAATTGGAAACAGAGGTCGATAATATTAGCAGGAGCAGCAAAGCCAGGAAACCAGACAGAATCACAGGCAAAGGAGGAGCAGGAAATGAAGGTATAAATAGACAGAGGGTGGGAGCTAGCTCCGTCTGGCGAGGCTGTGATAGGTTCTCCCACTCCTCAGCCTCCCAGCCTGAGTGGTAGCAGATTGAGTCACTCTAACAGACCTAGGCACAGATGCAGGCTGATTTTCCACGGGCGTCGACAAAGAAGCTGTGTCAGGCAAATTCATTACAGTACCCCCCCTTTTATGAGGGGCCACTGGACCCTTCCTAGGTGGACCTGGCTTGTTGGGGTACCGAAGATGGAACTTCCTGAGCAATAACCCGACGTGAACATCCCGGGCGGGAACCCAAGTCCTCTCCTCAGGCCCGTAACCTCTCCAATGGACCAGGTACTGGAGGGAGTCCTGGACCACCCTGCTGTCCACAATCTTGGCCACCTCGAATTCTACCCCTTCAGGAGTGAGAACAGGGACCGGAGGTTTCCTCGAGGTAGTCAAGGACGGGGAGCATCTTTTCAGGAGGGAGGCATGGAACACGTTGTGTATCTGAAAGGACGGGGGTAACTCCAGCCGGAAGGAGACAGGGTTAAGGACCTCAATGATCTTGTACGGCCCTATATACCGGGGAGCAAATTTTTGGGATGGGACTTTAAGGCGCAAATTTTTTGAGGACAGCCACACCAGATCCCCGACCACAAACAAGGGGTTAGTAGAACGTCTCTTATGTGCCTTGCCTGAGTCTTTTGGATGCTCTGGGACGCCTCAAGGTTCTACTGAACCTGGGCCCAGACTGTGCACAGTTCCCGATGAACGACATCTACCTAGGGATTGTTGGAACCACCAGGTGAAATGGAGGAGAGCCGTGGATTAAACCCAAAATTACAGAAAAAGGGGGAGACCCCCGACGAGTTACTGACCCGGTTATTAAGGGAATATTCGGCGAGGGGAATGAAGGAGACCCAATCATCTTGACAGTCAGAGATAAAACACCTTAAATATTTTTCTAGAGACTGATTAGTCCTCTCAGTTTGGCCATTAGTTTCAGGATGGTAGGCCGAGGAGAAGGACAAATCAATCTCCAACTTCTTACAGAACGCTCTCCAAAACAATGAAACAAATTGTACCCCTCTGTCAGAAACAATATTGACAGGAACCCCATGGAGACGCAGGACCTGTGTGGCACTACCAGAAAGGGGGCTGTGTGGCACTACCTGGGAGGGGGGATGTGTAGCATTACCTGGGAGGAGGGGGCTGTGTTGCACAACCTGGGTGGAGGGGGCTGCTTGGCACTATCTGGGAGGGGGGCTGTGTTACACTACCTGGGAAGGGGGGCTATGTTGCACTAACTGGGTAGAGGGGGCTGTGTGGCACTATATGGGAGGGGGGCTGTGAGGCACTTTTTACAGAGGGCACTAAATTTATGGGTGTACAAACTGGGGGCCTAACTTCTATATGGGACATAAACAGGGGCTAACGTCTATATGGGGGCACAAAATTACGTTTTCTGCCATTTTACTGCCGCTGTGAGTTTCGCCGCAGAGGGCCCTACTAAGTCTGTATCACCCAAGGGCCCACATAAACCTGGAGCGGGCCCTGTAAACAATTTTTAAAAACGGCTGATGCAGATTGTCCACAGCGGAATTCATCAATAACTCCGCCACGTCTGAACATGCCCTAAGAAATGGCTTTATGTCAGTTCCTACACCCGAACAGGACAGGGTAGGATTATTGTGTATCGTCTCTATATGAGAAGAAGATGTTTAGTAAACCACAAATTTAGTTAGAAAGAATACTGATCCCAATATGTCCAAAAGAGCAAAGAGTTAATTGTTGATGTTTTGGATTCTTCAAACTTGTACAAATCTTCTATAAAGCAACCTCAGAAGGGAAACATAAATGAGGAAGGAGGTTTTTGTACAGCTCCGTATCACTGTGTGAGAGGGGAACTATAACCTGATTGACCACAATAATAATCTGCTGCATCTTCCTCCCGTGCCTCACTGATTGTAAGAGTGAAATCAGTATATGGTGATCCAGATCGACTGCCACGGAACCGGTCAGGAATCCCTGATTGACGATTGATTGCATTATAGATCAGAAGTTTTGTGGACTGTCCCGGTTTCTGTTGATACCAGTGTATGTAACTGGTGGAGCCGGAAGTAACAGTGGAGCTGACAATACATTGTATCACAAGATTATCTCCTGGAGACACTGCAACATATTCTGGAGTCTGGGTCAATACAATCGCTCCATAAGAAGCTTCAGAAACAAAAGAGACATCAGTCAGAAATACAACATAATCATCTATCTATCTATCTATCTATCTATCTCATGTCTATCTATCTATCTATCTATCTATCTATCTATCTATCTATCTATCTATCTGTCTCTCTCTCTCTCTCTCTCTATCATTTTACCTTGCATAAAAGGATACAAAACACAGAACAGATGTCTCAGGGAAGTCATCATCATGTCCGCAGTTTGTCTCAGATACTGATCAGTAGGTTGCAGCACTATTTATATATGATGAATCTATTGGGAAATATCTCAGCGGTTGGTTATGTAAAAAATATATGTAAATATGTAAATTCTATAAGTTCCATGATGAGAGTTATAACCTGTGTATTGTTGCAGCTTTTAAAATATGACCTGACTGCAATGTGTGAATTGACCCTTTTTTTAGCCAGGTTTCACACACAGCATTTTTCTAAAAAAAGATACCATGCTTTCTGTGGCGTTTTTTCCAGCATTTATTCTTTCCTGCAGATATTACATTAAAATCTTTATTGCAAAATAAAACGCATTATATACAATGTGTTTTGTGGCATTTTGTTGGCGTTTTTAGGGTCAGTAGAATTTTTTAAAAATGCAGCATGCACTGGGTATATAATTTTTTTGGGGGCGTTCTTTCCATAAGCTTTTCTATAGAGATGAGCAAATTTCCTGAAATTTATGTTGGGACCGATTCTGTCAAATCGGCTGTCTAATTTAATTCGGTCCAATTTCTCTGTCTGACAATTTCTGATGTCTTCTAGTTGGATACAGTCCTAGAAGGCATCAGAGGAAACAGTCCTAGAAACACCAGAGAGTCAAACAGGCAATTGGGGGACTTGTGATTCCACCACTAAAATAATACCATACCCCCCCAGGTCGTGATACCTTCCTGTCGGCCGCCTAAGATTACTTTGTTTTTATTCTATGTGACAACTGCTGCGTCGTGTCCCTGGCGGCTGCCTGAGTTAACGTAGTTTTGTTACATGTGACTGATACAGCAGTCTCATGGGAAAAAACCGACATCATCTCAGGAGGCCGGCAGGGACGCATCGTTACGGGGAACCACATTGTCATGGACACTGGGTTTGTGGACCCACTAGGCCGCTCCGCCGTAGCGGGGAGGCAGCTGACCAGGTCACAGTCTATGCGAAAGTAAAATGGCAGACAGTAATGCTTAGGTACCTGAAATAGTCCGGGCGGTGGCTGTGGCTTCAGCACGGATGGAGGCAGGTGCGGCAAGTGGTGCCAGACGTGGCGGGCAGTATCCGATGAGCGGTAGACACTTGACGTGGCAGATGGCACTTGGCGTGGCAGATGGCACTTGACGTGGCAGATGGCACTTGGCGTGGCAGATGGCACTTGGCGTGGCAGAAGACACTTGACGTGGCAGATGGCACTTGACGTGGCAGAAGACACTTGACGTGGCAGAAGACACTTGAACGCGGGTAGGCACAGGAACAATACGGAATACAGGAACGGTAACAGGGCACGGGTAACAGCTGGAACGGGAGACACTAAGGGACCATTTGCGAGACAGACTGGGAAAGACTAACAACGCTCAGGCAAGGATTAGAAGGCCAGGGGCCTTCTTATAGACCAGGAAATCGTGGCAGTTGATGATGATGATTTCCTAATTGCGGAAGTTGGCCCTTTGAGGCCGGCGCGAGCGTGCGCGCACACCCTACGGGACCCAGCCGGACTGAGCGGAAGTGAGCGCTGGCATCTCCTAGGAGGGAGACGGAGGCCAGCGCTCACAGATCCATGGCTGCGGGCGTCGGGAGGTGAGTAAACCCGCCGGCCAGCGGCCATGGGCGCTACACACATGAGTATAGTACTTTTATTTTCCTAATCTGTAAACTAGCAGCTGGTGGCCACCATTCAGCCGCTTCATGCGTTGCAAATCCCAAAATTTTGGGACTTTGCTGAATCTGATACTGTTGAAAATTTCAGACAGAATTTGATTTGTTTAGAATCAATTCGCTCAGCTCTACTTCTCTATTGCTCTGGAATAACATTATAAAAAACACATGTTGCCAACGCTCTGGAGAATCCTCTGGCGTCACTATCCATATATGGACAGTGGCGTCAGGGGCTACTACTGGAGCGGAATCTCTGGACAGGTTTTCCGTGGACAGTAGCACTATCTAGAGGGGGTACCATCTACGACGGGTTCTATCTACAGGGGTGGTGCTATCTACAGGGGGGTTTATTGCTATCTACAGGGGGGTGCTATCTACAGTTGGGTCAGAGGATTATATGGACAGTGACGTCAAGGGCTTTCCCAAGCAGGGTAGTAGCTGGGGGGGGGGGGCAGGCAGGGCATGTGCCCCAGGTGCAACTTAGAGGGGGGCATCAGGGCCGCACCATCCGTGACGGTGGCCTGCTGCCTCTCTGAGGGTCGGCGGCGCCACTGAAAGCAGCCGCTGCCACCTCCACCTGCACTTTGTCTATAGGACACAGGTACAATTAAAAGCAGTGAATGGTCGTGTACATTCCGTGCCCCGCCATTCAGCGCCTTTCTATGAGTAAAGTGGCGCCATACTTTGCGCCACTTGTGTTGTTGAAAGGCGCTGATTGACAGGGAAAGTCATTCTGCCCTGCCTATTAGCGCCTTTCATAGACACAAGCGGCGCGATCACGTCATCGCGCTGCTCCTTGCTTCGTTCAACCCCAGGAGGCCTGCGTAGAAGAGAGCATGTCTATATTGCCTACGGACCGCGCGGGAATGGGATTAAGGTGAGTTTGTATAGTTTTTTTTTTTTATCCTAATAAAAAAGTGTGAGGCATTATCTATGGGGGGTGGCTTTATCTACTGGGGTGGCTTTATCTACAGGGGGCTTTATTTTCTGGGGGCTTTATCTATGGGGGATTATATCTACAGGGGAGCTATATACTGGGGTTGGCTATATGTAGAGCACTATATACAGGCGTGGGCTATATGTGGAGCACTATATACATGGGGGCTATAGCTACAAGGGGCTATATACAGGTGTGTGATATATGATTAGACGCAAAGTCTCACAGGACATAAGTATAAAGGTGGGAGATAAATCTCAACCACCCATGAACACAATTAGAGATAAAGACTCTAACAATATATAATAAACTAGAGAAAAAGAGTCCATATATATCCACATATGAAAAAATTACATCTTTATTAGTAACATCAAATACATAAAATTACAAAAACAGAGAATCTAAAATTGAATACTTGACTGAGTCACACGTACCTATATTGAACAGAGTGTATTAAATTACATTAGAGTGTATAGATTTTATTAATATTCGAAATTACTCCTACACAGGGTACATCTACATGAATAAGATGCAAATACAGAAAGTACAACAGACCAGACTGAGTAATATTGAAAAGTACATAGACCCGAGTTTGCCTAAAGAGACTAGTGTCCTTAGGAAAATAACATAGTGTCCATATGAGTCCAGCAAATGCACTTACCCATGTTTGGAGGAGAATCGTGTGACCCAGAGTATGGAAGTGCGCCCCGACGCGCGTTTCGCTTATAGCTTTCTCAAGGGGTCATAAAATTGAATACTTGACTGAGTCACACGTACCTATATTGAACAGAGTATATTAAATTACATTAGAGTGTATAGATTGTATTAATATTCGAAATTACTCCTACACAGGGTACATCTACATGAATAAGATGCAAATACAGAAAGTACAACAGACCAGACTGAGTAATATTAAAAAGTACATAGACCCGAGTTTGCCTAAAGAGACTAGTGTCCTTAGGAAAATAACATAGTGTCCATATGAGTCCAGCAAATGCACTTACCCATGTTTGGAGGAGAATCGTGTGACCCAGAGTATGGAAGTGCGCCCCGACGCGCGTTTCGCTTATAGCTTTCTCAAGGGGTCATAAAATTTAATACTTGACTGAGTCACACGTACCTATATTGAACAGAGTATATTAAATTACATTAGAGTGTATAGATTGTATTAATATTCGAAATTACTCCTACACAGGGTACATCTACATGAATAAGATGCAAATACAGAAAGTACAACAGACCAGACTGAGTAATATTAAAAAGTACATAGACCCGAGTTTGCCTAAAGAGACTAGTGTCCTTAGGAAAATAACATAGTGTCCATATGAGTCCAGCAAATGCACTTACCCATGTTTGGAGGAGAATCGTGTGACCCAGAGTATGGAAGTGCGCCCCGACGCGCGTTTCGCTTATAGCTTTCTCAAGGGGTCATAAAATTGAATACTTGACTGAGTCACACGTACCTATATTGAACAGAGTATATTAAATTACATTAGAGTGTATAGATTGTATTAATATTCGAAATTACTCCTACACAGGGTACATCTACATGAATAAGATGCAAATACAGAAAGTACAACAGACCAGACTGAGTAATATTAAAAAGTACATAGACCCGAGTTTGCCTAAAGAGACTAGTGTCCTTAGGAAAATAACATAGTGTCCATATGAGTCCAGCAAATGCACTTACCCATGTTTGGAGGAGAATCGTGTGACCCAGAGTATGGAAGTGCGCCCCGACGCGCGTTTCGCTTATAGCTTTCTCAAGGTTTTTTTTAGGTGTGTGATATATGTAAGGCACTATAAGGGGAGCTATATGTGGGACACTATATACAGGGGGCTCTATGTGGGGCACTATATACAGGGGGACTGTATGTGGGGGCACTATATACATTGGGCTGTATGTGGGGCACTATATACAGGGGGGGCTATATGTGGGCACTATCTACAGTGGTGGCTATATGGGGGCACTATCTACAGGGGGATCAATGGGGGGGGCACTCTCTACAGGGGGCTCTATGACAGGCACTATCAACAGGGGGCACGATGTGTGTGTGGGACACAGTGTATGGTGCTATTATAATTAGAGGTGCAGTGTATGGCGCTATTATATTTAGGGGCGTAGTGTGTGGTATAATGAGAACTTTATCTTTGTTTATAGGTGTAGAAATGTTTGAAAAGTGAGAAGCTGAAGACATCTGAGCAGCAAACTGCAGAAATGGGCTGTGACCGCGAGAAGTCATCATAGAGGTCTGGACCGGATGGAGAAAAATAATTAGAATCTAAGACGTCACCGGTGAGTCACTTAATGTAAATTTTTATTCTGCCTCTAATCAGTACTGTAGTCACTGTATGATCTGCAGTGAGATGATGGGTGGTATGATTAGGATATGATTTGTTTTTGTGAAACAGCAACTCCCAGCATATCCTTACCATTGTTCGGGCCATTCTAGGAGCTGGAAACAATTTAGTGCAAACCTATATGGCAGGGGTTGCACTAAATTGAGTTATATTTGTGCTGGTGTTGTATATATGTACTGAGCTTGGTTCAGCCACTATATATATATACTGAGCTTGGTTCTGGGGCCTTATTTATGTACTGAGCTTGGTTCTGGTGCTGTATATATATATAATGAGCTTTGTTCTGGTGCTGTATTTATGTACTAAGCTTGCTTCTGGAGCTGTATTTATGTACTGAGCTTGGTTCTGGTGTGGTATATAGAACTATATTGCTTGTAAAATGTACAAATGTTTTATATGCTTGAGTTACATAAAAAAAATGTGGAAAAGAAATGACACGTCATTGATTGGTAGAGAAAACAAACATGGTGAGGGGGAAGGAGATGTCGGGAAAGAGGTAGGGGGGGGCGCCAAACTGAATTGTTGCCCCGGGTGCCCGGAGAACCTAGCTACGCCTCTGTCCCAGGACAGGAGTCCCCGGCCAGAGATCTTGCGATGCTTTGCCCGGGACCTCCATAGTTGAAAGCCCTGACTTCAATGTCCATGTATGGACAGTAATGTCAAGGGCTTCTCCGGGCTCAGTGCTCAAAGTAGAGCGAAGTCTGGCGATTCCTTGGCCAGGATAAGTTTTACCGACCGTTACAAGGATTGATACTGCTGAAAAATGGCCGTTCAAAACTAATTGATTGAGCTCTACGGGATCTGTCAGGTCGTAAAAACGGTGTTCACAGGCCGTTGAAAAAACGGCCGTGTAAATACACCTATAGAACTTCATTGTTCTGAAAACAGCCGTGTGAATATAGCCTAATTTATTCAACTAAAATTAAATAGATGAGATATTCCCTTTAACTGGATGCCGACAAAGGACGGGTATGCTCTTCCTGATCGGCGAGCACTTCGCGCATTAGGACGAGCATACTCGTCCTGTGTGACAGCTGTCTGTGCGCGTCTGTGCGCGGGATCGAGAGCGGGGCAACGGCTGTAATACACATCCACGGCCCCGCTCTGACAGCGGAGAGAAGAGAAACATCTTCTCTCCGCTGTTAACCCTTTAAATGCCGCGATGAAAGTAGCTTGCGGGGTTCAAGGAGGGGGGACTGCACTTTGATCGCGTCACAGAAAATAACTGTGACGCGATCAAAGCCCACAACTCGTATGGCCAGACGGCCAAGGGTCCATTGCAGGACCCCAGGGCTGTCTGAACATATTCCCTGTTGTTAGGGCATACTGAGGTCTGCCCTAACAACTGCCTGTGTACAATCAGTAACAGGCTAATGTACTGGCATATAGATCTATGCCAGTACATTACAGTTACAAAATCAAAATCAAAATGATAAATCCCTTTATGGGATTAAAAAAAAAAGTTAAATGAATGTAAAAAAAAAAATTAGGATACATAAATAAATAAAAAGTAAAAAAAATACACAGAAATACACATTTTTTTATAACAAATAAACTTTTTAAAATATAAGTCCCAAAACATGAAATAATATAGACATATTTGGTATCGCCACGACCGTAACAACCTGTACAACAAATGTATAACATTATTTATGATGATCGGTGTATGGTGTAAAAAAAAAAAAATCTTAAAACTGCTGCGGAACTGCTTTTTTTCTGCATTTTCGCCAAAATAAAAATTTATAGAAATGAAACAATAATGAGTTTGCACCAAGAAACGGTACCTACATAAAGTACAACTCGTCTCATAGAACTACGTCGTACAAAAAAATGAGTTATGAGCGTCGGGATGCAAAGAGGGAAATGTAAAAAAAATTGCTCTGTCCTCAAGGCCAAAATTGGCCGTGTCCTTAAAGGGTTAAAGGAATTATATAGAGTAAGAATTAAAAGGTGACTGTCTTCTCCAGAAATAGCGCCACTATGGACTGTTTCTGGTACTGCAATTCAGCATTGTTCACTTGACTGGGGCATAGCTGCAATACCATGAACAGCCTATCTGTAAGAGGTGTGATGAAGAGATGAGTAAAAGATGCAGTATCATATGCGGTAACGGCGCCAGGCTCAGAAGAAGAAGAACGGGTTCCCTAAGGTATTTTGCAAAAGTACTCTTTATTAGAACGACAACGCGTTTCTGGACCGAACTGGTCCCTTCGTCAGGTCTGTAACACTGTTTGCACATGCAACGTGCTTCCATTTTTAGTGAAAACATCGGGAAAGCCCGGTATAGGGCAGTTGTATTTCACATTTAAAATTGCACAAGTGGATGCGGGGAAAAAACACCATATAGCGTAATACATTTCGTTTTTACAGATGTTTAAATGAACAGAATATTTCATTGATATCATTAGGCATTTTACAATATGCAATTATTATTTTATTCATCTGTTAAATCATGGTATTTTTAAAAATAAGTTTTTATGTCTCTGAAGAATGCTGTGGTTTCTTTTGCATTGGTTTCCCATACACATATATTCTCCTATCAATATTAATTGTTCCAGGTTTAAAAATGAAGGTGAAAAAATAGTGAGAATTAAAATAAGATAATACAAACAGACTTGTCATAGTATGTTCACTTGAGAGACTATTAAAAGTGTTTTCCTTATATTTGTTAAAACAAATGTATGCAAATTCCGCACTAATAGATCACATATTTCGTGTTTAAAGGTTAAAATGAAACGAGATGTACAAAAGTATATAAATAAATAAATAAAATGGGAGTATACACTTTTTAAATGCAATTAGACGTTACATTCAGTGGAGCACAGAAATGCCATGTCTTAAATGTATACAATTTGTTCCTAGTTATTACTCATAAAGCGAAATTGTAAATTAAGTTATTGACATCAATTAATTCAATAGATTTGCTCCAATATATATATTCGGAGCTGCAACAATAGGATCTTCTTGTTAATAAATTATTTATCATCAATTATTATTCTCCACCAAAGGATGCTTTTGACTTTGCACTGTTATATAGTTATAGTCTCCTGGGTACAGTATTGGAACGGGTACCTTCCCCCTAGAAAGTCTGTTAGGACCATTACGAATTAGTATATGAGCTCTACTACATACAATGTTTCCCCGTAGAAATACATAGTAAGCAAATACAATCATAATCCAATACTCACTGTAGATGCCACACAGCCTCACTGTAGATGCCACACAGCCTCACTGTAGATGCCACACAGCCCCCCTGTAGATGCCACACAGCTCTCCTGTATATGATGCCACATAGACCTGATGTATATGATGCCACACAGGCCGACATGAATGCCCTACATACTCACCGATGCAGCGCTGTCTTCTTCAGGTAAGGTCCCTCGTCTTCATGGGATCTGCGGTGACGCGATGACACTCACCGATGCAGCGCTGTCTTCTTCTGGTGTGGGCGCTAGTCTCACGGGATCTGCGAAGGCAGCGCGATGATGTCATTGCATCACCTTTGCAGTACCCGTGAGACTAGCGACCACACAAGAAGAAGTTGGCGCTGCATCGGTGAATCAGTGAGTATGTGTCGTCGCGCCGCCGATAGCCAGCAAGGGAACTACTAGTTCCCTTGCAAATGCCCGTGCACAGATCCCTGTTTAACGGTTGTTACATGTATTGACAGCCAAAAAAAAACGGATCCATTCATTTCTATCGGGGCCGTCATACCGTTAAAACGGCCAAAAATAGGACATGTCCTATTTTTTGACGGCCATTATTCACGGGCCGTTAAAAAAACTGGCTGTGTGAATACACCCATAGAACATCATTGTTGTGAGAATGGCCGTGTGACGGCCGTTAAAAGAACGGCCGTCACGTGGGCGTTTATCACTGTTGTGTGAATAAGGCCTTAGTGTATGTGTTGTCTGTACAATGGAAGAAGCCAAGTGTAAGGGCAGAAAGGGACAGGGCAGCTGGTGCCTGGACATCACTTATCCACTCACAGACTTATCAAGTACGGACACAATATTTTCCTTTATCTATAAGTCGATGTAGTTGATGTGGAGATCTGACTAAGAAAAAGTAAAAAGGGAGAGAGGAGCTGAGGAGAAATTAATGGACTGAGCTAAGACAGCGACATTTACATGTGTCCGCAGCCGACGGGGGATGTAAAAAGTAATAAAAAGAGTTAGATTTTTAAAAAATGACATATTTTAACAAAAAGCAAAAAAGAAAAAAAATATAAGAAATTGATTTACTTTCATTTATAGCAAACAAAAAAAAATGAGGAAGGAGGTTTTTGTACGGCTCTGTATCACTGTGTGAGAGGATAGCTGTGATACTGCTTACAATAATAATCTGCTGCATCGTCTTCTGTCACTCCTCGGATTGTAAGAGTGAAGTCAGTTCCAGTCCCGGATCCACTGAACCTCTCCGGGACTCCAGATTGTCGAGTGTTTGCCCAATAGATGAGAAGTTTTGGAGGCTGCCCGGGTTTCTGCTGGTACCAGGCTAGATAATCCTTTGCATTTACACTGTAATAGAGACTTTGACTGGCCTTACATGAGACGGTGACTGTATCTCCCGGTGACACCGTTATATATTCTGGACTCTGAGTCATCACAATCTCTCCACAGGAAACTTGCAGCAGAAAGAGAAGAGATAATGGTGACAATCATTGATAGAAATGACATGTGATCATTCTCCTCTTACTACATGTATACAGTGATGTTCTATATATTCTCATCTATCCCACATAGTATAAACCTCACTGGACATTACCTTGTATGTAAAGATACAGCACACAGAGCAGATATCTCAGGGAAACCATCTTCATTGTTCTGGACGTCACAGACACAGATCATTGGGTTCACGTCTTATTTATATCACATGAAATCTACAGGGAAATAGTCTGAGAGATTATGTAAAGCAGGGAATATTCTGAGTTCAGTTTGCAGATTAGGAGATATGGGCTGGTGCTCAACCATGAAGAAATCTACAGATTCGGAGAACATATTTACCCTTATTTGAACCTCAAGTTTATACATATTAAAGGTTTTTGTTTGATATTCTCCTTTCACAACTGACTTTCATGTAAAGTGCTTAATTTCAGGAGACTACTTGTTATGTTGCCCTATGGAGCCGTGTGAAGACAGCTATATGTAAGGGGTCTGTCTGTAACTAAAAGACAATATGGCCAAAATGATGTGGACTCCTGACATCACACCTATATGAGCTTCTTGGTCTTCCCATTCGAAAACCTTGGGCATAAATATGGAGTTGGTCCCCCGTTTGCAGCTATAACAGTCACCACTCTTCTATGAAGGCTTTCCACAAGATTTTGGAATGTGTCTTTAGAAATTTGTGCCAATTCAGCCAGAAGATAATTAGTAAGGTCAGACACTGATGTTTGATGAGAAGGTTTGGCTCAGAATCAGTTTTCTAATTCATCCTGAAGGTGTTGGATGGGGTTGAGGTCTGGGCTCTGTGCAGCCACTCAAGTTTTTTCAACACCAAACTCCTCACCCCCTGTCTTTATGGAGCTCTCTGTGTGCACAGGGGCGCAGTCATGCTGGAAGAGGAAAGGACCGAACCCCAAACTGTTATCACAAAGTTTGCGCCTACAATAGTGTAAAATGTATTTGTATACTGTAGCATTAAGACTTTGCTGGAAAGAAGGACCAAATCCTGAAAAACAGCCCCAGACCATTACCCCTCCTTCACCAATTCACCAGTAGACACTATGTATCCCGGTAGGTAGCGTTCTCCTGGCATCCGCAAAACCAAGATTCCTCCACCAGACTTCCAGATAGAGAAGCGTGATTCATCACTACAGAAAACACGCTGCTCCAGAGTCCAGTGGTGGCGTGCTTTACACCACCCCAGCCAACGCTTGGCATTGTGCATGGTGATCTTAGACTTGTGTGCAGCAACTATGGAAACCCATTTCATGAAGCTCAGGAGGCACAGTTCTGGTGCTGATATCATTCCAGAGGCCGTGTGGATCTCTGTACTGTAATGAGTGATGTAACTGAGGATAAGCAATTTTTTTATGCACCACTTTCTTAATCACTCGACAGCCCCGCTCTGTGAGTTGGAGTGGTGTAGCACTTCATGGCTGAGGTGTTGTTACTCTTAGACAATTCCACTTCTGTGGAACACATTTTTATTTCTCTTTTGTTTTTCCTGGTCAAACAGATCAGAAAGCGATGAATTTCCTCTTACTACTTGGAAACCATCAACAAGTTGTCATTGGGAGATTTGTTATTATTGTGTTTTCAGTTTACTGCAGTATTTTACATTTATTCCATAGATTCTAGATTTCACAAATTGTGACTATAAATTTTTAACCTGGAGCTCCACTTTAGTTATTGTCTCCGGTAAACCCTTCCGGATCTGCGACGGATGCCCCTGATGGAGCCTTCGACACAGGTGTAAACAGAGCCTTACTAAAAAAAGTGTAGTAGTTCCGGAAACAGCATAGCTTGCTGTGCTGCGCTGTTTACCTAACCCTCATTTGCTTCTATGGAGTACATCAGGGTATATGTAAGCTGTGAGGAGTACATTATGGTATATGTAAGCTGTGCGGAGTACATCAGGGTATATGTAATATGTGAGGAGTACATCAGGGTATATGTAATCTGTGCGGAGTACATCAGGGTATATGTAATCTGTGCGGAGTACATCAGGGTATATGTAATCTGTGCGGAGTACATCACAGTATATGTAAGCTGTGCGGAGTACATCAGGGTATATGTAATATGTGAGGAGTACATCAGGGTATATGTAATATGTGAGGAGTACATCGGGGTATATGTAATCTGTGAGGAGTACATCAGGGTATATGTAATCTGTGCGGAGTACATCAGGGTATATGTAAACTGTGCGGAGTATATCGGGGTATATGTAAACTGTGCGGAGTACATCAGGGTATATGTAATATATGTGGAGTACATCAGGGTATATGTAATCTGTGAGGAGCACATCAGGATATATGTAGTCTGTGCTGAGTACATCAGGATATATGTAATCTGTGCCGAGTACATTAGGGTATATGTAAATTGTGCGGAGTACATCAGGGTATATGTAAGCTGTGAGCAGTACATCAGGCACTGGCGTAGCTATAAGGGTCGCAGCGGTCGCAATTGCGACCGGGCCCCGAAGCCAGGGGGGCCCACAGCCCACATCAATAAAAAGTTACTATAGTAACTCGGGCCTCGGGCCCCTGTTACTATAGTAACAGACTGTACTTACCTTCCTGGTTCCGGATCGCAGCGGAGGTCCTGACGTCAAGCGCTGTGCGCCGCGCACAGCATCGAGACGACAGAACTACCGCCGCGGCTGAAGAGGAAGGTAAGATTAGCCCTGACTGGCGGAGTCCGACTCCCGGGACCCGCCAATCAGCTGTTTTGAAGGGGCCGCAGCACTCGTACGAGAGCTGCTCCCCTTCATTCCGGTCACTTCATTCCGATCACACTGTGAATCGGTGTCGGCGATTCACAGTGTGAGCGAGTAGTGAAATGAAGGGAAGCAGCTCTCGTACGAGTGCTGCGGCCCCTTCAAAACAGCTGATTTACGGGTCCCGGGAGACACATCAGCTGTTGATGGCCTATCCTGTGGATAGGCGATCAATGTTTAGGGACTGCACAACCCCTAAGCCTACGATGTAGCAGGCTTAGGGGGCCCATGAGACAGGATCACAGATTGTGTGATCCTGTCTGCTGGGCCCTGTATCTAAGCCAATCACATGGTAGGCTTAGATACATGGCCCATGTGTGATCCTGTCTGCTGGGCCCTGTATATAAGCCAATCACATGGTAGGCTTAGATACATGGCCCATGCGTGATCCTGTCTGCTGGGCTCTGTATATAAGCCTACCACACTGTAGGTTTAGATACAGGGCCCCAGCACACAGTAATCTTAGATACAGGGTCCTACAGACAGTATCACACATGGGCCCTGTATCTAAGCCTGTGTTACTAATCGTTTTTCTTGTGTGTTTTCTTACAGGTTCGGTCGTTGGACTACTTCGATGATGGCTTTTTTTTTTATTATCAATAAAATGGTTAATGAGGGCTCTGTGGGTTTTTTTTTTATTTCAATAAAATATTTTTTCTATGTCTTTGTGTTTTTTTTTAAACTATATTACTACCGCCTTAGTAATGGCCGCCGGCTGATTGACAGCATCCATTGCTAAGGCGGGGCTTAGTGTTAGCCGGTGCAGAGGCTAACACTAACCCCCTTTATTACCCTGGTACCCACCGCCACCAGGGGTGCTGGGAAGAGCCGGGTACGATCCAGTACCTGACCATCTGTAGTGATGGTCGGCCACTGGGGTAGCCGCTGGCTGGTATTATCAGGAGGGGAAAGGCCAAAAACAGTGGCCCTTCCCACCCTGGTGATGCTAGGCTGCTGCTGCTTTATTGTATCTGGCTGGTTATGAAAAATGGGGGGGACCCCACGTCATTTAAAAAAATAAAAAATAAATAATAATTGGAAAGAACGATCAGCCATGTACATCACGGTATATGTAATCTGTGCGGAGTACATCAGGGTATATGTAATCTGTGCGGAGTACATCAGGGTATATGTAATCTGTGCGGAGTACATCAGGGTATATGTAAACTGGGCGGAGTACATCAGGCCATATGTAATCTGTGCGGAGTACATCAGGGTATATGTAAGCTGTGAGGAGTACATCAGGGTATATGTAAACTGTGCGGAGTACATCAGGATATATGTAATATGTGAGGAGTACATCAGGGTATATGTAAACTGTGAGGAGTACATCAGGGTATATGTAATATGTGCGGAGTACATCAGGGTATATGTAATCTGTGCGGAGTACATCAGGGTATATGTAATCTGTGCGGAGTACATCAGGGTATATGTAATCTGAGCGGAGTACATCAGGCTATATGTAATCTATGCGGAGAACATCAGGGTATATGTAAGCTGTGCGGAGTACATCAGGGTATATGTAATATGTGAGGAGTACATCAGGGTATATGTAATCTGTGCGGAGTACATCTGGGTATATGTAAACTGTGTGGAGTACATCAGGGTATATGTAATATGTGAGGAGTACATCAGGGTATATGTAAACTGTGCGGAGTACATCAGGGTATATGTAATATGTGAGGAGTACATCAGGGTATATGTAATCTATGCGGAGTACATCAGGGTATATGTAATCTGTGCGGAGTACATCAGGGTATATGTAATCTATGCGGAGTACATCAGGGTATATGTAATCTATGCGGAGTACATCAGGGTATATTTAATCTATGTGGAGTACATCAGGATATATGTAATATGTGAGGAGTACATCAGGGTATATGTAATCTGTGAGGAGTACATCAGGGTATATGTAATCTGTGCGGAGAACATCAGGGTATACGTAATCTGTGCGGAGTACATCAGGGTATACGTAATCTGTGCGGAGAACATCAGGGTATATGTAATCTGTGCGGAGTACATCAGGGTATATGTAATCTGTGCGGAGTACATCAGGGTATATGTAATCTGTGCGGAGTACATCAGGGTATATGTAATCTGTGCGGAGTACATCAGGGTATATGTAATCTATGCGGAGTACATCAGGGTATATGTAAACTGTGCGGAGTACATCAGGGTATATGTAATCTGTGAGGAGTACATCAGTGTATTTGTAATCTGTGCGGAGTACATTAGGGTATATGTAATCTGTGAGGAGTACATCAGGATATATGTAATATGTGCGGAGTACATCAGGGTATATGTAATATGTTCGGAGTACATCAGGGTATATGTAATCTGTGTGGAGTACATCAGGGTATATGTAATCTGTGTGGAGTACATCAGGGTATATGTAATCTGTGAGGAGTACATCAGGGTATATGTAATCTGTGCGGAGTACATCAGGGTATATGTAAGCTGTGTGGAGTACATCAGGATATATGTAATCTGTGCGGAGTACATCAGGGTATATGTAAACTGTGAGGAGTACATCAGGGTATATGTAAGGTGTGCGGAGTACATCAGGGTATATGTAATCTGTGCGGAGTACATCAGGGTATATGTAAACTGTGAGGAGTACATCAGGGTATATGTAAGGTGTGCGGAGTACATCAGAGTATATGTAAACTGGGCGGAGTACATCAGGGTATATGTAATCTGTGCGGAGTACATCAGGGTATATGTAATATGTGAGGAGTACATCAGGGTATATGTAATCTGTGAGGAGTACATCAGGGTATATGTAATATGTGAGGAGTACATCAGGGTATATGTAAGCTGTGAGGAGTACATCAGGGTATATGTAATCTGGGCGGAGTACATCAGGGTATATGTAATATGTGAGGAGTACATCAGGGTATATGTAATCTGTGAGGAGTACATCAGGGTATATGTAATATGTGCGGAGTACATCAGGGTATATGTAATCTGTGCGGAGTACATCAGGGTATATGTAAAATGTGAGGAGTACATCAGGGTATATGTAATATGTGAGGAGTACATCAGGGTATATGTAATCTGTGCGGAGTACATCAGGGTATATGTAAAATGTGAGGAGTACATCAGGGTATATGTAATCTGTGAGGAGTACATCAGGGTATATGTAATCTGTGCGGAGTACATCAGGGTATATGTAAGCTGTGAGGAGTACATCAGGGTATATGTAATCTGTACCAAAAAAGAAGAGTGCATGGAGTCTTTAAGTCAAAATATAAAACATGTACTTTATTTGACAAAGTCTAAAAAGTTATTATCACATAAACTATTTTAAAAATGAAACACCACAGATGACAGACAAAAAGAGCGCCAGAACATGAGATGATTACTCATAAGATTTCACATAACCATTACGTGTCAATATATTCATTGGTGTGCAGTATCATAAAGAAAGTGCATAGTGCAACAAGGTATGAGAAATGTACTATTAACAGTATCAGTCTAAGGGCAAGTAGAGACCCCCCTACCACTATTCCATTATTAGTAAAGTGCAAAGTGCAAGCAATGAACAATCTGAACAGAGGTGGATTACTGACCCATGATGCTGTATCTCAAGAAATGGCGACCTGCCCCGACGCGCGTTTCGGCTTCCGCCTTCGTCTGGGGGTGGCACTAACTAGTCTCCACTTCCTATTTATCCTATCTACTACCCAATTGGGAACTGTTGTGCTCAGCTGCAGGATATTACCTGAGAGTATCTCCGTCATTTTCCGGCGTCATGACCGCGATTATCCAGGGCATCTCATCACATGATGTGGGCGTCATGTGACACGTGGAGTGCGTGCGTGATTACATCATCGCAACGTATCACCATCACGTGTGCATTTTATAGACGCCGACTCATAGTGAGATGTCATGGACGCCTGCGCATGCGCACTTGACACAGATCCGTACTTTAAAAATTAAGACTTCTCTACATGTCTATGTTAGAAGGTAAGGAACGTGCTAAATCGTGATTAGCACCTGCAAATGGAACATGTATGTTGCTACAGGGATGGTATCATCAAAAAATATGTTGTAAGGTATATTAGTTATATAACATTAATGTTAATATTTATATCTTTTGACATGATCCATAAAGATGATGATCCCATACATGATAGTATCAAATTACTACAGAATTCGTATCTTTCAAATACACAGATTAACTTTGTTTAGACATATGTACACAATACAATATACACAGAAAATTAATATAATCACGTGTAAATAATACAAAATAATAAAAACTATATGAAAACTAATAAAATATTTATTACAAATAAGTAAAGAATTACATATATATTTATATATATACACAACAGGTGAACAATATATATACAGCAAACGAAAAAGATTATTTCCGTAATACAAATTATACGTGAAAAAACTAAACGAGTGAAAAATATTTATACAATAAATAAATATAAGCTTATGTGTAGATACAATAATATATTCTACAGTTGGTGCATACTAGTGAAACAATATCTGTATAATAAAATCAATTTGTAGTCACAAACGAAATATAATAATATCTATATGTGATAAATAAATACAATCAAAATATTCTGTGTTAGTGTATTACTATTAAAATTGTGCCTTGTGACTTCGTGTATGTGTATGTGTACATGTTATACACGTAATCTTATGTATATAACTGTATATATTTATAAGAATACATATCCTGCTAGCGATACTCATTTGCATATAGAGAGTAGAAGAACACGAAAAACGAAGAACGTCTTATTAGTATCTTATGTAAATCCATCAGGTGTTATGGTATGAATAATTTTTGTTGCAGTGCAGAACAATGTCCTACATATCAAGGTAGTTCACATCATCTGTAACTAAAACAATAGGAGGAGAAAAAACATAAATTAAAATCATGGCATTATATTGAAATAATACTTTATCCAGTTACAAAATGCCACAGCACATACTAATAGTCAGAGAAAAGAGGCATAACCGTGGGATTCATTTAATCCCCTGGGCTGCATAGTCCCCAACGTCCATATCCATTTGCTCTCGAGTCTTAGCAAATTTTTTCATTAAATCACCCCCTCTCATGTTCATTTCTATATGGTCTATTCCTTTTACTTGCAATAGTCTGGAGTTGCAGTTGTGGTGAAGCTTAAAGTGGCGGGGAATAGTTTTCAATTTATCCACTTTGTCCACATCACAAATTTCTTTTGCAGCCTCAATATCGCGTACATGCTCCCGAACGCGAACCCGAAGTTCGCGTGTGGTTAGTCCCACGTAAATTTTATCACAAGGACATGAAGCATAATAAATTACACCCCGTGTGGCACAGGTAATGTGTCATACGATTTTAAATGTTTTGTCCCTTTTCGAGTTGTTAAACTCTACAGCACGCTCAATGTTTGGACATGAGATACAATCTCCACAAGGGGAGCAACCCCACTTTGGCCCTTTGGTTCCAAAATACTTTTTGCCTGGTGCTACTGGAGTATAAAAACTCTGTACCAGGTAATCCTTAAAGAGGCTCTGTCACCAGATTTTGCAACCCCTATCTGCTATTGCATCAGATCGGTGCTGCAATGTAGATTACAGTAACGTTTTTATTTTTTTTTAAAACGAGCATTTTTGGCCAAGTTATGACCATTTTTGTATTTATGCAAATGAGGCTTGCAAAAGTCCAAGTGGGCGTGTTTAAAGTAAAAGTCCAACTGGGCGTGTATGATGTGCGTACATCGGGGCGTTTTTACTACTTTTACTAGCTGGGCGTTCTGACGAGAAGTATCATCACTAGTATGCACCAACTGTAGAATATATTATTGTATCTACACATAAGCTTATATTTATTTATTGTATAAATATTTTTCACTCGTTTAGTTTTTTCACGTATAATTTGTATTACGGAAATTATCTTTTTCGTTTGCTGTATATATATTGTTCACCTGTTGTATATATATAAATATATATGTATTTCTTTACTTATTTGTAATAAATATTTTATTACTTTTCATATAGTTTTTATTATTTTGTATTATTTACACGTGATTATATTAATTTTCTGTGTATATTGTATTGTGTACATATGTCTAAACAAAGTTCATCTGTGTATTTGAAAGATACGAATTCTGTAGTAATTTGATACTATCATGTATGGGATCATCATCTTTATGGATCATGTCAAAAGATATAAATATTAACATTAATGTTATATAACTAATATACCTTACAACATATTTTTTGATGATACCATCCCTATAGCAACATACATGTTCCATTTGCAGGTGCTAATCACGATTTAGTACGTTCCTTACCTTCTAACATAATTTGATCACTTTTTATTAAATTCTTTGAAAGAGGAAATAACCAAAAACAAGCAATTCGGGAATTGTTCTTTATTGGGTTTTTCTCGGCATTTACCATAAATTACATGTTAACTTTATTCTGCAGGTCGATACTGTGAGGGATGATTTATTTGCTTATATTCTCTGTATGAAATTACATTGTGAATTATCAAGCAGGAGGCCGAATTACTAAGATATGTATTATGTGAAAGTGATGATAATGTTTAAATGATTTAGTTTCGTGCAGCAGCCATCTTGTCTGGAGTTCCCATTTTGGTTTTATTGTAGTGAATAGGAAAGTCATTGTTCCTTTAATACAAGTAATGTTGATTTCGTATGTTTTATCTTTGACCATGGTTCCCATGCGAAGATGGACAGGGAGGGAGATGGGAGGGTGGCAAGTATGCGTGAGGGAAGGTCTCCCCCATCTCCACGAGAATATTGTGTCCAAAAGAGATAAGACACCTGCAAAAACGTAATGTGTGAATAATTATAATGATGTATCTGGGATGTATTTTATTGTATGCTTTTTACTGAATAACAAATATTGTTACATTGTCTCTGATTGGTTTACCTCAAGCCTACACCCCTTCAGAATTTCAGTTTAACAGTTTGAGTCTGATAATAAATCCTTCAGAGGAGCATTTTGAACATTTCAGCGTGTCTGTGTGTTTTCTTCTCCTCTCTCGATATATATCGGTGAAATATCCTAATTAGGATACTGACTAATGGAGTCTGGCCTTGAGAGTCTGTTTGTACTCGTATAAATTTCAGTCTAATATATTTTGAGCGATGGATTTCCTCGACAGTAATGGTGCCGAAACCCGGGAAGATTGCACGTCTGATAAGCTGTCACTGGAGAGGTCTGGCTTTGCATCTGTGAATTACAACAAACCGCGGTAGGTAAGGAGCTTATTCTTACACCATTCAGCCTTGGAATCTAGCTGTCAGATGTCACTTCTTTATGGACGAGGCTCCTTAGTCAGAACGGGTTGAAAGATGGATCCAAAAAGGTATGTTGAAGCTTTTTGTGTGATGAAGGATTGCAGGTGTGTACGTGATCTTAAACTGTTGATATGAAAGACATGAGATAATTTTTGCCAGCAAATACATAGTTAACCAGGAAAATTGTGAGAAGTGTAAAACCTCCGCCTTTGGAATGCAGGATAATATATATGGGGAGGATAATATATATATGTTACCAAATATAATTTGCATGTGAAACCATTGCAAAGTGCTAGAGGAAAGAGTTTGGGATATATGCTACATCACGGGCTGTATGAACCGAACCGAAAGACACCCCCCGGCAGCAAGTGTTCTGCATAAGTGAAGTGACCAACTCCTGCTTGAATCAATGGAGGTTCATGAATGTCGATTGTGTTGAAGAATTTGCTCTTGTAATTGTTGATTGGCAGCATTTTGTCTGTTCTTGATGTTCAATACAGTGGGGGATCAGAGGATCCTACTGCTAGAATGTCTGGAGGAACGACTTTTGATATCGTATTGGTAAGACAGTCTAGGAGATAGACTGGTCTGAGATATCTGTCGCAAACGTGGCATGGCCTGTTTGCCTGGAGGTGGGGGATTTACCGGAAATCACCCTACTGCTCTCCGACCATGGGGTCAGGAGGAAGTTGGACAAAGATGCTTTGGGGCACTGGTCCCGGCCAACATTAGAATGAGCAAAAGGAGCTGGGGCTTTAATTGTAAAGTATGTGAAGGCAAAATAACACACTGAAAAAATTGTTGAAGAGGCTGGCAGCGGTAAGAAGGATGTTTGCATGTGATAAAGACAATGGTTTGTGGAAAGTTGAGAAAGGGAGTGGAGTGGCCAGGACAAGGCATAAGTTAAAAGGACAAAGCAGGTGATTACAGGTGGTTACAAGTAAGATGTGAGAAAGAACAATTTAAATACAGGTGTAAATTTTCATTGGAAGAGTGAAGAAAACGGAGCAGCCGGGTACATTGCAGTGACTAATGTGGGTCAGAACGGGGGGAGTGTAATGTGAACAGGTGTGATGAGACATCTGTGTGATGTGTGATACATATGTAATGTGATGTGACATCTGTGTGATGTGTGCAATGTAACATGTGTGATGTGATGAGACATCTGTGTGATGTGTGTAATGTAACATGTCTGAAGTTTGAAACTAATGGCCACAATAAAAGCAGAACTATATTGTATGTTTCCTATTTTTAACAGCAGTAATGTCTAAAAATGTTAGTGTTTTGTGTATGGGGTTAAAATCAGTTCCACTTTTTTTCATTTTTTTTTTTATGCAACGTGTCTTATCTTCGCGCACGCGCAGTCGTCTGTGACTACACCAAGCGAGAAAAATATTACAGCCGGCTGGATCTGTTTGTAAAAAGATAAAAGCTATACTGCAGATTAATGTGTTATAATGTGATAAGATTTAATGTTGGAATGTTTTGATGTTAATTCAAATGTATTAAACTACAGATATTGTGAGACACGGGGTTTTGAAAATGTATGTGCCCCCTCTGTTCCCTATTTTTATGTACAGCTTATTGGTTTGCTGTAATTAATATTACCAGATATATTATTTTCTGTGTTATTGAATAACTAATTACATTTGTCTTGTTTTCACACATGAGGCACGTGCTATGGTGCTGCCTAAATGTTATTTTTGAAAATGTGAGATGTTTTACAGGTAAATGGTTGCAGGTCATTTTAAAGATAAAATGTATTTTTGTCAGGAGAAAGTAATCTTTTTTGTTCCAGGCTGTTGTGTATTACAGGGGGTTAAACTAGTGCCCCCCCCCCCCCCCCCGATAGAGTGCCTAATTTTATTATGTTGATATGTAGTTTTGAACCCTGCTACATTACTTTATAGGAGGGAATGTTGAAGGGACTGATCAGGTAGTTTTGTTTTGTGTTTTATTTTGTTTTGAATTAATGAATTTGGTTTTAGGAGATCTACAAAATGTGTATGAGCTTCAAGGAGTAACCCAGATTAACTGTGTATGACAGTAACCTATATTTTGAGGTTTTTCTGTGTAGATGGTTCCAGATCCTTCCAGAACAGTGAATATGGCACTGGGTAAGCTGTGCTGTAGTCTCCACCCAATATGAGGTATTGTCCAGACCGAGCAATGCCCCAAATTGTGCCAATGGTCACAGTGACTGATATAATAAACCAGAAAGAGAAGAAAAGTCACGACCAAGTATTTGCAAAATTACAAACAATCTTTATTTCAGTCAAAAATACACAGAAAAAACACATTACAACTATACACAGTAAAAAGAATGAACCCTCATAAAGAGATGGAATCCGAACATGAAAGCAGCCTGGTCCCCCTGATGTTAAATTGGTCACAAGATCCCACAAAGAGCATAAATAAATATTTTTAGGCAGGTGCTAAGCATAGTACATTTGCACAGATAGATACCTAATAAAATACATGCAAAGTGCAGTCATAGGCAAACTAATGAGCAGTATACCTACACCTACGTAGTGGAAAATGAGCAGGAGATCAGGACCGGGAGGGGAGACCGCTGCCAGACCCGACGCGCGTTTCGCTGGTGCTTCGTCAGGGGTGATGTCCAAATGCCCCACATAGCCCTAGATATACTCTCCTCTCAAGTGGTTTCAAATGAAGCAGCAGCTGTTTCCCATTAGGCGGTAAGGTGTTCGGCGGCAGTCACTAATGACAGCCGCCGATACACCCCACCCACCCACGATAGCGTCCTATCGTATAAACCCATGGTTGAAATCACCTCCTCTCGTGTATGCCCCCAGCAGTGCAGCCCCGCCCGGGGGGCGGGGAGAAAGAAATCCCCGCCCGCCCGACGCGGCACCCCAGCCCGAGGCAAAGGCATGGAGTAAAGCCGAAAATTAAATAATGCATCAATACCTAAAATGGTAATTGGCCAGATCTGGTCAAAGATCGAAATGTCTCCCACACAGTGTAAAAGAGGGAACACCAAACTCAGCCCGACAAATGCCGTTTAAAAGCAGCAGCAGAACACAAGCGTCCTGTTGCTAGGTAACCCTCCAGCACACGCTATCCATAGTGCTGGAGAGCCCACTGCAGCAGTAAAAGCACAGCCGTCCCATAGAGATAACCCAGTATTCAGTGCTGTCGCTGTCCAGAGTGCTGAAACTGGCTATAGGAGCCCTAAAGCCACTCAGAGACTGAAACAAAGTGCCGAAATAATGCAAAGGTGCTGTGAAAGTGAAAGTTAATCAAAGTAACCAAAAATAAAGAATGAATAAAAAGAAAGGTGAATAATATAATAATATACTAAGTGAAAGTGAGGAAAAACATGCAAAGTGGGAAACTAAAATAAAAATAAATATAAATAAATAATAATAAATATGAATAAATATAATTGAAATAAATATAAATATAAAAGTAAAAAAATAAAATAAATATATAATAATAATAAACAATGAATAATAGTAAATAATAATAAAAAAATAATAATAAAATAAAATAAATAAAAATTTTTTTTTTTAAAAATTACATTAAAATAAAAATGAATATAAAAGAATATAAACAAAAAATGAAAAAAACATTTGAAGTAAGTGAATAGGAAATTCTTGAAGAAGAATAGAATAAATTTTATTTTAATGAAGATAAAACCAATAATACCATTATTAATAAAATATGAGGTATTGTGTAAGAGACCATCCCCCTCCAGCAAATTTACACAGGAGGCAGAGGTGACGTCACTCACAGATGAGTCTTTACAGATTTAGATGGGGAGAAGGCAAAACAAAAAAATTGTTTGAATATTGTTTATTTTATGCCAGATTTCAGTAACATATTTTGTTTGTTTTTGTATTAATCAGGTATTTACAGGACCTGGTGGGTGGGATTTACAAGTGTTCTGGATCATCAGATAAATGTGGAACAATAAAACTCCACCATTTTGAAATGTTTTATCTATATGTGACATGGGTATTCAATGTAAATTTGTAATGTAGACATACTTTATCATATACAGCATGTGTAGAACAGGATACGAGGCACAAGGTAAATCACCCAGAAACCACTCTCACCTTCTTGTTTATCTCAAGGAGCGGAGATGGAGGTGCTCGCTGAGGCTTGTAACCTGGCAGAAGGTAAGACGGCCGACATTTACACTGATTCTAGGTACGCTTTTGCCATCGCCCACAATTATCGGCCCATTGGTAGTAGGAACTTTATTGGATCATCGGGTAAGCCAATTGAGAGAGCGAGAGAAGACAGAACTGACAATAAGGGTATGTGCAGCCAGGTATCAGTAAATTGGCTTGTCCCTGGATACAATGATGCCACCACTAGGTTTGTAGCAGCCTGCATGATGTGCGCACGGCATGACATAGGTAAAACAGCAAAGGTACCTGTGAAAAGTGCAGCCCGGCCAGATTAACAGTCCCAGCGACTGCAGAACATACAACTACCCGAGGTAGAAGTGTATGACAATGTGCTCGTGTGTGTAGATCTGTTCTCAGGGGGGCCTGAAGCCCGGCCTGTATTTTCCCCACTGCAGACGTTGTGTGTAAGTGACAGGGGAACAATGTTATCACAAGTATTGACCTGATGTTTGTACAATAAGATATCAGCAGTTCTCCAGATGTTATTCCAAAGTTAGTTTGTTTAATAACTGTATTTGAGAAGTGTTGTGGGAATATTAAATACTGAAGTTAAGTTTTATGTAAAGCTCTGGACCAGCCTTAGCATTGGACTATTAGAGTCATGCGTCAGATAAAAGGTACAGAAATATTCCCATTTGAAAACATTTTTAGTTATTTGGTTTTTGTCCTTGTTATTGTGAAAGGAAAATTCTGTGCAGTGTTTGTGTGTGTGTGTGTGTGTGTGTGTGTGTGTATATGTATATATATATATATATGTATATATATAAAGAAGAAAAATGAGTTTGCATGTATTATTTCTAGTTATTGCTCAATGTGAACGTTTGATGTAAAGATGTTATTTGTTAATGTTTTTCTTCAAATTAATTATTTGATTAAGATCAATTAATGTTTATACAATGAAAAAGTTTGTTCTCCACAGGAAGAGTCCAACTGGGAGCGGAAGGCGTGAGAACCAGATTCTAACAGAATGTGGACGGATAAGGGAAGGTGAACCGGTAACACCCAAGGCACTCTTGATGGCTCTTGCATTGATGGTGTATGACCTCACATATGCCCCAAGACTGCAAGGATCGATTTGGTAAGATCTAATTTGTATGTCCCAGGCTTTACAGCTGTTGCTGCTAAATTCTGTTAGAGCTGTTTTATTTGCCTACAGAACAGTCCTGGCAGACCGGTGCCAACCTTATAATACCCGCCTCCCACGAAGAGAACAGACCTTGAGAGGCCTTCCCATGCAATACAAATTAGAGTAAGAAAAATTGGTTTTCGACATTTGTCAGATAAACATGTGGAATCTGTGTATATTTTGGTGAGCTGGAAATGTTCCAGGCAATCAGCTCAGATCAAGGTACAAATCCTGCTGGAATGCGTGACACCAAGTGCAAATGAAATGTACCCAATAATTACACATCTTCTAGGTGCCATGTCCATTGGAACAGAGAAGTTTTTCTTATATAAAAGGTGTTTGTTTGATTTAGTTTAAGGGCCTGACATTATTATTGTATGTACTTAGAACAACTTTTATTGTACGTAGATGTTATCACCAGATTAGTATTTATTTTAACAATTGACAAGGGTTGGGGGTCCCCAGCAAGTGCCAGTAAACATGAACTAAAAGATTTTTAATACGATGAACTCCATTACTGAGGTGTGGCAGGCGCAGCCGGAGCCAGTACAACGCGTTTGTCATGAACTGACGGCAGTGTCACAATTCCAAGCAGCCGCCCAGACAAGTAACTTACCGGAGGAAGAAGACAGATGAGCGGAGGGTTTGTGGTGTCATAATAACACTCCACTAATCCGCCTACGTGGGATCTCACATCAGGCTCACAGCATGAGGTGTTGTGTACAGCCCGGTGACGTAAACTAAAAGAGACGGGGTCTGAAAGATGAGAAGGACCAAACCAAGTCCTGATGACATCAGCAAAGTTCAAAGTAAAGACCAAAGACCTGAGTGAATCCGTCAGCAGTATCAAGTGTTTTAATCAGAAGACAGGAGAAGAAGAGGACGATGATGTACAGGACTTGTCAATACACTGGTGGGACCCCATACCAAAAGCCGGACATTGGTGATGGCATCATATTAGTTGTGGCCCTATTGATATATTGTTTGAGTTTCATAATCATAATATATAATTTCTGTAATTTAATATGAGAAAAAGGGGGGTTTGTGAAGGATGATTTATTTGCTTATATTCTCTGTATGAAATTACATTGTGAATTATCAAGCAGGATGCCGAATTACTAAGATATGTATTATGTGAAAGTGATGATAATGTTTAAATGATTTAGTTTCGTGCAGCAGCCATCTTGTCTGGAGTTCCCATCTTGGTTTTATTGTAGTGAATAGGAAAGTCATTGTTCCTTTAATACAAGTAATGTTGATTTTGTATGTTTTATCTTTGAACTTGGTTCCCATACGAAGTTGGACAGGGAGGGAGATGGGAGGATGGCAAGTATGCGTGAAGGAAGGTCTCCCCCATCTCCACGAGGACATTCTGTCCAAGAGAGATAAGACACCTGCAAAACCTAATGTGTGAAGAATTCTAATGATGTATCTGGGATGTATTTTATTGTATGCTTTTTACTGAATAACAAATATTGTTACATTGTCTCTGATTGGTTTACCTTAAGCCTACACCCTTTCTGAATTTCAGTTTAACAGTTTGAGTCTGGTAATAAATCCTTCAGAGGAGCATTTTGAACATTTCAGCGTGTCTGTGTGTTTTCTTCTCCTCTCTCGATATATATCGGTGAAATATCCTAATTAGGATTCTGACTAATGGAGTCTGGCCTTGAGAGTCTGTTTGTACTCATATAAATTTCAGTCTAATATATTTTGAGTGATGGATTTCCACGACACTATCTTGTGTGGTATTACTATCTGTTTTACAAGTAGGTACATTTAAATTGAGAAAAAAGCTAATTTTTGCTAATTTTCTCCAAATCTTGGTGTTTTTTACAAATAAATATTGAATTTATCGACCACATTTTTTTCACTAACATAAAGTACAATATGTCATGAGAAAACAGTCTCAGAATCACTTGGATAGGTAAAAGCATTCCCAAGTTATTACCACATAAAGTGACACATGTCAGATTTGAAAAATCGTCTTCGTCCTTAAGGCCAAATAAGGCTCAGTCCTGAAGGGGTTAATATAATAATGGAAACACAGGGATACATTTTAGAAAGTGATTACTAAAATAAAACAAACTTTATCCAGTTTCCAGTGCAAAGCATTTTTGTAAAGCGGCATTTCCCTTCTCCACCACTAGCTGTCAGCATGACATAGATTAAAGAGGCTCTGTCACCAGATTTTGCAGCCCCTATCTGCTATTGCAGGTGATCGGCGCTGCAATGTAGATTACAGTAACGTTTTTATTTTTAAAAAACGAGCATTTTTGGCCAAGTTATGACCATTTTCGTATTTATGCAAATGAGGCTGCTGCAGAATCATCTGTAGCCTCTGGTGCCGACACGATGCAGGACCTGTGAGTGACGTCACAGATCTGCACTGCCAGAAGCTGGGCGTTCTGAAGAGAAGTGGATGATACTTCTCATCAGAACGCCCAGCTAGTAAAAGTAGTAAACACGCCCCGATGTACGCACATAATACACGCCCAGTTGTACTTTTACTTTTCAACACGCCCAGTTGTACTTTTGCAAGCCTCATTTGCATAAATATGAAAATGGTCATAACTTGGCCAAAAATGCTCGTTTTTTAAAAATAAAAACGTTACTGTAATCTACATTGCAGCGCCGATCTGCTGCAATAGCAGATAGGGGCTGCAAAATCTGGTGACAGAGCCTCTTTAAGCTGAAAACACCTAGTAAATATGGAAATATATAAAGTAGGTTTATGATGATAATAAGTGGATGTTACATTTAGATTGATTATATAAATATACAGATGTAGCCGTCTTCATCTTGACTTTTAACGCATTAAATACACAGTGGCAAGATCCTTTATCTTTTCAATGGCTTTTGTTGTGTGATATCACGCTGCAGCAAGTTATCAGAGTCAAGATAAAGATGGCGACATCTGTACTACAACAAATATAAAACAAATTGCATTAAAATTAACTTGGATATAAACACATGTAAGGGGGTAACTAGAAGCAAAAAGGCTCCATAGCAAATCTTGAAAATAGATCAGTTTCCGACCTATATATGTCTCATAGCTGTTTGTTGCAGTTGGGGATAAAAGGTCTCCTTTTTCTGCCAAAAATGTAATCCAATTCCGTCAAATATTTAAAGATTATTGGTTGAATTTAAAGGGTATGTATGTGATTTTAAAACTAGCCAGGTTTTTTTTGTAGAAACAGCACCACTCTTGTACATAGGCTGTATCTGGTATTGCACCATAGCCTAATTCACTTAAAGGGAATGTATCGCCTATATTTTTTCCTATTTAAAGGGAATGTGTTGCCAGCAAAACATGTTTTGTTTTTTTTTAGTTAAACAATTAGTGTGTAGGTGATTAAACATTGTTCTAATTTTTTTTATTTTTTTTCCACGAGTCAGGAAATATTATAAATTGGATTCAATTTATAATATTTCCCAGCACTGGTCACTAGATGGAGCAATTCCCAAAATTGCAGCATTGCATGTGGTAAAGCAACCACATTGCTTTATGCTGCAAAATTGGGAAAAAAATCCCTCGCTCTAGTGAGCTCTCAGAATCCCCCCGCCTTTATCCTGGCTAGTGCAGGGAGAAACGAGGGGTTTGAATGGTCAAACCTCCTACACTGTGTGTCGCCATTTTTTGAGCTAACACAGTGTAGAAGGTTTACATACACTAGTAAAACACACTGAAACACGAACATACATAGAAATCACTTACCTGCTCCAGTCGCCGCCGCTCCCTCCGGTCCGTCCGCTCCGTCTGCTGCCGCTGCTCCAAGTGCACAAGTCCGGAAGCCGCGACCGGAAGTAGTAATCTTACTGTCCGGCCGCGACTTCCGGTCCACAGGAACTTCCGTTCCCACACACACGGCGTACACCAAAGTGGATGGAACGGGCCCCGTTCGCAGTCCCTATGGGACTGGAGCTGCCGTATTCCATGTCTGTATGTGTCGTTAATCGACACATACAGAAATGGAAAAAAAAATGGCAGCCCCCATAGGGAAGAAAAAGTGTAAAAATAGAAAAAAGTAACACACAAACACACAAATAAATATAAACGTTTTTAATAAAACCCTAACATAAAACTGATACAAAAAAAAAAATGTTGGTGACACTGTTCCTTTAAAACCATATAGTGAAACATAATCTTTTTTTCTAATCAGTTTTTTTTTTATTGTATATTTTTTATATTCTATTCTCCTGGAAAGAAATAGAGCTTTCTTCTTCTAATCTTATTTAAAACATGTGAGAAAAGATGAGGATTTCTGTGGACGTCTCTGGGAGTTTTAGAAAGCAGGACTTGCATTGTCAGTTGTGTCAGCCAATCAAAATAGATTTTTCAGGAGGTGACGCATTTTGTGGCTTGTTCTCTTGTGTCCTCTGGACAAGTGTGTGGGGGAAGCAGCTGATGTGTGCGGTGCCTGCGATGTCACTAATATCTTGTCATTATGATCTTTTATTTCATTTTTGACACTCAATATGTGAATCCTTGGCCTGATTCTTCCACCATCCCGTTCCCACCGCCTGCGGGCGTCTTATTATTTATTTGTTCACTGTATGGCCCTATTATGTGGCAGAGTATGGTAGTGTTATAAAGACACCAGTCAGTGGCGTAACTACCGAGGGGGCCCGTGTCGCCCGCCGGCACGGGCCCCCACCATGGCCGGAGACTCCGCTATCAGCCGCTATGGCTGCTACAGCGCGACACCACTAAACACTACGGCAGAGCAGGGAGGTATCTCCCCGCTCTGCCATTAAACAAAAGACATGTATCCCCTACCCACAGGATAGGGGATACTTGTGTGATCGCTGGCATTGATAGGGAGAACGGGGGACTGAAAGTCCCCTGACATTCTCCATCACAAACCTCGGACTTCCGGGGTCTGTGTCGGCAGCTCCGTAGAAATGAATGGAGCGCCGGTCCTGCTTGTGCGCATGCGTGACCAGCGCTCCTTTCATTTTTACTGAGCTGCGCAGACGCCAGAAGTCAGAGGTTTGTCATGGAGAACTTCGGGGGACTTTCGGTCCCCCGTTCTCCCTATCGCTGCCAGCGATAACACATGTATCCCCTATCCTGTGGATAGGGGATACATGTCTTTTGTAGGACACACTGTAGGTCAGATTTTTTTTGGGGGTTGGGGCTGCATGGCGTTACCTACAGGGGGGCTGTATAGCGTTACCTACAGAGGGGGCTGTATAGCGTTACCTACCGGGGTGTCTGTATAGCGTTACCTACAGGGGGGCTGTATAGCGTTACCTACAGGGGGGCTGTATAGCGTTACCTACAGGGGGTGTCTGTATAGTGTTACCTTCAGGGGGGGCTGTATAGCGTTACCTACAGGGGGGCTGTATAGCGTTACCTACAGGGGGCTGTATAGCGTTACCTACAGGGGGGGCTGTATAGCGTTAGCACCATACAGCCCCCCCTGTAGATAACGCCATACAGCCCCCACTGTAGAGAACGCCATACAGAGTCCCCCTGCAGATAACGCTATACAGCCCCCCTGTAGGTAACGCTATACAGACATCCCTGATGCTGCAAATTCAACAAATTACCATTTTAGTTCTCTTTACAACCTTTAAAATGTTTTGATCTCTGTTGTGCATAATAATGTGAAGCATTTTGAGTTTTTTTTTTTACTTCTAAAAAAATTATCATTAGGAGATTTGTTCAATAAAATTCGCATTATACTCCAACGGTTAATGGCTTGAAGATTATACTGACTGTCATTTGCATCGACTATTTAGGAAAATCAGCGAAAAATTACATTTGCATAATAATTTGGAACGCGGTGTAGAGGAGATGTAACCCTGCAGGTCAATCTAAATGGCGTATATTTCTGGTAGATATAGATCTGCACATTTTATCACATTCATCTCCGGGGATGACAGAAATTAAGTGTTTCAGGGAAATTGATATATGGAGATATTTAATATTCTCTCTGACGATCAATAAGGAATCAGCTTTAATGTGATTTCGCAAAAATCCCAGTGTGTTTGCCGTGATTTGACCGCACCGATCAGTTGTTTTTAAGAGGTCGCTGCGCTTATGCGAGCGCTGCTTCCCCTTCATTCCTTTCCTGCTCATACTGTGACTCGCCGACGCACTTGTAGCGGTGGTTCACAGTATTACTGCCTTTTACCTTTCAAGTGAATGGGAACAGGCAGTAATATTGTGAACTGACGCTACAAGTGTGTCGGCGATTTACAGTAAAAGCGAGAGTAAGGAAGGGGAAGCCCCTTCAAAACAGCTGATCGGCGGGGGGTGCCGGGAGTTGGACCCCCACCGATCAGTTATTGATGGCCTATCCTGAGGCTGGGACTGGACAATCCCTTTAACCCCTTCACGACCAGCCCACGTAGATTAACGGGCTTCAGTGCTGGTCCATAGAGTGCACAGCGCTCTCCCTATGCCCTGAATCTCTCAACACACGCTGCTACTAGCAGCCTTAGTGCTGAGAGAAGACATCAGGTCCGGATTGGTGCCGATGACGTGATCACCATGATAAACCTATCATGGTGTTCACAGCAAAGTTTGTTGCAGCAACAAACTTTCGTGCTGTTAGTTACAATGTTTCTCCTCCCTCCCTGTCAGATCGTTCTGAGACAGTGAGAGAGAAGAAGCTGTGCCGAGCAGCTGCTGTGTGTCTCCTATAAAGACACACCGACTGTGAAAAACACACAAAAAACACCTCCACATAGATAGTTTAGTGTAGGCAGCTAGTTATAGTTTACGTAGTACTCAGATTAGGGCAATTAATTAGTTAATAAATAATCAATTAGGGCTTATAATAAAGGTATATATCTATAAAATCATATATCCCAAAAGAAAATCCAGCAGCACTCCGATAATCAAGGTGAAAAAAAGTGAAGTTTATTGTGCTAACATGGCAAGTGCAACGTTTCCGTCCCACCTTGGGACCTTTTTCACCTTGATTATCGGAGTGCTGCTGGATTTTCTTTTGGGATATCTGTATGGTCTTTGGATCGGGACTATCAGCTGGCACCCTTTACTATTGGATTTCTCACTTGGAAACAGAGTGCTGCTGCCTTTCTACTGGTGTGTATAAAATCATATAGATATATATATTTATATACTGTGTGTGTATATATACACCGCGTTCCAAATTATTATGCAAATGTTATTTTTCGCTGATTTTCCTAAATAGTTCATGCAAATGACAGTCAGTATAATCTTCAAGCCATCAACCGTTGGAGTATAATGCAAATTTTATTGAACAAATCTCCTAATGATAACAGATTATTTTTAGAAGTAAAAAACTCAAAATGCTTCACATTATTATACACAACAGAGATCAAAACATTTTAAAGGTTGTAAAGAGAACTAAAATGGTAATTTGTTGAATTTGCAGCATCAGGAGGTCATATTTACAGAAATCAAAAGCTCTTTCAATAAAAAAAAACTTAACAGACCAAGTTACATGTTAACATAGGACCCCTTCTCTGATATCACCTTCACAATTCTTGCATCCATTGAATTTGTGAGTATTTGGACAGTTCCTGCTTGAATATCTTTGCAGGATGTCAGAATAACCTCCCAGAGCTTCTGTTTTGATGTGAACTGCCTCCCACCCTCATAGATATTTTGCTTGAGGATGCTCCAAAGGTTCTCAATAGGGTTGAGGTCAGGGGAACATGGGGGCCACACCATGAGTTTCTCTCCTTTTATGCCCATAGCAGCCAATGACACAGAGGTATTCTTTGCAGCATGAGATGGTGCATTGTCATGCATGAAGATAATTTTGCTACGGAAGGCACGGTTCTTCTTTTTGTACCACGGAAGAAAGTGGTCAGTCATAAACTCTACGTACTTTGCAGAGGTCATTTTCACACCGTCAGGGACCCTAAAGGGGCCTACCAGCTCTCTCCCCATGATTCCAGCCCAAAATATGACTCCGCCACCTCCTTGCTGACGTCGCAGCCTTGTTGGGACATGGTGGCCATTCACCAACCATCCACTACTCCATCCATCTGGACCATCCAGGGTTGCTCGGCACTCATCAGTAAACAACACGGTTTGAAAATTAGTCTTCATATATTTCTGAGCCCACTGCAACCGTTTCTGCTTGTGAGCATTGTTTAGGGGTGGCCGGATAATAGCTTTATGCACACTTGCAAACCTCTGGAGGATCCTACACTTTGAGGTTCGTGAGACTCCAGAGGCACCAGCGGCTTCAAATACCTGTTTTCAGCTGTAGTGTCCATGGCCGCGGGCCATCGGGTTTACTCACCTCCCGACGCCCGCAGCCATAGATCTGTGAGCGCTGGTCCCCATCTCCTTCCTAGGAGATGCCAGAGCTCACTTCTGCTCCGTTCGGCTGTGTACCGTAGGGTGCGCGCGCACGCTCGTGCCCGGCCTTAAAGGGCCATGCGCGCAAATAGGAGGAAGTCATCATCATCAACTGCCACGATTTCCTGGTCTATAAGAAGGCCCCTGGCCTTCTAATCCTTGCCTAAACGTTGTTAGTTTTCCCAGTCTGTCTTGCAAATGGTCCCTTAGTATTTCCCGTTCCTGTTGTTACCCGTGCCTTGTTCCCCGTTCCTGTTTCCCGTGCTGTGCCTTAGTATCAAGTCGTGCCACGTCCGGTGTCTTCTGCCACGTCCGGAGGAATCAACCATGTCCTGTGTCATCTGCCACATCCTGTGTCATCTGCCACATCCAGAGGAATCTGCCACGTCCTGTGTCATCTGCCACGTCCAGAGGAATCTGCCACATCCTGTGTCATCTGCCGCGTCCGGAGGAATCCGCCACGTCTTGCGCAACTTGCGGCTCCTGTGTCATCCGCAATGTTTGGCGCTGTCTGCTGCAACCATCTCCATCTGTGCCAGAGCTGCGGCCATCGTCTGGACTATCCAGGTACCCTTGTGCGGGACATTGTATCTCTGGGGTTTCCTGTGAATTGGCCAGCTGCCTCCCCGCTACGGCGGTACGGCCTAGTGGGTCCACTAACCCGCTCCGTGACAGTACGCTCAGGCCATGGACCCCGCTGGTCAACCTGAGACTTTGACGACACAAGCCATGCTGGCCGAGATGGAGGATCTCCAGTCACGACAAGACCAGCTCCTCCTGTCAGTGAACGCCATAGCCCATCGGTTGCTCACTCCAACCACAGTTGTCACCGCACCCGTTCCTGCGGTTCCTCCTGCTACACTTCCTGTCTGTACCGGTACCAAACCCCTGTGTTTCTTGCCGCTACCTACACGCTATGACGGAGATCCGAGGTCCTGCATGGGATTTTTGAATCAGTGCCTGATCCATTTCAGACTACATGCCAGGTCCTTCTGTTCGGATGACGTCAGGATCGCCTTCATTATCTCTCTCCTTACTGGCAAAGCCCTGGCATGGGCTAATCCTCTGTGGGAACACCAGGGTCCAGAGACCCGGGACTTGCAGTGCTTCCTACAGACCTTCCGCTCGATCTTTGAGGAACCTGGGAGAGTTTCTTCAGCTGCTGCATCCTTGCTGACCCTACACCAGGGAGACCTCTCCGTGGGCGAGTATGCCATTCAGTTCCGTATCCTGGCTGCTGAATTGACCTGGAACAACGAGGCTTTGGTGGTTACATTCTGGCAGGGACTGTCTTCAGGGATCAAGGACGAGCTGGCTGCTCGCGATCTGCCATCTACCCTGGATGATCTTATCCTACTCGCCTCCCGGGTTGACATGAGGATCCGGGAACGTTCCCAAGAGGTTCTACGGGAGAGAGAACTTCCTAGGCTGGATTCTGCTGTCCTGCAATCCCCCTCAGTCGTCCCACCAGAGGATCCGATGCAGGGTAACTATGTCAAATTGTCTACCCAGGAGAGACAACGCAGGCGCACTTCTGGACTTTGTTTGTATTGCGGCAGTGGAGGCGATATTGTGCGTTTGTGTCCCCAGAGGCTGGAGAAACCCCTTGCCTAGGATTGGTTGGAGAGACAACCCTAGGTGGAACGGAATCTAACAGAGCATTCGGTTCCAAATTGACTTTTCCTGTGACCCTGGCATCCGGCGAGAGGATGCATCAAGTTTCTGCCTATCTTGACTCTGGCTCTGCTGCTAACTTCATCCAGAAAGAGCTAGTGGATCATCTTCAGTTGCCCACAGTTCCCCTAGAGACGTCTTTGGCTGTTGCCTCTGTTAATGGATCCCATCATTTCTAAAACCAAGCCGTTGAAGCTCCAGGTTGGAGTCCTGCATTCTGAATTAATTTCCTTCCTTGTTTTGCCCAAGGCCATCAATCCTGTTCTGCTGGGCCTGCCTTGGCTTCGACTACATGCCCCAGTCCTGGACTGGAATTCTGGAGAGGTTCTCCAATGGGGCTCCAAGTGCCATGGTCATTGTCTGTTGCAGATCCATACTGTCAAGCCTTCTCTGCCTCAGTCGTTGGTGGGACTGCCTCCCCAATTTGCTCAGTATTCAGATGTTTTCAGCAAAAGGGAGGCTGAGACGCTGCCTCCACATCGGACCTATGACTGCCCCATTGAACTGGTTCCTAATGCCTCTCTCCCTCGTGGACGGGTATATGCCTGAGTCTCTATCCATGTCGGCCTATATCAAAGAGAATCTGGAGAGGGGTTTTATACGAAAGTCTTCCTCCCCGGCCGGGGCTGGATTCTTCTTCGTTAAAAAGAAGGATGTATCCCTTCGTCCCTGCATTGACTACCGGGGCCTCAACCTGATCACAGTCAAGAACAAATACCCATTGTCACTCATCTCTGAGCTGTTTGATCGCATACGAGGGGCCAAAAATTTTTCTAAGCTAGACCTGCGGGGGGCTTACAATGTAGTCCGGATTCGCCGGGGTCATGAATGGAAGACGCCATTTAACACCCGGGACGGGCACTATGAATACCTAGTGATGCCCTTCGGACTGTGTAACGCTCCCGCAGTGTTTCAGCAGTTCGATAACGATATCTTCCGGGATCTACTCTATGTCTGTGTTGTTGTTTATCTCGATGATATTTAGATTTTTTTCCCCAGATCCGACGACTCATCGGAGGCATGTCCATCAGGTTCTACTACAATTGAGGGAGAATCATTTATACGCCAAGTTGGAGAAGTGCGTCTTTGAGAAGAGTTCTCTGCCCTTCCGGGTCTACATCATCTCGGATCGAGGCCTCGAGATGGATCCTGAGAAAGTGAGGGCTGTCCTGGAATGGCCACGTCCTCAAGGCTTAAGGGCCATACAGCGGTTTGTGGGATTCACCAATTTCTACCGGCAGTTTATTCCTAACTTCTCTTCTCTGATGACTCCCATCTCGACCCTTACCAAGAAGGGTGTGAATGCCAAAGTGTGGACTCCAGATGCAGAGTCCGCATTTATTAGCCTCAAGAGAGCCTTCACTTCAGCCTCGATCCTCCATCACCCTGACGTATCTCGGCAGTTCTCACTGGAAGTGGACGCTTCCTCTGTTGGTGCAGGTGCACTTCTGTTCCAGAGGAGCTCCAAACGAAAGGCAGTAGTATGTGGCTACTACTCTAGACTGTTTTCTTCTGCTGAGCGCAATTACTCCATTGGAGATCGGGAGCTGCTGGCCATCAAATTGGCTCTGGAGGAGTGGAGACATCTTCTGGAGGGCGCTGCTCACCCCATCCTGATCTTCACCGACCACAAGAACCTTACTTACCTTCAGTCTGCATAACGACTGAATCCCCGTGAAGCCAGGTGGTCGCTGTTCTTCACCCATTTTCAGTTTGTGCTCCACTACCGTCCCGCGGACAAGAATGTGAGGGCCGATGCCCTGTCCAGATCGTTTGAGACTGAAGACACGGTGGAGTCCCTTCAGACCATCATAAACCCGTCCTGCATTGTCACTGCTAATCCTCTGCAGGTTAGAGACATCCCTCCTGGGAGGACTTTTGTTCGGTTGGCAGACAGGAGAAGAATTCTCCGCTGGGGACATAGTTCTAAACTTGCTGGGCACGCTGGTGTCCGTAAAACCCGAGACCTGATTGCTTGTCACTTTTGGTGGCCCACGCTACCTAAAGATGTTCTGGACTTTGTCTCTTCTTGCACTGTGTGTGCCTCTAACAAAGTGACTCACTCCAAGCCTGCCGGCCTGCTTCAGCCTCTGCCTGTACCCAATGCCCCCTGGCAGCACATTGCGATGGACCTCGTCACAGACCTTCCCCTCTAATGCAGGATGTAACACTGTCTGGGTGGTGGTGGACCAGTTCTCTAAGATGGCTCATTTTATCCCGCTGACCGGCCTACCTTCTGCTCCCTGACTGGCGAGTCTCTTCATTCAGCACATCTTTCGCTTGCATGGCTTGTCTCTACACATCGTGTCAGATCGGGGTGTTCAGTTTACCTCTAAGTTCTGGAGAGCCCTCTGTAAACTCCTGGATGTGAGTTTGGACTTTTCCTCAGCCTATCACCCCCAGTCCAATTGGCAAGTTGAGAGGATCAACCAGATCATGGAAAATTATCTCCGCCACTTCATCTCTTCACAGCACGATAACTGGGTACAGCTTCTTCCATGGGCCGAGTTTTCATACAACAACCACACAAGTGAGTCCACCACTTCCACTCCGTTTCACATCGTGTACAGTCAACATCCCAGAGTCCCTCTTCCTGTGTCGACTTCATCTCAGGTACCCGCTGCTGACTGCATATGGGGACTTCCTGCAAATCTGGCAACAGACTCGGTCCTCTATTTTGCTGGCGGTAGATCGCATGTAGCGAAAGGCGGATACTAGGAGAAGAGAGCCGCCTCAGTATCTTCCGGGGACTAAAGTCTGGCTGTCCTCTCGGAACATTCGCTTGAGGGTGCCTTCATACAAGTTTGCTCTCAGGTTCCTTGGTCCTTTCGAGATCCTGCAACAAATCAACCCTGTCTCCTATAAGCTGCGGCTGCCTCCTACCCTCAGAATTCCTAACTTCTTCCATGTGTCCCTCCTGAAACCAGTGGTACTGAACTGCTACAGCAAGACTTCTAGTTCCACAGTTGCTCCCAGCGGTCCTTCCGATGTATTCGAGGTAAAGGAGATCCTGGACTGCAAAAGGGTAGGAGGAAGGACTATCTATTTGGTGGACTGGAGAGGGTTTGGACCTGAGGAGAGGTCCTGGGAGCCAGAAGAGAACCTCAGCGCTCTTCTGCCACGTCCGGAGGAATCAACCACGTCCTGTGTCATCTGCCACGTCCTGTGTCATCTGCCACGTCCAGAGGAATCTGCCACGTCCTGTGTCATCTGCCACGTCCTGTGTCATCTGCCACGTCCAGAGGAATCTGCCACGTCCGGAGGAATCCGACACGTCTGGCGCAACTTGCGGCTCCTGTGTCATCCGCCACGTTTGGTGCTGTCTGCTGCAACCATCTCCATCTGTGCCAGAGCTGCGGCGACCGTCTGGACTATCCAGGTACCCTTGTGCGGGACATTGTATCTCTGCGGTTTCCTGTGGTTTGGCCAGCTGCCTCCTAATCCTATTAATTTGTCTGGCAGAAACCTTCCTCATTATGCCTTTATCTGAACGAACCCGTCTGTGCTCTGAATCAGGCACAAATCTTTTCACAGTACGATGATCATGCTTAAGTTTTCTTGAATTATCCAATGTTTTCATACCTTGTCCAAGATATTGCACTATTTCACGCTTTTCGGCAGCAGAGAGATCCTTTTTCTTTCCCATATTGCTTGAAACCTGTGGCCTGCTTAATAATGTGGAAGGTCCTTCTTAAGTAGTTTTCCTTTGATTGGGCACACCTGGCAAACTAATTATCACAGGTGTCTGAGATTGATTACAATGATCCAAAGAGCCCTAAGGCTGGGTTCACACTACCTATTTTCAGACGTAAACGAGGCGTATTATGCCTCGTTTTACGTCTGAAAATAGGGCTACAATACGTCGGCAAACATCTGCCCATTCATTTGAATGGGTTTGCCGACGTACTGTGCAGACAACCTATCATTTACGCGTCGTCGTTTGACAGCTGTCAAACGACGACGCGTAAAAATACAGCCTCGTCAAAAGAAGTGCAGGACACTTATATACATTATATGCAGGACACTTATATACATTATATGCAGGACACTTCTTTCAGACGTAATTTGAGCCGTTCTTCATTGAACTCAATGAAGCACAGCTCAAAATTTACGGCTGTCAGAGAAGCCTCGCAAAATGCGAGGAGGAGCAATTACGTCTGAAACGAGGCAGCTGTTTTCTCCTGAAAACAGTCTGTCTTTTCAGACGTAAATGCCTGCTATCGTGTGCACATACCCTATGACACAATACCATCAATGAGTTTAATTGAAAAACTAATAATTGAATGTTTATGACACTTAAATCCAATGTGCATAATAATTTGGAACACGGTGTATATATATACACACACACACACACACACACACATGTAATATATATTATATATAGACTTATATTTGAAATTTGTTAATACTAAAAATTAATAATTAGGGATGTTATATATCTATAACATCATATAGATATATACGTACATGTAATATTTACGTATACACACATATACTTACATAAATCTCTTCATATATTTTACATGTCTGTAAGTTTATTATTTATTAGGGTTGTCATAATTTTGTTGTGATTTAATTAATTACATATATATCTATAATGTGGTATAGATATAATTAATTTTATTAATTCTACATATCAAATAATTGATTGTTAGGGTCATTCATAAAGTTATTAATTATTAGTCGTTCAACAATTGATTAGTTGTGAAGATTCAATTGATTATATATGTATACGTAATATATACATATACACACATTTAGATAAAATAATTTCTTCCTATATTTTACAGTTCTATTAATTCTAGATACTAATTGATTAATTGTTGGGGTTGTTTATAAATTTATTGATCAATGGATTAGTGGACTTTTTCTTTGTTACTTTTATTAAAATTTGTTACAAAAAATAAGTTTTAAAAAAAATAAGTTAAAAAAATGGCACGCAAGTTATATACTGCTGAAGAGGCATTTGCTCTCTTGGATTCTGATAGTGAATGGTCTCACTTTTGGGGGGTTTCCGTTGTTTTGGTCCCTCCAGGGCTTTGCAAATGCGACATGTCACCGAAAAACATTAACCCCTTTCCCTAACACCCCACGTAGATTAATGGGCTGCAGAGCTGGTCCTTGTGCCTGCAGCCCGTTAATCTACGTGTGCTCCTAACAGAGCACACAGACGCTCCCCGCAGCCCGGCATCTCCCAGTACGGGCTGCTACTAGCAGCCTTAGTACTGGGGGAAACATCAGGTCGGATCACAGCTGTGATCCGAACCGATTAACCCCTTAATTGCGGCAGTCAAATAGTGACCGCCGCATTTAAGTTGTTATAGCAACATCGGCACCCCGCTACGCGATTGCGGATGGCCGATTGTTGTGGGGGCGAATGCATGGCAACCGGAAGCCTAAGAAAGGCATCGGGTCTGCCATCTATTGAAAGCGATTACGTCCTACCGGAGGCAGGACCTAATATGCCTCCTGTCAGTGTGAAATACATAAGAATTGCAGGGTATTATAACAACGATCCAACAATTGAATCTTCAAGTCCCTAGAAAGTCTAGTAAAAAAAGTTACAAAAAATGTCCAAAAGTAAAATGTCAAAATAATAAAATTAAAAAATTGCCTTTTCTCCCTTATAAAGTCCTTTATTATTATAAAAAAAGAAAAAAATTAATAAACTATGCATAATTGGTATCGCTGCGTCCGTAACGGCCTGAATTGTAAACATACAATGTAATTTATACTGCACGGTGACCACCATAAAAAAAGAATTTAAAAACTATACCGGAATCGCTATTTTTAGTCACTTCAGCTCCCAAATAATTTTCATAAATAGGGATCAAAAAGTCGCATGTACCCAAAAAATTGTACCAATAGAAACTACAGTTTGTTCTGCAAAAAATAAGCCCTCACGCTGCTTTCCTGATAGAAAAATAAAAAAGTTGTGGCTCTTAGAATACGGGGACACAAAATGAAATAATTATTTTAAAACCGTGATTTTATCGTGCAAACACTATAAAACATAAAAAACCTATATACGTATGGTATCGCTGTAATCGCATCAACCCACAGAATAAATTAAATATGTAATTTATAGCGCACGGTGAAAAAAAGAATAAAAAACAATAGAAGTTTTGACGGCCTAATTCCACTAAATTCAGCAAAAAACCTTTGGGGTCAAAATCCTCACTATACCCCTAGACAAATCCTTTTTATTTCTGTAGTTTCCCAAATGGGGTCACTTCTGGGGGGTGTCCACTGTTTTGATCCCTCAGGGGCTTTGCAAATGCGACATGACACCCGAAAACCAATTGAGTAAACTTGATCTCCAAAAGCCAAATAGCGCTCCTTCCCTTCTGAGCCCTGCCGTGCATCCAAACAGCCGTTTATTACCACATATGGGGTATTGCCGTAATCAGGAGAAATTGCTTTACAAATCTTGGGGTGCTTTTTCTTCTTTATTGCTTTTAAAAATTTATAATTTCTAAGTTTTATTGAAAAAAATTTAGATTTTCATTTTTACGGACTAATTCCACAAAATTCAGCAAAAAACCTGTGGGGTTAAAATCCTCACTACACCCCTTGATGAATTCCTTGTGGGGTGTAGTTTGCCAAATAGTGTCTTTTTGGAGGTGTTTCCACTGTTTTGGCACTACAAAACCTCTTCAAACCTGACATGGTGCCTAAAATATATTCTAATAAAAAGGAGGCCCCAAAATCCACTAGGTGCTCCTTTGATTCTGATGCCGGTGTTTCAGTCCATTAGCGCACTAGGGCCCCATGTGGGATATTTCTAAAAACTGCACAATCCGGGTAATATATATTGAGTTGCGTTTCTCTGGTAAAACCTTCTGTGTTACAGAAAAAATTGATTAAAATGTTTTTTTCGACAAAAAAAATAATTTGTAAATTTCCCCTCTACTTTGCTTTAATTCCTGTGAAATACCTAAAGGGTTAATAAACTTTCTAAATGCTGTATTGAATACTTTGAGGGGTGTAGTTTTTCAAATGGGGTGACTTATGTGGGTTTCTATATATAAGGCTTTCAAAGCCACTTCAGAACTGAACTGGTACCTATAAAAATAGGTTTTGGAAATGTTCTTGAAAATGTGAGAAATTGCTGCTAAAGTTCTAAGCTTTGTAACGTCGTAGAAAAATAAAATAATGTTCAAAAAACAATGCAAATATAAAGTAGACATATGGAATATGTGAAATAGTAACTATTTTGTATGGTATTACTGTCTGTCTTCCAAGCAGATCAATTTAAAATTAGAAAAATCATAATTTTTGCAAATTTTCTTTACATTTTGGTGTTTTTCACAAAAAAACAATGAATTTATTGACCACATTTTTCCACTTGCATAAAGTACAATATGTCATGAGAAAACAATCTCAGAATCGCTTAGATAGGCAAAAGCATTCCAGAGTTATTACCACATAAAGTGACACATGTCAGAGTTGAAAAAATGGGGCTGGTCCTGAAGGCCAAACTGAGCTTGGTCCTGAAAGGGTTAAAGAAAAATTTGTGCTCCAAAAGCCAAATGGCGCTCTTTCCCTTCTGAGGGCTGTCGTGTGTTCAAACATAAGTGTATGACCACATATGAGTTATTGCCGTAATCAGGAGAAATTTCTTTACAAATGTTGGGGTGCTTTTTCTAATTTATTCATTGTAAAAATGTCTATGTTTCTTCAGAAGAAATGTAGATTTTCATTTTCACAGACAAATTCCAATAAGTTCAGTAAAAAACATGTGGGGTTAAAATGGCCACTATACAGCTAGATAAATTCCTTGAGGGGTGCAGTTTCCAAAATGGGGTCACTTTTTGGGAGTTTCCACTGTTTTGGCACCACAAGACCTATTCAAATCAGACATGGAGCCTAAAATATATTGTAATAAAAAGGAGGCCTCAAAATCAACTAGGTGCTTCTTTTCTTCTGAGGCCGGTGTTTCAGTCCATTACCGCACTAGGGCCACAGGTGTAATATTTCTAAATACTGCAGGATCTGGGTAATAAATATTGAGTTGCGTTTCTCATGTAAAACCTTCTGTGTTACACAATTTTTTTTTATTACAAATGAATTTCTGCAAAAAAAATTAAATTTGTAAATTACTTTGCTTTAATTCCTGTGAAATGCCTAAAGGGTTAAGAAACTTTCTTAATGCGGTTTTGAATACTTTGAAGGGTGCAGTTTTTAAAATGGGGTGATTTATGGGGAGTTTCTAATATATAAGGCCCTCTGTAAAGGATCTGCCAGGCACAACTTCTGTGGATACGCCCATAGGTAATCAGTCTGCACCTGAGTCTATGTCTCTGAGACTGACTCCATCTTCCACCACTCAGGATGGCATCAAGTGAACACCTGTCCTAGGCGTAAGAATAAGCAGCCGGAAAACTTACGCGCCTAAGTGATCATCGGGGAGGTCACTTGGGCGCACAGGTATTTCCCGTAAATATGAAACGTAATAAAATCTTGCTTCCCTTTCAGGTCTCTTTTGGTGGTAGGTCTGCTACCGGCAGTGCCTTCGTGGATTCAGGGTCTTCTGCTAATATCATGTCTGTGGAATTTGCTATGTCTCTAGCTATGCCTTTCATTGATTTGCCTAAACCTGTCCCGGTAGTGGGTATAGACTCCACTCCTCTTGCTAATGGTTATTTTACACAGCATACCCCTGTTTTTGAACTCCTTGTTGGCTCCATGCATTTGGAGCAGTGCTCTGTACTGTTGATGCAGGGATTATCGTCCGATTTGGTTTTAGGCCTTCCCTGGTTGCAGTTGCATAATCCCACGTTTGACTGGAATACTGGGGAGCTCACCAAATGGGGTAATGAATGCTTGACGTCATGCTTTTCTGTTAATTCTATTTCTCCCCCTGAGGAGGTGAACACGCTACCTGAGTTTGTTCAGGACTTCGCTGATGTTTTCTCTAAGGAGGCCTCCAAAGTGTTACCTCCTCATAGAGAATACGATTGCGCGATCGAATTGATACCAGGAGCTAAGCTCCCTAAGGGTAGGATATTTAATCTTTCTTGTCCCGAACGTGAAGCCATGAGAGAGTATATCCAGGAATGCCTGGCCAAGGGTTACATTCGCCCCTCTACTTCTCCGTTAGGTGCTGGCTTCTTCTTTGTAGGGAAGAAGGATGGTGATCTTAGGCCATGCATTGACTACCGTAACTTGAATAAGGTCACTGTAAGGAACCAGTATCCCCTTCCTGATTCCTGATCTCTTTAATCAGGTTCAGGGGGCCTAATGGTTCTCTAAGTTTGATCTACGGGGGGCGTATAACCTTATCCGCATCAAAGAGGGGGATGAGTGGAAGACTGCGTTTAACACGCACGAAGGTCATTTCGAATACCTCGTCATGCCCTTTGGGTTGTGTAATGCTCCTGCGGTCTTCCAGAATTTCATAAATGAGATTTTAAGAGATTACCTGGGGGTATTTCTTGTAGTGTACCTTGATGACATACTGGTGTTTTCCAAGGACTGGTCCTCCCACATTGAGCATGTCAGGAAGGTGCTCCAGGTCCTTCGGGAAAACAAACTGTTTGCGAAAACCGAAAAATGTGTGTTTGGGGTACAGGAGATACCATTTTTAGGTCAAATCCTCACTCCTCATGAATTCAGCATGGACCCCGCCAAGGTCCAGGCTGTGGCGGAATGGGTCCAACCTGCCTCCCTGAAGGCGTTACAGTGTTTCTTGGGGTTCGCTAATTATTACAGGAGATTTATTGCTAACTTCTCGGTCATCGCTAAGCCTCTTACGGACCTCACTCGCAAAGGTGCTGATCTCCTCCACTGGCCACCTGAGGCTGTCCAGGCTTTTGAGGTCCTTAAGAAGTGCTTTATCTCGGCCCCGGTGCTGGTTCAGCCCAACCAAATGGAGCCATTTATCGTGGAAGTTGACGCATCCGAGGTGGGAGTGGGGGCTGTCTTGTCCCAGGGTACCAGGTCCCTCACCCATCTCCGTCCCTGTGCCTACTTCTCCAGGAAGTTTTCGACCCACTGAGAGTAACTATGATATTGGCAACCGCGAACTCTTAGCCATTAAATGGGCATTTGAAGAGGGGTGCCACTTCCTGGAGGGGGCTAGGCACCAGGTAACGGTCCTTACCGACCACAAGAATCTGGTTTTCCTAGAATCTGCCAGAGACCAGCTCGATGGGCGCTATTTTTTACCAGATTCAACTTTTTGGTTACTTATAGGGCTGGGTCTAAAAATATTAAGGCCGATGCACTGTCGCGTAGCTTCATGGCCAGCCCTCCTTCGAAGGAAGATCCTGCTTGTATTTTGCCTCCTGGTATAATCATTTCTTCTATTGATTCTGATTTAGTCTCTGAAATTGCGGCTGATCAAGGTTCAGCTCCCGGGAACCTTCCTGAGGACAAGCTGTTTGTTCCCCTGCAATTCCGGCTAAGGGTACTTAGGGAAAATCATGTCTCCGCACTATCTGGTCATCCAGGCGTCCTGGGTACCAAACACCTCATTGCCAGAAACTATGGATTGCCTGGATTGCCTAAAGACGTTAAGGCCTACGTCGCCGCTTGTGAGGTTTGTGCTAGGTCCAAGACTCCCAGGTCCCGACCAGCGGGCTTACTACGTTCTTTGCCCATTCCCCAGAGACCTTGGACCCATATCTCCATGGATTTTATCACCGATTTGCCTCCATCTCAAGGCAAGTCGGTGGTGTGGGTTGTAGTAGACCGCTTCAGTAAGATGTGCCACTTTGTGCCCCTCAAGAAACTACCCAATGCCAAGACGTTAGCTACCTTATTTGTCAAACGCATCCTGCGTCTCCATGGGGTCCCTGTCAATATTGTTTCGGACAGAGGGGTACAATTTGTTTCATTGTTTTGGAGAGCCTTCTGTAAAAAGTTGGAGATTGATCTTTCCTTCTCCTCTGCCTTCCATCCTGAAACTAATGGCCAAACTGAGAGGACTAATCAATCTCTAGAACAATATTTAAGGTGTTTTATCTATGACTGTCAATATGATTGGGTCTCATTCATCGGGAACTGTGCACAGTCTGGGCCCAGGTTCAGAAGAACCTAGAGGCGTCCCAGAGCGTACAAAAAACTCAGGCTGATAGAAGACGTTCTGCTAACCCCTTGTTTATGGTCGGGGATCTGGTGTGGTTATCGTCTAGGAACTTGCGCCTTAAGGTCCCGTCCAAGAACTTTGCTCCCCGGTTTATTGGGCCGTATAAGGTCATTGAAGTCCTCAATCCTGTCTCCTTCCGACTGGAGTTGCCCCCATCTTTTCGAATACACGTTGTGTTTCATGCCTCCCTCCTTAAACGCTGCTCCCCGTCCTCGGCTCCCTCGAGGAAACCTCCTGTTCCCGTTCTCACCCCTGAGGGGGTGGAATTCGAGGTGGCCAAGATTGTGGACAGCAAGATGGTCCAAGGCTCCCTCCAGTACCTGGTCCATTGGAGAGGATACGGGCCTGAGGAGAGGACTTGGGTACCCGCCCGGGATGTTCACGCTGGGGTATTGGTCAGGAAGTTCCACCTTCGTTTCCCCAATAAACCAGGTCCACTTAGAAAGGGTCCGGTGGCCCCTCATAAAAGGGGGGATACTCTAAAGGATCTGCCAGGCACAACTTCTGTGGATACGCCCATAGGTAATCAGTCTGCACCTGAGTCTATGTCTCGGAGACTGACTCCATCTTCCACCACTCAGGATGGCAGGCTTAGGAGTGGGAGAGCTTATCGCAGCCTGGCCAGACGGAGCTAGCTCCCGCCCTCTGTCTATTTATACCTGCCTTTCCTGTTCCTCCTTTGCTTGTGATTCTTCTTGTGTGGTTTCCTGGCCCAGCTACAGCTTCTGACTATTTGATCCTGCTCCATACTGACCCCGGCTTACTGACTACTCTCCTGCTCTGTGTTTGGTACCTCGTTCACTCCTGGTTTGACTCGGCTCGTTCACCACTCTTGTTGCTCACGGGGTTGCCCCATTTCCCTTAGCTTTGTGTTCCCTTGTCTGTTTGTCTCGTGCACTTACAGAGCGTAGGGACCGCCGCCCAGTTGTACCCCGTCGCCTAGGGCGGGTCGTTGCAAGTAGGCAGGGACAGAGTGGTGGGTAGATTAGGGCTCACTTGTCCATTTCCCTACCCCCATCATTACACCCTCAAAGCCACTTCAGAAATGAACTTTTGGAAATTTCTTGAAAACGTGAGAAATTGCTACTAAACTTATAAGCCTTGTAACGTCCTAGAAAAATAAAATGACGTTCAAAAAACGATGCAAGCATAAAGTAGACATATGGGAAATGTAAACTAGTCACTATTTTGTGTGGTATTAATATCTGTTTTGCAAGCAGATACATTCAAATTTAGACAAATTCTAATTTTTGCAAATTTTCTCTAAATTTTGGTGTTTTTCACAAATAAATACTGAATTTATCAACCAAATTTTTTCAATGACGTAAAGTACAATATGTCACGAGAAAATAATCTCAGAATCGCTTGGATAGGTAAAAGCATTACAAAGTTATTACCACATAAATTAACACGTCAGATTTGAAAAAATCGCTTGCGGCCACAAGGCCAAAACAGGCTCAGTCCTGATGGGGTTAATATCGATGCTGAAAATTTTGACGTTACAGGCCCAAAGCCTAAGGCTGCAGTACGGAGAGATTCTGATGACAACATTTTCTGTTCTGATTTCACTCTGTGACAATAAATGATAATATTCTAGTACAGTTGTATGAATAAATGGTTTGGCCTTTTTGGCGTTTTTGTGATTTTTTTTATTTATAGACATTAATGATAACAGCAAAAATATACCTGAATACATTATATTAACACTTGTCTGGTCAGCGAGAAATCCCCAGTCAGGGTGGGCTGTCCTGGATTTGCTTCCCTGCCTGTACTATATGATGGTAGTCACCTCACCGGTCCTGGATTTGCTTCCCTGCCTGTACTATATGATGGTAGTCACCTCACCGGTCCTGGAGTTGCTTCCCTGCCTGTACTATATGATGGTAGTCACCTCACCGGTCCTGGATTTGCTTCCCTGCCTGTACTATATGATGGTAGTCACCTCACCGGTCCTGGATTTGCTTCCCTGCCTGTACTATATGATGGTAGTCACCTCACCGGTCCTGGGTTTGCTTCCCTGCCTGTACTATATGATGGTAGTCACCTCACCGGTCCTGGGTTTCTTCCATGGCGGGGAAACTAGAATTTGATTTGGATAACTCACACCATTAACATCTGCTCCTTGTTCACCCCTCTGTGGATTTGGAAGAACCCAGCCTCCCACCAACATCTTCCTATTAGAACATTACCGACTCTGCTACATCTAGCCACCTTTGGTAGCAATTGTTCTTTGAGTAATCGGATGGGCTCCTTGTGGGTGGGTCCCTGGCCGGCGGCCAATGATAAGGGAGACATAACTTTGTGGTGCTAAGTACTCCATTAGACCTTTGACTCAAACCAACAATGTATATTAGTCATACTTGCCAACTTTCCTGCAATGTCTGGGAAAAGGGGAGACGTCCGGAATCCCATAAGAACAGGCAGAAGTGTCTGTACTGGGGTACGTATTTATTTAGGGGGTCTACAGTCTGTATTTAAGGGGTCTGGTCTGGGGGTCTGTATTTGTTTAGGGGGTTTGGTCTGGGGTCTGTATTTGTTTAGGGGGTTTGGTCTGGGGTCTGTATTTGTTTAAGTTGTCTATTTATAGGGGGTGTGGTTTAGGGTCTATATTTGTTTAACCCATTAGTGAAAATAGTGTTTTCACTGTGTAAGTAGTAAAACATACAAAAACTATACAAATTTGGTATCGTTGCAATCGCAACAACCCACTGAATAAAGTTATTGTGTTATTTATACCACACGGTAAATGTCGTAAATTTAGGACGCAAAAAAGTGTCACAAAATTGCTTTTTTTTCTATTCCCCCCCAAAAAATTTTAATAAAAGTTAATGAATAAATTCTATGTACCCCAAAATGGTACTATTAAAAATTACAACTTGTCCCGCAAAAAACAAGACCTTATACAGCTGTGTCGACACAAAAATAAAAATGAGAGACACTAGACATGGACCGCACATCCACTGTATACTATGATCAATTGCGGCTAGGCAAAATTATTAAATATGAACGAGAGGTTCTTTGTAACATTTTGATCAAACTGTATAAGCCCACTTGCCACTTCACGGCGACCTCTTAAAAGTGGGTCCCTAATCTATCGGTTGCACCACCGCGTGGCGGTCACCGCCACTGCAGCACCGCTCCTGCAGAGGGAGCAACCCAGAGGCCCAAAAGCACCCATGCCATCAGACAAAGCCAAGCCTCCTTGGCTCTGGGCCACGTCCCCCCACAAGTGCAGCACCACAGTAACAGGTGCCACCCCACAGCAGCACAACATGTGAACTGATGGAATAGGCTCACCTTAGCACGGGCTGTTAGCATGGGTGCTTTTGGGCCCCTGGGTTGCTCCCTCTGCAGGAGCGGTGCTGCGGTGGCGGGGGCCGCCATGCGGTGCTGCAGCCGATAGAGTAGGGACCCACTTAAAAGAGGTCGCCGTGAAGTGGCAAGTGGCTTATACAGTTTGATCAAAATGTTTACAAAGAACCTCATGTTCATGTTTCTAAATTAAGCCTAGCGGCTCAGATCAACGTATATACTGTGGATTGTGCGGTCCATGTCTAGATTCTCACAATGCTGACAAAAATAAAAAGGTTATAGCTCTTAGAATGAGACCATGGAAAAACGTAAAAAATGGCTTGGTCATTAAGGGGTTAAGTGGTCTGTATTTCGGAAGCCAAGTTTGATATTACTGCATTACCCATGCTGGAACCTTTATTACTCAGCATCACCAATGATATAAATCCCTTATCGCTGATTGGCCGCCAGTGACCCACAGACCGATGTGCTGGACTTTTACTTCGTGGCCGTGCTGGACTATTCGTTTATTTTGCTATTAATGAGGCTTGATACTTTATTTGTCACATAACATATTACCAGGATTTCCGGATCATCATCATAATGGCCTAAAGTCTTCTTATATGGCGGAGGGGTCAATAGGGCCATTCAGTAACAGGACCTGCAGCTGCATCACGCTATGTAGCCGTGTCGCTGGACTGTATGCCGGGCTGCCTATTGTCCGGGCAGCGTCTGAATACTCATTACCTGTCTTATTAGCTCCAGTGTTAGGCCCTGTTCACATGGCGGGTATTCGCCGAGTTTTTGACGCGTTTTAGGCAAAAAAGCATGATTTAAGCTTCCCGTTGACATCAATGGGAAAGCGCATTGTTAGAGCGTACGACACGTTCGTTTTTTACAAACGAGTGATTAAAAAATGCGTAGTGTAAAAAAAGAAGCGTCAGGTCAATTCTTCATCTCGTAAAACGCGCCGAAAACACGCCTGAACGTGCACAAAACACGTCAAACAACGCAAGAAAAATGTATAAAAAATGGTTGTATTTTAAAAAGCGCTTCACAAAAACCCTAGCGTTTTTGACGCGTTTACACTGATTTTTTAGCACCGTGTGAACAAGGCCTAAGGCCCTGTTCACATCAGCGTTGTCCTTTCGTTGAGACGTTCCGTCGGAGGTTTCCACCGGGTTAACCACTCAACGGAAAGGCAAACGGAAACCTTATCTTCCGTTTGCATCACCATTGATCTCAATGGTGACGGAAACTTTGCTAATGGTTTCCGTTTGTCACCGTTCCGTTGTTTTGACGGAATCAATAGCGCAGTCACCTACACATTTTTTTTTAATGCAAAGCTTAAATAGCATTTAGCCCTAAAATGACATTCAGACATCCGTATTTATGGTAAAGCTGAGTGGCAACTAATACAGACACCATCACAGCTCCCACAGAGGTCGTCATCCAGTGATTGTGAGGAGAAGTGAATAATGGAAGCTTTATACAAGATCCCTGCATTGTCATTACCACTCCCCACCACTAGATGTCAGCAAAACACACTAAAACACTTGTTCATTATGGCTGTACATAGTGGCTTGTCTGTATTAGAGCTAAGGCTCTGTTCACACTCAGTTATTGCCTTGATATTTGATATGTTGTTTCCTGTATGCCTCTGCATGTAATAGTGACTATGCTATTCCATACAGAATAAAGGTCAGCCAGTGCTTCTGAGACATTCTATCCTCTCTGTTCCCCTCTCTTATTACAGTCACACAATCATTGGCTGCAGCCAGTCACATGACACATTGTTACACATCATATACACACAGACATATAGTATAATATAGGTGTATTACTCCATATCTGTGTGTTTTCTGTGAGGTAATGTTTACCTGTAGTGTATTATATAACCTGTATATACACACAACACATACAGACACAACACTACTGGCAGCCAGTACACTCCACAGCCTCAACATCACAACTGAGCATGTGCGAGGCTCAAACAACATGTCGTCTGTCTCTAGTAGAAGTCAGTTATACCTCACTAATCTGTAATCTCTTCAGCATAATCCTGATAACTACAAGAACATTAATAATACAGGACATTAGTTATAACCGCGCCTTCCAACCATCCCAGATCCAGATGTCCCGGGACCCCCGGCGCATTTCTGGACATTACCTGTATGTGCGTCCTCAGGAGTCGTCAGCTCCCTGCTCCAGCATCATCTGTGACACCTGCACCGAGCCAATCACAGCACAGACAGGAGGAGACCCAGTGCCAATCATCATTAGGGGAATCACACGGGCCCCCTGATGACCGGGGGTGTCGCTAGCACCGCAGGGGGCCCCCGGAGGATGTGTAGCCGTCTGTCATGGGAACGGGCAAGGTAAGTAAAATATTTTTTATTTCATTTGGTTTTTTTTGTGGGGGGAGCGATGTGTAGCACTATATACAAGGGGGAGTGCTGTGTAGCACTATATACAAGGGGGAGCGCTGTGTAGCCCTATATACAAGGAGGAGCGCTGTGTAGCACTATATACAGGGGGAGCGCTGTGTAGCACTATATACAAGGGGGAGCGCTGTGTAGCACTGTATACAAGGGGGAGCGCTGTGTAGCTCTATATACAAGGGGGAGCGCTGTGTAGCACTATATACAAGGAGGGAGCGCTGTGTAGCACTATATACAAGGGGGAGCGCTGTGTAGCGCTATATACAAGGGGGAGCGCTGTGTAGCGCTATATACAAGGGGGAGCGCTGTGTAGCACTATATACAAGGGGGGAGCGCTGTGTAGCACTATATACAAGGGGGAGCGCTGTGTAGCACTATATACAAGGGGGAGCGCTGTGTAGCACTGTATACAAGGGGGAGCGCTGTGTAGCTCTATATACAAGGGGGAGCGCTGTGTAGCACTATATACAAGGAGGGAGCGCTGTGTAGCACTATATACAAGGGGGAGCGCTGTGTAGCGCTATATACAAGGGGGAGCGCTGTGTAGCGCTATATACAAGGGGGAGCGCTGTGTAGCACTATATACAAGGGGGGAGCGCTGTGTAGCACTATATACAAGGGTGAGCGCTGTGTAGCACTATATACAAGGGGGAGCGCTGTGTAGCACTATATACAAGGGGGGAGCGCTGTGTAGCACTATATACAAGGGGGAGCGCTGCGTAGCACTATATACAAGGGGGAGCGCTGCGTAGCACTATATACAAGGGGGGAGCGCTGTGTAGCACTATATACAAGGGGGAGTGCTGTGTAGCACTATATACAAGGGGGAGCGCTGTGTAGCACTATATACAAGGGGGAGCGCTGTGTAGCACTATATACAAGGGGGGAGCGCTGTGTAGCACTATATACAAGGAGGGAGCGCTGTGTAGCACTATATACAAGGGGGGCGCTGTGTAGCACTATATACAAGGGTGTGCGCTGTGTAGCACTATATACAAGGGGGAGCGCTGTGTAGCACTATATACAAGGGAGGAGCGCTGTGTAGCACTATATACAAGGGGGGAGCGCTGTGTAGCACTATATACAAGGGGGGAGCGCTGTGTGGCACTATATACAAGGGGGAGCGCTGTGTAGCACTATATACAAAGGGGAGCGGTGTAGCACTATATACAAGGGGGGAGCGCTGTGTAGCACTATATACAAGGGGGAGCGCTGTGTGGCACTATATACAAGGAGGGAGCGCTGTGTAGCACTATATACAAGGGGGAGCGCTGTGTGGCACTATATACAAGGGGGAGCGCTGTGTAGCACTATATACAAGGGGGGAGCACTGTGTAGCACTATATACAAGGGGGAGGAGCGCTGTGTAGCACTATATACAAGGAGGGGGAGTGCCGTGTAGCACTATATACAAGGAGGGGGAGCGCTGTGTAGCACTATATACAACTGGCGAGCGCTGTGTAGCACTATATACAAGGGGGAGCGCTGCGTAGCACTATATACAAGGGGGAGCGCTGTGTAGCACTATATACAAGGGGGAGCACTGTGTAGCACTATATACAAGGGTGGAGCGCTGTGTAGCACTATATACAAGGGGGAGCGCTGTGTAGCACTATATACAAGGGGGAGCGCTGTGTAGCGCTATATACAAGGCGGAAGCGCTGTGTAGCACTATATACAAGGGGGGAGCGCTGTGTGGTACTATATACAAGGGGGAGTGCTGTGTAGTACTATATACATGGGGGAGCGCTGTGTAGCACTATATACAAGGGGGAGCGCTGTGTAGCACTATATACAAGGGGGGAGCGCTGTGTAGCACTATATACAAGGGGGGAGCGCTGTGTAGCACTATATACAAGGGGGGGCGCTGTGTAGCACTATATACAAGGAGGGAGCGCTGTGTGGCACTATATACAAGGGGGAGCGCTGTGTAGCACTATATACAAAGGGGAGCGGTGTAGCACTATATATAAGGGGGGAACACTGTGTAGCACTATATACAAGGAGGGAGCGCTGTGTAGCACTATATACAAGGGGGAGCGCTGTGTGGCACTATATACATGGGGGAGCGCTGTGTAGCACTATATACAAGGGGGGAGCACTGTGTAGCACTATATACAAGGGGGAGGAGCGCTGTGTAGCACTATATACAAGGAGGGGGAGCGCCGTGTAGCACTATATACAAGGAGGGGGAGCGCTGTGTAGCACTATATACAACTGGGGAGCGCTGTGTAGCACTATATACAAGGGGGGAGCGCTGTGTAGCACTATATACAAGGGGGAGCGCTGTGTAGCACTATATACAAGGGGGGAGCGCTGTGTAGCGCTATATACAAGGGGGAAGCGCTGTGTAGCGCTATATACAAGGGGGAGTGCTGTGTAGCACTATATACAAGGGGGAAGCGCTGTGTAGCACTATATACAAGGGGGGAATCGCTGTGTAGCTATATATACAAGGGGGAGCGCTGTGTAGCACTATATACAAGGGGGGAGCGCTGTGTAGCACTATATACAAGGGTGAGCGGTGTAGCACTATATACAAAGGGGAGCGGTGTAGCACTATATACAAGGGGGGAACGCTGTGTAGCACTATATACAAGGGGGGGGGCGCTGTGTAGCACTATATACAAGGGGGGAGCGCTGTGTGGCACTATATACAAGGGGGAGCGCTGTGTAGCACTATATACAAGGGGGAGCGCTTTGTAGCACTATATACAAGGGGGAGAAGCGCTGTGTAGCACTATATACAAGGAGGGGGAGCGCTGTGTAGCACTATATACAAGGAGGGGGAGCGCTGTGTAGCACTTTATACAACTGGGGAGCGCTGTGTAGCACTATGTACAAGGGGGAGCGCTGTGTGGTACTATATACAAGGGGGAGCGCTGTGTGGCACTATATACAAGGGGGAGGGCTGTGTAGCATTATATACAAGGTGGAGCGCTGTGTAACACTATATACAAGGGGGGAGCGCTGTGTAGCACTATATACAAGGGGGAGCGCTGTGTAGCACTATATACAAGGGGGGAGCGCTGTGTAGCACTATATACAAGTGGGAGCGCTGTGTAGCACTATATACAAGGGGGAGCGCTGTGTAGCACTATATACAAGGGGAATCGCTGTGTAGCACTATATACAAGGGGGAGCGCTGTGTAGCACTATATACAAGGGGGAGCGCTGTGTAGCACTATATACAAGGGGGAGCGCTGTGTAGAACTATATACAAGGGGGAGCGCTGTGTGACACTATATACAAGGGGGAGCACTGTGCGGTACTATATACAGGGGGGAGCGCTGTGTAGCACTATATACAAGGGGGAGCGCTGTGTGACACTATATACAAGGGGGAGCGCTGTGTGGTACTATATACAGGGGGTGAGCGCTGTGTAGCACTATATACAAGGGGGGCGCTGTGTAGCACTATATACAAGGGGGTGCTGTGTAGCACTATATACAAGGGGGGAGCACTGTGTAGCACTATATACAAGGGGGAGCGCTGTGTAGCACTATATACAAGGGGGAGCGCTGTGTGGTACTATATACAAGGGGGAGTGCTGTGTAGCACTATATACAAGGGGGAGCGCTGTGTAGCACTATATACAAGGGGGAGCGCTGTGTAGCACTATATACAAGGGGGAGCGCTGTGTAGCACTATATACAAGGGGGGAGCGCTGTGTAGCACTATATACAAGGGGGAGCGCTGTGTAGCACTATATACAAGGGGGGAGCACTGTGTAGCACTATATACAAGGGGGGAGCTCTGTGTAGCACTATATACAAGGGGGAGCGCTGTGTAGCACTATATACAAGGGGGAGCGCTGTGTGGTACTATATTCAAGGGGGGAATCGCTGTGTAGCACTATATACAAGGGGGAGCGCTGTGTAGCACTATATACAAGGGGGAGCGCTGTGTAGCACTATATACAATGGGGGATCTCTGTGTAGCACTATATACAAGGGGGGAGTGCTGTGTAGCGCTATATACAAGGGGGGAGCGCTGTGTAGCACTATATACAAGGGGGAGCGCTGTACAGCACTATATACAAGGGGGAGCGCTGTGTAGCGCTATATACAAGGGGGAGCGCTGTGTGGTACTATATACAAGGGGGGAGGCGCTGTGTGACACTATATACATGGGGGGGGCGCTGTGGGGCACTATACAAGGGGAAGCGCTGTGTAGCACTATATACAAGGGGGGCGCTGTATGGCACAATATACAAGGGGGGAAGCACTGTGTGACACTATATACAGGGGGGGGCGCCTTGGGACACTATATACAAGGGGGAGCGCTGTGTGGCGCTATTTATAGGGGGCTGTGTGGCGCTGTCTACAGGGGGATGTGTGTGGCGCCATCTACAGGAGGGTGTGTGTGGCGCTATCTACATGGGGGTTTGTGTGGCGCTATCTACAGGAGGCACTGTGTATTTGGTGCTTTATTTTACAGTGTGTGACACAATTCTATTTAGGGGCTCAGTGTTTGGTGCTATTATATTTAGGGGCACAGTGTGTGGCACCATGATAATTTTTTCTTTGTTTATAGGGTGAAAATGTTGGAAAAGTGAAGAGCTGAAGACATCTGAGTGGCAAATTCTGAAGAAATAGGGCGGCGGTGGAGAAGGGGGACCCACGTTTGGGTAACAGCCCAGGGCCTATGGTCTACTTAATCCGCCACTGTGGAGACCTGCAGAGGAATCTACTGTATTCATTGTGGTAACAGGGAGAGATAAGAATTTTTATTTTTTTGGTGCACTGTTTCTGTATGGGGACATTATACTGTGTGTGCGGAGAACTATGGGGGCATAATACTGTGTGTGTGTGTGTGGGGCACTGGGGGGGAGCATAATACTGTGTGTGGGGGCACTATGGGGGGATTATACTGTGTGTGGGGGCACTATGGGGGGATTATACTGTGTGTGGGGGGCACTATGGGGGATTATACTGTGTGTGGGGGGCACTATGGGGGGATTATACTGTGTGTGGGGGGCACTATGGGGACATTATACTGTGTTTCTGGGGGGCACTATGGGGGATTATACTGTGTGTGGGGGGCACTATGGGGACATTATACTGTGTTTCTGGGGGGCACTATGGGGGGATTATAATGTCTGTGGGGGGCACTATGGGGACATTATACTGTGTTTCTGGGGGGCACTATGGGGGCATTATACTGTGTGTGGGGCACTATGGGGGCATTATACTGTGTGTGTGAAGGGCACTATGGGGGCATTATACTGTGTGTGGGGCACTATGGGGGCATTATAATGTGTGTGTGGGGCACTATGGGGGCATTATACTGTGTGTGTGAAGGGCACTATGGGGGCATTATACTGTGTGGGGCACTATGGGGGCATTATACTGTGTGTGTGTGTGAAGGGCACTATGGGGACATTATACTGTGTGGGGGACACTATGGGGACATTATACTGTGTGGGGGGCACTATGGGGGCATTATACTGTGTGGGGCACTATGGGGGCATTATACTGTGTGTGGTGCACTATGGAGACATTATACTGTGTGGGGGACACTATGGGGACATTATACTGTGTGGGGGGCACTATGGGGACATTATACTGTGTGGGGGGCACTATGGGGACATTATACTGTGTGGGGGGCACTATGGGGGCATTATACTGCACTACTTTCTCATATACTTTTGTTTTTAATCCTTAACATTATTTAAAAAAATCCTCTGCTTGCTGTCAGCAAATGAAAACTTGTTTACTTTCAGCTATTGAAAGTTTGTTACAATTGTATCCGGTCTCGGAAATCATTTCAGAAAAAATATATATATTGTATCTTTCATTTATTGTAAAGGGGTTGAACCATATAAGAAAAAAAGGTCTACTTTTTATTCCCAAAAATACCTCCGCTCCTTCACTACGGGGCTGCGCTGTTTCTGGAAGAGTCGTCTATAATCCATATATTTTCTATACATTTTCTATAGGTGGCATTTATGGTCTGATGCGCATGAGATGTAAAATACAACAGTTTATACTTTCTGATGCGCTGAAATGCAGTAAAATAGCAGTAACTGAGGAGGTGACAGCGCTTCATATTAGATGAGATCTTTATATTGTGTTTTCTTCTAGTGAGGACCAAGAAATCCAACATTGCAAGAAGATAAAAGTGTCACCAGAGGACGAGTCATAGTCTGGAGAGATGTTCATGTGCAGCTCTATCATATGTAACATATATATATATATCCGGTGTCCTGCTCTGTCATATGTAACATATATATATATATCCGGTGTCCTGCTCTGTCACACATGAGGATCAGCTGCTATCTCCAGGGGACTCCAGGGGGGACTCCAGGGAGGGGACTCCAGGGGGGACTGACAGGGGGGGACTGACAGGGGGGGACTGACAGGGGGGACTCCAGGGGGGACTGACAGGGGGGACTGACAGGGGGGACTGACAGGGGGGACTCCAGGGGGGACTGTCAGGGGGGACTGACAGGGGGATTGCCCTAACCCAAAAATGTAGCATTACATGGTGCCCATTAATATAAGAGGACCCTGCGTGTAATGTCTAGAAGCACTGGGTCCCCCTTGTGGCCGCTGTCCGCTATGACTACTGGAGGGACACCCCTCTACTATCTCTATATACCCTGATAGCACATGTGGGGGGCAGTGGTATTATATGATGTACAGTGTCCATACATAGAGATTTGTGGAGTCACTCCGGGACTAGCGCCTCTGAGCAGTCCCTGTGCCTGGTAACTACAACTAAATGTAGATAATGCCAGTGGTCCCTGAAGAATAAGGACAACAGGAGATACAATCTCTCCTGCCTGATTTCCCTGCCCCTCACCCGTCCCCATCCCCTAATCAACAGCAGATCCATCTACAAAGACCAGATATACAGAATATTATACGTAAATCATTTCTTCTGCCCAGCGTTGGGACCAATGGTTTACTTCCCCGGAGAAATGCTGGGGCAGAACTTCTGGGGGGTCATCAGTATGTGCCCCCACCAGACCCTCTGCTTGTCTCCACAGCAGCATGGACGTCACAGTATCACCGGTCACCATATCTAGTCTTATGAATAGTCAGTAATGCCGTTGTCTGCCGTGAGTTGCCAGTAGATGCACCGAACGTCTGTGGTGATGACAAGCATGGGGGACATTGTAACATCTTCATTATTTGGCGTAACATTTGTTTCTTCTTTCTCTGTTCCCACCTGCAGGGACATGAAAATAGTGGAATCTCTGCCGACATACGGCGTTCATTACTACAAAGTAAAGGTCAGGGACCGTTCCTCTATAAACACTCCAGAAAAAGTGATATTCTTCTTCACAGACTTTATTACTCGTCCTGGACGACCCTTTAAGGGGTTTTCCCACCTTGGACATTTATGGCATATCCACATATTTATGTCATAAAGGCCCGATACATGCAGGTCCCACCTCTGGGACCCACACCTATCTCCCTGACCCCCGTCCTATCTCATCCATCTCCCAATGCTCCCCGCCACTGTCTGACGAGGTGGTCAGGAGTTACGGAAACAGCATAGCTCGCCGTGCTCCACTGTTTCCGTAGCTCCCTACCACTTCGTCAAACAGTGACCTGGCCTCATCAGGAGCTGGAAGAGGTAGGACGAAGGTCAGGGGGCCCTTTTGTAGAAATAGGGTGTGGGTCCCAGTGGTGGGACCGGCATCTATCGGACAATTATAGGACTTGCCATAAATGTCCAAGATACGAAAACCCCTTTAATGAGGAGGAAAGAATTGGCCGCGCTCCTGCAGTGTTTGATCTTTTATGAAGATATTGGGCTGGAAGTTTTCATGTTACTTTCCTTTGCTTTGTCTGCTGCAGCTTGGCATTGAGCTGCACCCCCCGGGCTACTGTACATTCTGGTTGTAGCGTCACTTAGGTCTACTCCAATAGTTTCTTACACAGATAGGAGGGGACATGTTGTTGCTAAAATGGTTATAATAACCAGTCATTAAAAACCATTTTACCCTAAATAATGAAACATTTCTATAGATACAAGTCCTTGAGTTTTCCTCTTATGTCAGATTGTTAAAAAATCTTCTCTTCAATCATTTCCTAGTAATATCCGGTCCTGAGAAAGCCGTATACTGCCGGTATGTCTGCACTGACATTTCTATCACCAAACCTTCCCTGTTACCCATGGAATTCCCAAGTGCTTGTTCTCAATTCTGGAATGGACACTTGAAGGAGGAGGATTCTGCCAGTGGATAATATTTTTTTCCACATGTTCCGCTGTGTTGTATTGCTGCTTGTCTGGAGCCGGAGACGCATCCAGGAGAAAGACACGAGGCGCACAGGAGGGTCTTACTGCACACTAGGGGGGGGTCTATATTTGTTTTACTATAAGACCGTCCCTCATCAGCGCGCCCCCCGGCTTACAGGGACTTTACATCATAGTAAATGGATCTTTCCATCCCCATAATTGGATCTTTGTATAAATGCTTTGGCTGACAGATCTCATGTTTATCATCATTTTCCCTATTCATAGATTCTGATCTTATCCATCCTTTTATAGATTTGGGGTGAATGTTATTTTGCCATAGACATTTGGGGTGTTAAATATGTCTGTCTCCTTATGAGTGAAGTTGATGCCTTCCAACATATGGGCAGCTGTCGGGATAGGTTGGCACCTGACATTATTATATAGATTACAGTGGACACTTTGTTTGCTGACCGTCCTGTGTGACATGTAAGAGCTCAATAATAACCCCCATATTTGTGGTCTGTGCATCAGTGAAGAGAAGATGGGACATGTTCCTGTCAGTGGTTATACAGGGACCAGCGACATGTGATTGTCAATACAATATCCGGCCTTCACAGGATCCCAGTGCACATAACTCCTATAACCTATGTCCAGTATATATGGCGGTGAGAAATAACTGCCGGCAGCGCTATCACGTCTCTCCCATCCCCCTCAACTGAAAACATCAAACTGATTTTTTTTATTTAACTGTCAGCAGCGCAGGTAATGTGCACTACAGATCCCAGCATGCTCTACTGCCAGAAGGAAATGAACTACATGGATGTATTTAGACTTTTAAAACATCTCTATTGGTTCCTCATTGAACAGAGAAGGTGGAAGAAACACACATTGGGTACAATCTGTCCATGCCAATCGATACACATTTTTATTTTCTAACCTACAACTTGTACAGTGAGAGCTAGAATGTGATTGGATGCCATGGGCAGCACCACTTAGGACCTTGTTGCCATGGACAGCATCACAGAAGCGTCGTCACCCAGTCACGGAATACTCAGCAGGAACGGTCAGTGCGAGGCCGGCATCGAGGAGAGAGGAGCGCTAAGCACTACTGAGATTGTCCCAGCTGGGTTCTAATTTGTTTTTATATCTTTGTTATTTGTTTATTATATTTTTTTATTTTTGTTAGTCCTTCCAGACCCGCACTTCCAAGTGTGTGGAGGAAGAGACAGCCAGATGGCTGCCCCGGGGGCTGGTGGAAAGTTCCAGCCCCGGAGATATCTCCATCGTCCCGGGAAGACCCCGTACAGCCGGGAGCCTAAAAAAAGGCAGACTGGCTTTTTTGGACATCTGAAAGCAGCTTTAAGTCTCGTGCCATATATTAAAAAGCTGTTCACAACACCTCAAAAAGAGTCGGGCCGATACCTGAGACTAAAATCTCCACCACCAACACCTGCAGCCACCACCTGCGCAGCAAGGCACGTTCCTCAGGTACCAAAACCCACCAAAAGATCAGGTGAGGTTCGGACCACTGCCCCATTGCCCAGGAGACCAACTGCCTTTAAGAGCTTCCTTGCAAGACAGTCATCGATCTTGTCAAGTCAGAGAAGGTCAGCAGTGGCAAGAACATCTAGGGTCCGCAGTGCACCATATGCCTTACCACCGCGCATTAAGGTGACTGCGAGACAGCTGTATGACGGCCCACTAGGGGAGCCTATGGGTTGTGCATCACGCAGGATGATGAGGGCCATGCTGAACACCCCATTGGCGGATAATCGCAGTTCGTTTGTCAGCGATGAGGGAGACTATGTCCGGTACACCTTCCACAGAGATACCATCTTTCCGGAGAAGGAGTACCATGGCAAAATATCGTTTCGCCTAAAAAGAGACTAGTGGTGGAGTCTCCTGCAGCGTGCAAATACCATCTTAGTGCACTAGCTGCTAATCCAATTGATTTGATTTTCCGGTTTTGACCTTGGCTTGATTTTTGGACTATGCTTTTTGACTGCCGCCTGCCCTGACCTCGGCCTGTTTATGGACAATGCTTGTATGCTGCCTGCCCTGACCCCGGACTGTTTATGGACTATGCTTGTTTGCTGCCTGCCCTGACCTCGGCCTGTTTATGGACTATGCTTGTATGCTGCCTGCCCTGACCTCGGCCATGTATTGACTATGTTTGCTTCCGGCTCCACAAGTGCCACAGCTGTGTTGTTTATCAGTCCACTCTCCGCAAAATATATTTAGTGCCCACCAGCTTTCTAGGCTGAGCACCCTGGCTACTTACGGACAGTCTGGCCTAGATCTAGAGTGCTAACCATTACACTATTGGAACCTTCTTTAGGTCGTGATGAGGCTAGGGGTCCCAAACCACAAATCACCACTGCCTGGGGTCCCCTTTTTATGCCCTGTTTACTCCTAGAACACGGGTACCTTCAGTGTCCCATGCTTTAAAGGCCAGCCCTCCCTGATTACCCTTAGTACCCTTGTGTCCATGCTGCTAGTGGACAGTCTGGCCGAGATCCAGAGTGCTAACCATTACACTATGGAACGTGTTTTAGGTCGTGACCCCTAGACCAGACTGCAAATCCCTCACCAGGGCTCTCTACTACTGCCTGGGGTCCCCATTTTATATCCCCTGAGTATCCTCCTAGTACACGGGTAACTGTGCCCCCCCTTGTTTCTAGGCTGGAAAGTACTGAGCATGCTCAGTTTCCACATATCCTGACTGCTGATGGACAGTCTGGCCTAGATCCAGAGTGCTAACCATTACACTATTGGAACCTTCTTTAGGTTGTGATCCCTAGACGAGGCTAGGGGTCCCAAACCACAAATCACCACTGCCTGGGGTCCCCTTTTTATTCCCCCGATTTCTCCTAGAACACGGGTACCTTGAGTGCCCCCTGCTTTAAGGGCCAGCCCTCCTGATTACCCTTGGTACCCTTGTGTCCATGCTGCTAGTGGATAGCCTGGCCGAGATCCAGAGTGCTAACCATTACACTATGGAACGTGCTTTAGGTCGTGACCCCTAGACCAGACTGCAAATCCCTCACCAGGGCTCTCCACTACTGCCTGGGGTCCCCATTTTATATCCCCTGAGTATCCTCCTAGTACACGGGTAACTGTGCCCCCCCCCTTGTTTCTAGGCTGGCACGCACTGAGCATGCTCAGTTCCACACATCCTGACTGCTGATGGACAGTCTGGCCTAGATCCAGAGTGCTAAACTGGTCATAACACTTTAATTTCTCTTCCTGTGATCAATGGGAGATGCAAATGTCCTATATTGGTGAACTGACTCTTAAAGGGCCCATGCCTATCCCTGGGACAACTTACTCTAGTAATTGACTCTTCTCTGGGCCTCAGTACTAAGATAACTACATCTAAAAAGATAGACGAGGCATCCTTTCCCTCTCACAGTATTCCAGCTGATGGAGTAGACTTGTTTATCCCTGAATCCTCTGCTGACTGAGGAGTTCATGAAGCATCTGTTAAGGCCGCAACTAGGAGAATGTAATAGAAATTGTCCACTCTCTAAAAAAGGAATTGCTCCAATCAGGAGACCATTGCCAAATCACAGAATGAACTGATGAATAAAAATGAGGAAATGGAGAAAAACAATTCTGGACATAGAGACCGATCCCTACTCAACCACAATTGACTTTGAGGAATCCTGGATTTGGTCTCTAAGTCCCCGACTTCATGAGATTTCTGCCTCCAGATGTCTCTACCGTAGAAAAAACACTGGCCCCAAAGCTGAAAAATCTCCCCCCAGAGTTGGACGACTTTATATAATCTCATCATCACATCGAGATCATTGCCTACAAATGGAGATTCCCATCAAACTAGTAATGTCCAAAAACATCCATCATTATGTCTTCACAACACGGCCCGCAGCTCTGAAAGTCTGAGAGAAATGGAAACTCCTGTCCCATCACCACCGAGAACCTCCGTCACCACCAACATAAGAGAGAATCCCGGAAACTCAATCATGACTGGACTGTAGCTGGACGGGGATGGTAAGTCTAAATACTCACTGTTTCCCTGATGATAATTTAGGATGTGCTAATACTCGTTACATGACGTCTCTTCAGGATTCTGTAGTCTGAATACATGTTCACACCACCACTCTCATTGTTTTACCTTCACCTTTTAGGCTGTGTTCACACGGTGCAGTCATGTCACATGTTTTTGCCAAGATTCCATGGCAAAAATGCAGCTTCTTTGCAAAACCCCTGTGTTCTTGTTGAGTAGTGAAAATCGCTGCAAAAACCGTGATATGACCGCAATGTGTGAACACAGCCTTAACTATACACTTGATGTGATGCTTCATTGGAAGTTAGACCCTGTTCACATTACGTTATAGCCTTCCGGAGGACTTCTGCAGTGTACCTGTGACGGAAGTCTGCAATGTATCGCACTGTTTAGGTACACAGTGGCAAATGGTGGCCAAACCCCACGGCAGAAGCGCTACCTGGAGCCGGAGCTAATAATGAGAATGATAAGTGACGTCACACAAGAGGACAACTCAAAACTTAGATTTAAAGGCCATATTTTAATTTGAGGGGAAAATGTTCATTAATTATCAACTAGTGAAGATTTTTATCTTTAGCCCCTTAGTGACCACCAATACGCCTGTTCATGGCAGCCGAGTCTAAGTCCTGCGCGGGTGTCCTGCAGGCGGGAGCGGGAACTCAGCGGTCATTAGACAACAGTAGCAACCAAAGTTTAACTTGATTGCGGCCGTTTAATCCGTTAAATGCTGCAGTCAATAGCGACCGCGACATTTAACTTGTTTACAGGGGGAGGAGCTCCCTCTCTCGCCCATCGGCGGCCCGCAAATGCAATCGCCTGCCTCCGATGGGGTGTCATGGCAGCCGTGGGCCGAATAAAGGCCCCTAGGCCTGCCCTGGCTATATACCAATTAGGACGTGCCAGATTTACACTGACAGGAAATAATTCTTTGGTAGACTAAGTTACCAAAGCATCAGAGCGTAAAAATGATTAATAAAGATTACAGTTGAAAAATATAAAAAAAAAATGTTCCTATAAAAAAGTGGTTTTGTTCAGTAAAAGTGTAAAAAATAAATAAAAGTGCACATATATGGTATCGCCGCGACCGCAAAGACCCAAATAATAAAGTTAACATGTAATTTAAACCGCTCTGTCACCAGTTTATAAGTGCCCTATCTCCTACCTAATCCTAAACAAATGCTAATTTGTTCTTAATGCCCAACTGGGCGTTTTTTTTTAAACTTTTGACCAAGTGGGCATTGTAAAGAGAAGTGTATGACACTGCCCTATCAGCATCATACACTTCTCTTCATTCATATCCAGCTATACTCCCAGCACAGCGTGATCTCGCGAGATCACGCTGTGCCGTCACTCCCACAGTAACTTTACCGGAGTGGAGGCGATGTCTTTTCATTCTCCCGACACGCCGGTAAAATTAAGTGACGGCACAGCGTGATCTAGCGAGATCACGCTGTTCTGTGAGTATAGCTGGACATGTATGAAGAGAAGTGTATGATGCTGATTGGTCACTGATTGGTCAGCGTCATACACTTCTCTTTACAACGCCCACTTGGTCAAAAGTAAAAAAAAATGCCCAGTTTGCCATTTAGAACAAATTAGCATAAAACTAAAAGTTGTCATAAGTAATTTCTAGGGGTGTGACAATATATGTTTCTCCCAGATGGGATTTGAAGTTGCTGACAATATACTTACCCATGATATTCATCTTTGTCATCTTGGTAACTGCTATTCCAGACATTTTCTGTCTCATTTTCTGTTATGGTGACATCATGTACGCTGTTATTTGGCTAATTTTTACAGATTGCTTGGGGGGAAAAAAACCACTATAAATCTCAGGATTGTTCTCAAACATAAGACATGTAAATTGTGTATATTCTATAAGGGCCAAGTTTCTCTTCTGCAGGACATTATTACCGTCTTGGCCATTATAACTGTTGGGGTCACTATCTGGCACTATTGTTTTTAGGGGCAGTATTGAGTTGTGTCTGGAAGAAGTCCTCATTGCGATTTAGGACGGTTAGAGAAGAAAACTGAAAGAGAACGACTCCAATCATAGAAGACGTCACCAGTGAGTCCAAATCTTTCCCACTAATGTGTCTAAAAAATTGCCTCTAAATAGAATTGTTCTTATGATGTTTCATTGAATCTGTAGACCTTGTGAGGCCGGGTTCCTACGTAGAGTAAACGTTGCAGAATTTCCGAATGAAATTATGTGTGGAAATTCCACAGTATTTACAGGAGCAGAAAAGTGAATGAGATTTGAACAAATCTCACGCACACTCTGTAGAAAAAATCTGCAGCGAAAACCTTTCATAAATTGACCTGCAGTGTGAAGTTTAAATCATGTCAATTAATGCTGCGGATTCGCTGCTCTTTTGTTGCGGGTTTTCCCCATTGAATACAATGGGGGTGTTAAATCCGCAGCAAATACCAAGTGCTGTTACTTTTGCGGTGGAACCGCTGCAATTCCGCCGCTAAAAAATCACTAATTAAATAAAAAGAAACCTTTTTTTTTTAAATTTTATAAAAAAGCTAATACTTGTCATAGCGACGCATTCTTCTGTTTTCCGTCTAGGTCGGCCTCCTGGGATGACTTTTCATCACATGTGACTGCTGCAGCCAATGACAGGCTGCGGCAGTCACATGGGCCGCAGCATCATCCCCGGAGGCCGGACTGGTCAGCGGTAAGTATACAATTTATTATTTTTCTTGTAGCGGAGATTGCACCCGAAAAACTGCACCACAATTTGGTGCAGTTTTCTGGGCGGAATTCCCTGCGGGTTTTAGGTCGGATACGCTGTATACTTTTACACAGCATATTCTGACCCGTGGGAACAGCCTAAGATAATTAGGAGGGGGCACTCATGAAGCCCTTGCACTGGGCCCACCAATGTGTTAAAATGGCCGTGTACTAGAGGGGGTTCCTGACAAGAGATGCTCCACTATGACATCCGTATACCCTAATAGTACATATAGAAAAGGGATGTCTGACTGATACAACCACATTAAATCACTGTCCATAAGGCCCCTATAGATTGCAGACACAGATCTTTTTTGTGGGTCCCCCCAGTTCATCCCTTCAGGAGCCGTTTAGTGGGTGTAATATTATGGTCCCCATAAATTGTCTTTCATGGACTGTATATTATTTTTGTATTGACTTGGGAATATTTGCATTCAGATTATTTTATTTAATAAAATGTAATATTGCAGAATTCAGTCAGATTTGGGTTTTCATTGGACGCTGAGATTGTAATGTAAGTCACAGCGACTCCACATAAATCTCATTGTATTTCCATATCTTTCCAGGCGCAGAAATCCCGGTCTCTTCCCGTTGTGCCCCTTATGTTTTATATACCAGTGATTTACACATTTTATCACCATCCATCTCAGGTAATGACAGAAAGCAGCGGAGGAATCAGGAGATCAATGTGTAAAGGATGTGATGTTCTCCCAGAGGTAGTGGATCCCGGGGATCAGGAGATCAATGTGTAAAGGATGTGATGTTCCCCCAGAGTTAGTGGGTCCCGGGGATCAGGAGATCAATGTGTAAAGGATGTGATGTTCTCCCAGAGGTAGTGGATCCCGGGGATCAGGAGATCAATGTGTAAAGGATGTGATGTTCCCCCAGAGTTAGTGGATCCCGGGGATCAGGGGATCAATGTGTAAAGGATGTGATGTTCTCCCAGAGTTAGTGGATCCCGGGGATCAGGAGATCAATGTGTAAAGGATGTGATGTTCTCCCAGAGGTAGTGGATCCCGGGGATCAGGAGATCAATGTGTAAAGGATGTGATGTCCTCCCAGAGGTAGTGGATCCCGGGGATCAGGAGATCAATGTGTAAAGGATGTGATGTTCTCCCAGAGTTAGTGTATCCCGGGGATCAGGAGATCAATGTGTAAAGGATGTGATGTTCTCCAGAGTTAGTGGATCCCGGGGATCAGGAGATCAATGTGTAAAGGATGTGATGTTCTCCCAGAGTTAGTGGATACCGGGGATCAGGAGATCAATGTGTAAAGGATGTGATGTTCTCCCAGAGTTAGTGGATCCCGGGGATCAGGGGATCAATGTGTAAAGGATGTGATGTTCTCCCAGAGATAGTGGATACCGGGGATCAGGAGATCAATGTGTAAAGGATGTGATGTTCTCCCAGAGGTAGTGGATCCCGGGGATCAGGAGATCAATGTGTAAAGGATGTGATGTTCTCCCAGAGTTAGTGGATCCCGGGGATCAGGAGATCAATGTGTAAAGGATGTGATGTTCTCCCAGAGTTAGTGGATCCCGGGGATCAGGAGATCAATGTGTAAAGGATGTGATGTTCTCCCAGAGGTAGTGGATCCCGGAGATCAGGAGCCAAACAAGTCATAATACAATGCAGAACATATAGAGATTATATATATATTGTTTGTCGTCAGCATGGGGGGGGGGGGGGTTTACTTGTCACAAATTATTTCTTTGTTATTATCTAATAATAAATTCTATATTCAGTTTATAGAGAAAAAGACATCAAACAGTGAATTTAACCGACATCGCTGGACTTGATGAACGCCGGATTATCAACTGTCTGGATTATTGGACAGATATTGTATATACACCGATCAGCCATAACATTATAACCACTGACCGGTAAATGGAATAACATTAATGATCTGGTTACAATGGCGTCTGACAAGGGGGGGGGATATAGGGCTCTTCCACACGCTGCGGAATTGACACGTTTTTTTTCCGGACGGAATTTCGGACGGAATAAACGCAGCAGAATACAGTAGCAGCAAAGAGGATGGGATCTAACAAATCTCCACACGCTGCGTAAATATTCCGAGCAGAGTTTGGCCTGCGGTGCGTATTTTTCGGACCGTCACATGTCAATTCCTGCTGCGGAAAGTGTCCAGAATTGCTGCGTTTTTCAGAGGAGACGTCTCCATCTCCCAACATTGTGAAAAACGCAGCAAATTACGCACCATTTTCTGCCGTAAAAAAGTCAGGAAATGGTGCGTTTTTGCCGCAGCGGAATGTCTGCGTTTTTCAGCTCGAATTTCTGCAGCAATTCCATTGTGTGTGAACAAGCCCTTATTATGCAGTAAGTGAACAGTCAGTTCTTGGAGTTGATGTCTTGGATGCAGGAAAAATGGGCAAGTGTAAGAATCTGAGCCACATTGACAAGGGACAAATTGTGATGTCTGGACCACACACACACACGCACACACAAACGCACACACACACACACGCTATAGGTATAAACTGCTTTAAAAAGGACTTATCAGTAGATATTTGTATTCCCCATTAAATAACTATTCTGGAGAATCTTTTCTTAGAACTCTACGTTGCGTCGTTCCTCTGTTATTCCTCCTGGTAATGTATGAATAAATCAACAACTGGCAGTTATCATTCCCCGTGTCATAGGGGCGTGTTTCTACAGACTCTGAAACTGTCCAATCAGTGCTGAAAATATCAGGCAGTGCAGAGCCACACCCTATTGACAAGGAGAATGGTAACACCCAGTTGTCAATTTATTCATACATTTTCAGGAGGAATAACAGAGGAACGGCACAACGCAGAGTTCTAAGAAAAGATTTTACAGAATTGTTATTTCTTGTGAAATTCTAGTATCCACTGATGAGTCTTTTTTAATGCAGTTTTCACTACGGGAAACAGGTTCAGGAGAAGTTTATTGGTTGGCGGCCAATGGATTTTCACGCTGAAGTTTCAGATCTTATTTCCCATTTTCCAGGCTGCGGGGGGTAGAGAGCAGCGGCGTGTCGCCTTTTCCTGGTAACATTGCCTCCAAATCTAACTGAAAATCTCCTTTTCACAGCACAAGGATTTGGGAGCCGAACTCTGAGCTCATTATTCATGCGGCTGCGGCAAAACTGACAAGACGATATAATATCATTCTCTCCGGCCCATGAGGAGCTGAAGACATGAAGTGACATGAAGTTGTGTTATTCTTGGGGGAGTCACACGGCTGAACCACGCAGAACCCCTATAGTGAGGTGAACATTTCCAGCTGATGTCATTATAGAACTAGAAAAACTCCATCTTCTGATATTTCATAATGGGAATTACTACATAAGGCCAGATTCACACCAACGTGGGGGAACTCGGACATGAAAATAGACTTGAGTCTATTGAGGGATCTGTGAAAATTGAATAAAATAGGACATGTTCTATTTTATACCGGATCCCTTCACACGGTTGTTATAACGGCGGTCACATGGACGTTCTCTACATTCATCTGAATTCAGCCTTAGAAGAATGAAAGATCAGTCCATGTGAAGAGCAATAGTGAGAACTGGAGCTTTATATGAAGAACATGACATTTATCTATAAAGTGCAGCTAAACGTCTGACAAACTTCTGACCGGTCATAGAGAGATGTCAGAAGTTTGGATTGGTGGGGTCCGAGCACTGAGACCCCCACCAATCTCTAGAATGAAGCAGCTGAAGGTCTCGTGTGATCGCTCAGCTGCTTCGTGTCTGTTCGGCTTTTTCCGGAAAGCCGATGTAGCGGAGGACGGGCTCATAGACTTTCTATTGACTCCGCACACAGATACATTTATTTCCAGAAATACCAGAACAGACAGGAACGGCTGAGCGTCACACGAGACCTTCACCTGCTTCATTCTAGAGATTGGTGGGGGTCTCAGTGCTCGGACCCCCACCAATCCAGACTTCTGACCCGTCACTATGAGATGTCAGAAGTTTGTCAAACGTTTAACTTCACTTTATTTGTATAAATTCCAACAAGCAAACCAGCGAGATCCAACTTCCCCGTATCATGTGCAGATTTACAGATCATTGGAGGAGAAATGTGCAGTTCACAATAGTCAGACGTTGTCCCCGCCATAACCGCTCCGTTATATAATAGTAATATCACTATACATTGCCTAGATAGTAGTGCCATACAGAGCGCACCGAGTACCCAACACAGTGCCTAAATAATACTGCCCTACATTGCTCACATAACCATGTCATCCAGTATACGCAGAATACTACTATACAGTGCCATATAGTTCATGAAAAAGACTGCCATGCAATGCCAGGCCTCTGTGGTGTGTGCCATGCTGGCACTGGTCCAGATAGCAGGACTCATTGTGTCTGGAAGTTACATATGGAAGTATAGTATGTCCCCCAGACCCCTGTGGTGCCCCCCATACTTCCATACATCACTTCCAGTAGAAAGTAGTCTTGCTGTCCTGAAAGTGCCAGCATGGAAGTATGGCATGTACCACATAGGCCGAGGGTGAGGGCCATTCTTCCAAATGTCACTTTATACTATTTATTTTTATTATTATTGGGTTTATGATTTCCTTTTCCATTCTAGAACCGTTGACAGTCGGGATGATCCACAGGAGGATTCTGATAAAACCCAAATTGAGGCACCAGAATAGAAATCATCTGATAGTAGCACCAGCACCGCCCAGCAACAAACCCCTGAAGAGGTCAACATTCTGGCAGCATCGTGAGTGGCTGCAGACACGCGGCCAAGTCGGCCTGCACCGCGGTGTAGTATGGGGCGTGGCGACCCGGCGCCCACAACCAATCCATGATTAACACCAGTGTGCCGACTATCTGACCCGAAGAAGAACAAATGTCCAGGGGCCGTCATCCTTCACAGTCTCGCGCCCCATCTACGACATGTGCCAGAAGACCGACAGCTACACTGGTAGAACATGCTGATTGCAGCGGTGGAGATCTTTGTTGGTTCAAACGACCCGTGGGACCTGTATGAGCATGTGGAGCAGCACAGATGGCGGGTGGCGTGTCCTTCTACCCCGACACATTACACAGCTGGACCACCACAACACCCTGACCATTACCAGCCGTATAACAGTCCTCCAACCTTGTTTCAGCAGGACGGGGACTATCAATCTGAATACCACGGCCCCCCACCCACTGGCCAATCACACAGTGGCCCATACCCACCAGCTCACACTGGATCTGGACATGCAGAGTGCAGCTCAGGACCTCCAGCAGCGTCGACCTCTCTGAGTGCTGAACTGTTTGACATGTGATCTTCTTTCCTCATGTGATTGTTCTGCTCAGGTCTGGGCTGTTGTAAATGTCATTTTTGCCCCATGTCGGTGATACTTGTTTATTTTGTTTATTGAATATAAATGTTCTTAAAACAAGAATGTCTGCTGTCATATATAAGGGACTTGTTTTGGACTGTGGTCTGGTTGGGGGATTATGTCCCGGTATTAGAAATTGATAAATTATCCTCAGAAAAGACACTGAATATCCGATCGATGTTGGAACCGCACAACACCGCCAGAGAGCTGTTCAATTGTCCCGGTGCCGGAGCTACAACGAAGCAGCTGATCTGCGGCGCTGCCGGGTGTTTCACCAACACTGATCTGATATTGAGGGCGAGTAAAGGTCATCAATAGAGAAATTTCCTGCAACCACAGGGTCGGTGGGTTGCCTATAAGGGCTTGTTCTCATCTGCGTTGGGGGCTACACCCGGGGCCTCCGTCGCAGATTCCGTGAAAAGCAGTGGAGAGAAAAGTCCTGCGCTAGTCCTATACTTTTACACTTTATTTTTTTACTTCAGATATTACTTTTCAGTAACGAGGGTGTCCACAAGGATGAGTATGGGGTCAACAGCACTGGGTGTCCAGGATCCCAGGCTGCATGCCTGTAAACCACCATAGGGGGCACACTGCTCTCTTAAGTACCGTCATTAGTATATTGGTGACTCAGAATGACGGGAATCGGAGGCAAGTGGTTGGCTAGTTCTGTGGGCATGTGTACTACAATGGAGGCGTGCGCCTGGCCCTGTAATGTGGCTGGTGCTAATATAGGTACGCTGTGTCTGCTGCTGATATGGGTACACTGTGGCTGCTGCTGATAAAGGGGCACTGTGGGTAATGCTGGTATGGGGCACTGTTTCTGGTGCTGAAAAATGGGCAGTATGGCTAATGCTCATATAGGTGAGCTGTGGCTAATGCTGTTATGGGGGCACTGTGGCTGCTGATGATCAGCATGTACTGTGGCCGGTGCTGATATGGGGGGACAGTGGCTGGTGCTGATATGGGGGGACAGTGGCCGGTGCTTATATGGGGGGACAGTGGCCGGTGCTGTTATGGGGGGACAGTGGCTGGTGCTGATATGGGGGCACTGTGGCTGGATCCTTTACATGGGCTATATTGACTGTGACTGGGAAGTGTGTGTTTGCGTTGGACCATGTGTGTGTCTTGGGGGGGTATAAGCGTGCGGCTACATACCAGACAATACACTCCATTATAAAAAATAATAAAGTAATAAACAGATTATTATAATATGACATTTCTCAGTCAGAGTAAATCACAAAAAATATGGTATTTATTTAACATTAACAATCTGGGGAACTTGGACGATGGACTGGATCGGCTTTAACCGGCTGAATACAGAAGAAAACTTTCCGCCTTCTTACGACAACTTCTGTTTTATGACTTGCGGCAGCTTCAATATTATTATACTTGTTTTACATTTGTGTTTGTCTTTAGTCTAATTCCATTGCACTGATTTCTGTGATTTGTAATGTATTTGTTGTCATTTATTATTACTGTTTTTTATATATTTTTGTTATTTTAGAATGGGCTGTCTGTGTAATACATGGAAATGCCGGGTCCTCCAGAGGTGGAGAATCTCTTTGTAGCTGCTCTCTGCTCCGGCCTATAGATGAGAGTCCTGAAAGGGGGACCCCACTATTAACTCTGTATTCCCTAAAAAACCCCAAATCCTAATTCCTCTCTGGTTTCCATGTCTAGTATATTCTGTCCGGAGGAACAGATTCATTCATTGCTATTTATTTTTAATGTTTCAAAACACAACGGCTTTGACAAATGAGACTCGTAAACTTTATTACCGGTCGTATAATGTAAGAGAAATATTTTTCCTGAGAGATGAAATGTACCCGGCTCTGCAGTCAGTGTCAGGCAGGATTTATATCACTGATGATGAATATTCATAATGACTAAGGGATAAAAAGACAATGTACAGCATGTGGTGTGTGTGGTGTGTGTGGTGTGTGTGGTGTGTGTGGTGTATGTTGTGTGTGTGGTGTATGTGGTGTATGTGTTGTGTGTGTGGTGTATGTGGTGTATGTGGTGTGTGTGGTGTGTGTGGTGTGTGTGATGTGTGTGGTGTGTGTGGTGCATGTGGTTTGTGTGGTGTATGTGGTGTGTGTGGTGCATGTGGTGTGTGTGGTGTATGTGGTGTGTGTGGTGAGTGTGGTGCGTGTGGTGCGTGTGGTGCGTGTGGTGCGTGTGTGGTGTGTGTGGTGTATGTGGTGTGTGGTGTATGTGGTGTGTGTGGTGTGTGGTGCGTGTGGTGCGTGTGGTGCGTGTGGTGTACGTGGTGCGTGTGGTGCGTGTGGTGCGTGTGGTGTGTGTGTGGTGTGTGGTGTGTGTGGTGTATGTGGTGTATGTGGTGTGTGGTGTGTGTGGTGTATGTGGTGTGTGTGGTGTGTGTGGTGTGTGTGGTGCGTGTGTTGCGTGGTGCGTGTGGTGCGTGTGGTGTGTGGTGCGTGTGGTGCGTGTGGTGCGTGTGGTGTACGTGGTGCGTGTGGTGCGTGTGGTGTACGTGGTGCGTGTGGTGCGTGTGGTGTGTGGTGCGTGTGGTGCGTGGTGTGTGTGGTGCGTGTGGTGCGTGTGGTGCGTGTGGTGTGTGTGATGCGTGTGGTGTGTGACAGGGAATAGATCTTAAAATGTGTAAAAGCAACAGGGCATCCTTGTCCAGGTCCCGATACTATAAAGCAGTAGTCCCCAAACATTGGCTATCCAGATGTGCCAAGACTACGACTCCCAGCATTGTGTGAGCTCAGCTGAAACATATGTTCTACTTCTATAAAAGTCTGATTTTTTCTACAATTCTTTTTTTCTGGGACATCTATTTTGTCTCCCTCTGTAGAAACTGCCCTACAGAACTGACTGTAATTGACCAAACAAAACTAAGCCACATAGCTAAGCCCATCCTCTTTGGCACTAAAGTCAAAATATGGAGATAACTGTGGTATGAAAGGCTCCGGCCTCTGTCTCGTTTTTAGAAAATTTGAGTTCTTAATTTTGTTTTTTGCCATCTTTTCCAGGTTTTAAAGGGGTTGTCGTTTTTTATTCTGATGACCTATCCACAGGATAAGTCATAAGTATATGATGGGTGGGGGTCTGACACCTGGACCCCGCGGCTATTCCTGCTGCCTCTGGGTACCGGATGTTATGCAGTGGCCGGTGTGGGAAGCAGTTGGCTCTGGATACCGCAGCTCGGCTGCTATACTGTGATCAAATGCATTCAGAGGGTTAACTTCAAGCTCCTGGTCCCCAATGCAAAGTCTGTAGCAGGGACCTCATCTACCATGTGCCATTTATAATACTGGTGTCTTCTTATATGGCAGAGGAGTCTTTGGGCCTCCTCAGGCACTAGGGGTTGGTGCCACTGCTACCGCTGCACCCCTATAGCTCTGCACGTGAAGGGGGGAGTTATTACGTTTCTCTATTTCAGGGCTTTTCAAACTTTTTCTACTCGGCCTCACCGACCAGAACATGGTGATCCCAGGACCTCATGACCCATGGTCATAGTTTGCAGTGAGGGGGGTAGGTATTGTGCTTGTCTTTGGGAATTGACCTTCCTTAAATTTTAATTTTCTTTAATTGTAAATCTGAACGTAGTAAATCTGTTTATACAGAGCTGAACACATGACATGACTCATCCTCCTCTCCATCCTTCCCTGTTTCTTTCCAGGATGTAACTCATTAGTTTTAACAGAGTCAAAGTGAATGAAGTAATTATACAATGACCTAGAAGATGGCCCCCGGAGACCAACGCGTACCCGTCCTGTTGTATTTTATTCACTTTGTTCTCAGTGTTTAATTTCTATATTATTTATGAGGAAGATTAGCCACAGAACATTCTTGATGACAAATGTTACTATTTTTAGATCTGTACTTGGCAATATGGCAAATTGGGCTTGGACCCCCCTATTAGACCTACAACTATCAGACATTTATGGCTTATCCTGTGGATATGCCATAAATGTCTAAGGTGGGAATACCCCTTTAAATATTTTTATGGCATAAAGTACTGTCCCTTTAAGACAAGCATATTAAAGTCTGTTATTGTAGAAGTTATTATATATATCGTCACACAAGCAAGAACTATTTACTGTAAATACGGACGGCAAGTAGAGAATTATCCACATTTACATAATGGTTTGTGGATTTTGCATTATTTTCGGATTTCATGGATGTGGTTTATTTGAGTCTTTAATGTGATGATCTGGATGAAGTGTTCAGCTGAGCAGTGAAATTAGAGGACGGGGGAACTGTCCCTTGGGGTAAGACCTGCGGGGGCAGAATTGATGATTTTCTAGGTAAATAATAGAAGACCCCGCAGCTGCGCTGTATAACGTGTGCTCGGTAGAGTAGAGATATGAGACAAAGTGGTGATCATGGGGCAAGTATTTGTCTTTACGTCCTGTCAGTCACCCTGCAGTGTCCCGGTACAGTCTCCCAGCTGCTGTATGTAAGTGGTCGGGTGGCTGAGGAGTTCTCTCTATGTAATCCCTGTGTATTTTCTGGGGACCAGGAGTTCCAAGTGTGTAACAATATGCATTTCCTTTTATCTGCTGCAAATCTCATTTATACCTAAAGGTGATGTCGTGCAAGGGTTAATATATTCTCACTTTGTACAGGAGCAAAATAGATGGTCACATGCTTCTACTCGAAGCCAATCCGCTAGCTCTGTGGGAGGAGTTAGAAGTTCCAGAGGGCAGAACCAGCAGAAACCGGTTTAGAGTAGGAGACATGTGTGAGGTCGGCCATGAGGTGAAGCGGACAGACCTGCTGTCTGGTGATTCTGCCAACTTTAGCTCAGGCTGGACTAGGCCACACATGTCCAGTTCCCTATCTAGAAGCTTCTAAGCCTGGCGCTGCCAGTGAACTCCCCGGTATCCGGTTGTCAGGGCCTTCATCCGTTTTCCAGCTTTGGAGCGTCCGCGGTGTTCCACAGTGCCGTGAAATAATAAGACAAATCCAAAGCTGTTCCAGTCCACACCGGGAGGGAACGTTTCTCTGTGCCAGAGAAGATAACGCTGTACAAGAGCTTCTCTGCAACGCGTTACGCCTTTAATGGTTCCGCCAGCGTGCGCACTTTCCGGCTATGAAGTTGAGATCCGTTTTGCTGTACGTTCCACAGGAGGGTATCGTGCCAGCGCCAAACCATGAGTAAAAGCCTCTCAAGAAACCATCCACAGTGAGCAAAGATGTGAAGGCCCTGCCCTCGGGAGATTCCATAATATTGGACTGTGTCCGTCGCCCATTTCAACCGCGAGTTCTCCTCATCATCCCAGCCACTATTCAAGCTAGAGACAATTCTACCATCTCAGGGAATGGTGACCAAGTATTTCACACCTCTTTGCCAGTCTGTGTACCACTCCTCTTCTCCTGCACATGACTGTATGTGCCATTAATCTGCACAGACCTCATCAGTAAAGTTTACCATCTTGTTATAACCGAGTTGGTGTCTCTTTACTGCAGACTTGCACCTTGACAAAAGCTGTGTGGGTTCAGAGGTAGAGACGCAGGGGGCGGCCACGCCACCCGTGACATCAATCTGATATCTGCAGGACCACAAGTCCCAGCCAGCCCTGCTGCCACTCATGCACCATCTGGTCTCCCTCTGCATACCGCAGACACACACCCCAAAAATTGTTAAAAGGGTTCTCCCGGGTATGGCAGTGCCATATATGTGGAAGAAAACTGCTGTTCGGGCACACTGTAGGGTTCAGAAGGGAGGGAGCGCCATTTGGCTTTTGGAGAGCGGATTTGCTTGGTAGTAGTTATGTTTGGAGTATTGCTGGTGTTTCCTTTTATAATGTGGGGGTACATGTAAGCTGTGCAGAGTATATCAGGGGCATTGTCAGGGGGTATAATAATGGGGTAAAAAAGCTGTAAAATAATCCATAGATGTGTGTTACGCTGTGAAGCAATCCTTTCTGCACAGGCCGGTATCGCACTGATATATGTATTTTCTTATCCCCTTTTGGTCCACACTCAGCACCTTTGCAGTTTGGGGAGTTTTGCTGGGAAAGTGCTGTCCTGGTATAATACGGGCGCCCTCACTTCCAGCGGATATGTTTGGGCCTCCCCTTCCTGGTTCCCTAATTTTAGGGCCTTGATAAATCGCCTCTTGAAACAGAAGAAATGTTCCCCTCTGATCTGCACAACTGCATATTTTTTCTTTCCCGGCTTATTGGAGCCTTAACTGATTTAATTTTTTCATAGACGTAGTGGTATGAGGGCTGTTATTTTGCGGGACGAGCTGTAGTTATTATTGGTACCATTTTGGGTTACATGTGACTTTTTTATCACTTTTTATCCTATTTTTTGAGAGGCCAGGTGACCAAAAGAACTGCAATTCTTAAATAGTTTTCTTTTAGGTTTTTTTTATACAGCGTTCACCATGCATTATAAATTACATGTTACCTTTAATCTGCGAGTCAGTCCGATTCCGGCGATACCAAATTTATAGAACTTTTTTATGTTTTACAACTTTTTGCACAATAAAATTACTTTTCTAAATAGAATGTGTTTTTTCTGTCGCCACGTTGTGAGAATCATAAAGTTTTAACTTTTTCTTTGACGGAGCTGTATGAGGGCTTGTTTTTTGTTTTTTTTTACACTTGAAGGTCCAACTGTCTGATTGTTTTTTTTTTAATACATTAGACTACTGTAATGACGGGGTAGGGAGACAGACAGGTGAGCCCTAATCTACCCGCCACTCAGTCCCTGCCTACATGCACGGCCCGTCCTAGGCGACGGCGTACAATTGGGCGACAGTCCCTATGCTCAATAAGTGTACGACAGACAAACAGACAAGGGTACACAGAAGCTAAGGGAAATGGGGCAGTTGCCCACGGCAACACCGTGAGCAACAGGAGTAGTGAACGAGCCGAGTCAAACCAGGAGTGTACGAGGTACCAAACGCAGAGCAGGAGCGTAGTCAGTAAAGCCAGGGTCAATATGAAGCAAGGTCAATAATAACAGCAGGAGCAGCAGAGCCAGGAAACAAGACAGAATCATAGGCAGAGGACAAGCAGGAAATGAAGGTATAAATAGACAGAGGGCGGGAGCTAGAACCGTCTGGCCAGGCTGTGATAGGTTCTCCCACTCCTGAGCCTACCAGCCTGAGTGGTAGCAGATCGAGTCACTCTATCAGACCTAGGAGCAGGTATAGACTGATTAATCACGGGCGTCGACACAGAAGCTGTGTCTGGCAGAACCTTTACAACTACCTATGTAGTGCAATGTATTAGATCTGTCAGTCATTTACTGACAGCAAGCTGATTAGGCTTCGCCTCCCAGCGGGGCCTAATCTGCTTCCGTAATGGCAGAGCAGGAGGCCATTGCTAGGCTTCCTGTTGCCATAGCAGCAGAAACCCTGATTGCATGGCAGGGCTAGCGATCAGCTAGCAAACTCTAAAATGCAGCCATCGCTTCCGATTGCTGCATCTAAGGGGTTAGTGGCAGGAATCGGAGCTAGCTCCGGTTCCTGCCGTTACAGGTGGATGTCAGCTGTAACATACAGCTGACATCCACCGCTGATGACGCCGGATCAGCTGCTGAGAAGCCTCCATCTTGCCTTTGACTACGGAAGCCTTTCAGGAGCCTGGAAAACGTCCGTGCTAGGTATATCGGGAGGCCAGTATTAGGCCTCCGGTTGCCATTGCTGCCACGGGAAACCCTGGCAATTTCATTGCTGGGGTTCCGATGGGGTGCAAACAACTTAAATGCAGCAATCGCGTTTGACCGCTGCATTTAAGGGTTTAATGGCAGGGATCAAAGCTAATTTCGGTCCCAGCCATTACAGCCGAATATCAGCTGTAAGATACTGCTGAATTCCGGCGATGATGGCACGGACTCAGCTTCTGAGCCGGTGCCATGCATATGTCGTATGGATACTGCAAAATGCGGGAAGCAGTAGCTTACCATGACATATCCATCCAGCAAATGTCGGGAAAGGGTTAATTGTATTGAGCAGCAATACGTCTCCCATACTGTACCAAAACTACCAAGAACGCAAATCGCACCCATCTGTGTTGGTGTCAAACCCTGGCCGTAACCTTTTAGCCACATCAAATGCTGTCATATGTGGTCTTGTCTTTCAAGATGATAACTACTTATATCCACTTTAGACAGTCAGATGAATGAACATGTCACTGCCTCCCACAAGATCAGCACACTCCTCTCCTGCTTCTTGGATCTGTCCAATGATCTGATTGGCTACAGAGTGCTCTATCTCCGCCCACTTCAAAACACTGTAAATACTAAAGAAAATAAACAAAAATTTAATTGAAAACTACAGAATGTCACGCAATCAAAGCACAATACACAGAAATGAGTATAAAAAACATGTTAATAACGATTCCAAAAACAAAATCTTTAATGTTTCATGAAAACTGATCAAACATTTGGACAATTTACATGACATATGCGAGAAAAAATAGCTAAGAGCAGGTGATTTATTTCATATTTAATCTTAGGAAACGTCGGTCACTTTAAGATTGTCATGACTACTAGCCAAGCTTCTGGATGGTCCTGGTTTTGATACAGAGCCAATCTCATTTCTCGGTCTGCGTCCTATCAGGGCCAAGGGTGGAGTTTTTGAATCTGTTCAGTTTTCTCATTGTTACTTGTGATTTCTTGTGTTTGCATGTTTCTGATCAAGCTCCTGTATCACCTTGACTGTTTGGACTCTTTGAACTGGTCCTTGGCTTTGTCTTTGGATTTTCCCTCTGCTCACTGATTTGGACATTCTGCTCTCGGCTGGTTTTGACCTCTGCAAGTCCTGGTATTCTTCTGTTTTGGGATTTGGACTTTTAGTATCTCCTTGTTGTGAACTCCGCTTGCTGTTTACCCTCTATCTGTCTGGTTTCCGTTCTGGCATTGCCTGCATTGCACCTCCTGCCCAACACCATATTCTGTAGAAGCAACCTGGGTTCTATGCAGCCAAATCCAACCTGCCTTGAGGTGGGCTCTGGTGAAGACCATAGAGTAGCCTTAGACTATGCTGACCAGGGTGGTGATGGACTTGAGGTAGCTGATTTACCTGCACACTTGATCCAGACAGTCTCCAGCTGCCTTTGGGGAATTGCTCGTATAGCAATTCCATAAACTTGCACTCTGGGGATTTTCTCAAGTAGTGATTCCTTGACATTTAACCTCCCTCGGAAAGGAGAGGCCGTCTCAGTGCCAGGATAAATGGAGACCAGAAGACAAGACACGACTCAAAAAGAAAGGATCCTTCTGTGTGACACCAAGTTTCATTAGAATTCCAGACAATTACTATCCCCAGAAATGATCCCAAACCTCTCATGGATCATATAGGAAAATATCGATCAAATCCTAAAGAATAACACGGTGCAAACCGCACTCCCACTTACAGTATATATAATATGGAACTCTACCGATTCAGTATGCAGTGATATATTGTATCTTTTTATATTACTCGTCATCCTTACACCATGTAAGGATTTCATATCCGTGTGCATCATAGGAAAGTCGCCATCACAGCGAACAATATTGTGGCCAGTCACGTAGAGAGGGATACGGACACTATGGTGAAGAAAACGAATGGGACGGCTTTGGATATGTTCTATGCAGAGGGAAATTTATGTATCAATTTCTTTCGGTTATAATATCTTTCCCACAGCGTTACCTTAAGGCCTCCTTCACACACAGAAAATCTCTGTCATATTAAACTGCACCAAAACACTTCTAAAAACACCAGCGTTATTAAAATGAAACATGCATTTTTAAGGCATTTTTAGTGGCGTGTTTATGTGGTGTCATTTTGTATGTGCTTTTTTTTCTGGCATTTTTGAAGTTCTATTTAGAAGTCTATGGAAAAAACGCCTGAAAAAAACGTTATACTGTGTGTGAATCCAGCCTGAAGAGGGTTGTCTGGGATTAGGGAAAGAAACCCCCCCCCCGCGCTCCCCAAAACAAACAGCGTGAAGCGAGTAGCGATGACTGGGTGAGGTCTGCAGGAAATGTGCATGTGAGGGCAGGTTCACACCGCAGATGTTTAGGCTGAAAATACGAGGCTGAGATTAAAAGAAGAGACTCTGATTCCGGCCGTTTTTTAGAGCTGATGTTCCAATCATTTTTGAGCGTATTTTGAGGAGATTTTTCAGAGAATTTTTTAAAGTGTCACAGGAAAAGGGAGAAATCAGCTTCTAAAATGCTTCCGAAAGGGACATGTCCCTTCTTTTTTATAAAGCGTATTTTTACTTGTTTAATAATTCAGCAGCAAAAATATCGGCCTCATATGAGCTGTGCGTTGTATGTCCTATGTTATGGAATAAATATATGTATAATGTATCTGGGACCTCAATGAGTGCAATGCTGAAGAGAAGAACATGTATTAGAATATATGTTGGGTATTATTGAAAGGTAATGGAATAGATTTGCAGACATTCTGTAGATAGTAGAAATTGGGGCCCTACAAGGACTTACCAGACACAAAGGAGTCTGTTTATATGATGTTTGAGTTCTGTGCATACAGCCAAGATAGATAAGGACCAGACACCAGATTAACAACTAGATGTAAGAGATAAGAACTATGTACATAGAGACATAAATCACGAGGGAAGAAACCACAAGAATGTAAATGATTAATGTGTGTCTGCACGTATTCATGTGATATTTTTACTATATAAACTCTGTGTCTCTGCAAATAAAGTCAGAAGTATTTTACCTTGAGAAACGTCTCAGTGTATCTGTTGCTTCTCCGAGCTCGCACCCCCCCCCCACCTGATTTGAACCTGCATGGAGATCAAGGCGTAAAGTGACCTCATTGCGATCACAGAAAATGGCGCCCGAAACAGGGACTTGACCAGAAGGACGGCACCCCACCTAGGGGATCTCCCGGGACTTGAATGGCGACCACCCGGACGAAGGAACGTGCAGACCAATGCTGCAGCAAGGTAAGAAGACTTAATTCTTACAAACTCTGCTCTGCACCTTCCTGTCTGGTAGGTCACCTTCCCGGTAGTACTCCTGAGGGATAGAGGGGCCACATGAGGGTATTTTTAGTGTAAAAATCTGGTCAAGTCTATATGTAATCCTACCCTCAGGATAAAGTGCCTGATCTCCATGACAGTATTTGTATGAATGTTGTAGAAACCCAGTTTTGTGTCACAAATGCATTTTAGAATAAGGAAATTGTTTTTGGAAAAAACTTCCGATAATCCGGCAAATTACCAGAAACATGTGTACATGCTTCAGGTGACTACGGGGATTATGATAGGCTAAATTTAAGCCCGGAAATCGAAAATTTTGTGCAATCTGATAATCCGGAAAAATGCCGAAAATGTGTGTACAGCATTGAGGTACTTGCAGAGATTATCATGCACTGATTTTCAGCTCAAAATTCCAGAATTTTGTGCAATCTGATAATCCGGCATGTCAAATGAACAGCTTGATTTTACGTTTGCCTTGTTATTTGGATTAGGAATATTTGTCATATTACTGTTATGGTGTGGAGGATATCTCCTTGAGTGGTGTCTCAGACGAGGAAAGTTATAAAAGGACTGTGAAAGGGAAAGATCCTCTGGCCAGAGTAGAAGAGTAAGTACGGAAACTAGAAACTGTCTAAAATAGATGAGAAAGAAATTCATCTGTCAGTAGCTAAAATCTGTAACAAAATAAGAAGTATCAAGTGGATAAGTAACTGTCGAAAATAGGCAAGAAAGAAATTTGCCTATCAGGAAACTTACCCCTTGAATTACTTAGGGTGTGCCAAAAAAGGCCACCACTTACAGTCAGATGAGGAACTTGGTGTTCCTATTAAGAAGTTTCGAAGGGATAAGTAACTGTCTAAAATAGGTGAGAAGAAATTCACCTATCAGGAAAATTACCCCCTACGTAACTTAGGGTCTGCCCATAGGCGACCACTTATAACTATGGGGAACTTGGTGTTCCTATTACGAGATGAGCACCCACAAGGACTGACAGCCAAACAGGTAGTAGCAGAAAGAGGAGGTAAAAAGGCAACGCAAGGAACGAATCAGTTAATGAAGGCATGTGGAATGGGAAAAGCGGGAAGATTAGATCGGGAAAAATATAGATGATATAATGAGCAGATCCTTTGTGGGATTATTGTTTAGTTGGTTGTAATTTGGCTCAGTTGGATAGTGAATTAGCAAGCACCTGTTAAAATGGTGTAAATTTATTAGGGGATTGTAAATCCAGAACCACACAGAGTCAAATGACAAAGCAGATTGGAGTAGATGGATTGTAGCATCTTTTAGAAAGCAACAAAGAGCCTACAAATGTATGTAATGTTAATACACTGAAGTAAAAGTGCAGGAGGTTGTCAGAGGAAATTCATATATTATAAAGTAAAGTTTAAAGCAAAGGAAGCTATAGAAGTAGTAGTTGTTTTAAAGTTGCAAATGACCTTATAGTAAATTCCCATATGGTATAATTTAGAATCAACTTGTGTGATAAGAGAAGGGGGAGGTGGAGAACAGCTGCTAGTGAGATAAGAAATGTAATCTTATTCTTGAAATGAATGGACACAACATTAAATGCTGATATAGATATTTTGTATGACTTTGTGTCATATTGTATGTATTAGAAAACAGGACCAGCCGACGCCCGGTAATGGCGTCCGTACCTCATGTTGAGTGTGTCCTCATTGTTGGTGGGAAACCCCCTGCGCACTGTTTCCAAGGGGAGAGGCTGCCCCCCCCCTGCCCCTGATGTGGCCACGCCCGGCCCATCCAAATCAGTATGAAATAATCACCTTGTTAATTTTGTCATTTGTAGTGTCTTTTCTATTTACAGAAGTTCCAGTTTTAGTTCACTGATGAAACAACACGTCATCATAATATAGAGATGGTGGCCGTCAGATTGTACGGTTAAACATTAACGTAGATAATTCCTATACAATGGTGTGATAAATGATTGCAGATACGTATGTTGTTTTGCCGGCATTGAAAGTGTTAAGATTGTGAGAAGTTGTGAGAAATGAGTTTGTGACCCCCCTCCCTCCCCCCTGAAGTGTGCTGTGTTTGGGAGGAGGAGGAGGGGGGCTGACTGGGTGCAGTCTGCAGGGCTGATGAGACAAAGGGATCTCAATTTGCACTGCTGAGATATATATATATCAGTAATGTCTACAAACCGAAATACATTTCTTCTCTTTTGCGCAAGCGCTGTTGGTTATAAGTTACGATATTTATGTGTTATGATGTGATCAGATTTCATGTGTTTTGATAATTCAGATGTATTAAACTACAGATACTGTGAGACACGGGGGTTTTGAAAATGTATGTGCCCCCACCGTTATACTGTTTATTGGTTTGCAGTAATTAATGTGATCAGAGATAATATTTTCTGTTTTATTGAATAACTAACTACAATTGTTTTGTTTTTGATTTCACACATGAGTTATGTCATTGTAAAGATCAAATGTTTGTCAGGAAAAAGGCATTTTTGTTTCAGGCTGTTGTACATTACAGGGGGTTAAATTAGTGTTATGTTGAGATGTAGTTTTGGACTCTGCTACATCACTCTCGCAGAGTCCACAAAGGGGGGAAGGGTGAAGGAACTGATCAGGTACAATTTTAGTTTATGTGTAAGAGACCATCCCCCTCCAGCAAAGTTACACAGGAGGCGAGGTGACATCACTCACACGAGTCTTTATGGATTTAGATGAGGGAGAAGGCAAAACAAAACTTGTCTGGACATTGTTAATTTGATGTAAAGTTTTTGGGAATGTTTTATTTTTATTTGTTTTTGTATTAATCAAGTATTTGTAGAACCTGATAAAAGTGAGATTCTCAAAGTATTGTGGATTATCAGCTGAATGAGGAGGAGTTGTGTTTGGTAGCGGCTTGTGACACCAATCCATGGAGTACCTCTACGCAAGCATATACTTTGTACTGTACTGAACAAAATGGACATGCCACTGCGGTTCTCACACAAAGTCATGGACCACAGCAGCGCCCGGTAGCATGTTATTCAGCTAGACTAGACCCTGTGGCCCGAGGTTCCCCATCATGTGTGAGAGCTATCATTGCTGTAAATTCAATGTTAAACAAGGCCTCAGATTTGGTCCTGGCATTTCTAGTCCAAGTTTTGCACCACATGATATTACTGCTATTCTTACTCAAATACAGCCGAAGCATTTGTCAACTGCAAGACATTTGAGATTAACCTGTGCTCTTCTTCTCCCTGAGCAGGTTACTTTACACCGCTGTACTACATTGAACGCAGCTACCTTACTGCCTTTGGAGCAAGGGGGAGAAGACGTAGGTAAAGTATGGTCACAATTTTTGCCTGAAACTGATGAACATGATTGTATGGCCCTTATGGCCCAGGAAACAGCGGGGGTTCGCACATGTAAAAGATACCCCACTCCAAAACCCAGACCTAATACTCTTTGTGGATGGTTCAAGGTATTGTGTAGAAGGATCTTTTCTTACAGGATATGCAGTAACCACCGAAGATGTAGTCCTAGAAGCAGCCTCCTTACCAGCGTCCCGCTCAGCACAAGAAGCGGAGCTTAAGGCCCTGGCAGCAGCATGCCAACATGCAGAAGGAAAGACAGCAAATATATACACTGACTCTCGATATGCTTTTGGGATTGCACACGATTATGGCCCCATATGGAGGGCTAGACAGTTTTTGACCTCTGCAGGTACACCTGTAAAGAATGCAGACTTTGTAAAATACTTGATGGAGACCCTGATGTTACCCACAGAAGTAGCAGTAGTAAAAATTAAAGCTCACACTAAGGTGAGTTCACCAGAGACAAAAGGGGAAATGCCCTGGCAGACGAAGCGGCAAAGCAAGCATCACAGAAGCACACACCCAGACCTATATATCCGTTCCAGAGACTGCAGATAGACTATATTCAATTACCCAAAGTTGGTACCTATGAGTATGTGCTTGTTTGTATTGATCTCTTTTCAGGATGGCCAGAGGCTTTTCCAGTCACCAAAGCTACAGCCGTAGCCACAGCAAAGAAACTGATCAACGAGGTGGTGTGCAGATATGGAGTTCCAGAGGTGATCGAGAGCGACAGAGGAACTCATTTTACGGGTGAAATCATGAACTATGTGTTGTCAGCTCTAGGCATAAGTCAAGCCCTACATACACCATACCATCCACAAAGTAGTGGGAAGGTTGAGAGACTAAATGGGACTCTCAAATTGAAAATCCAAAAAGCAATGGTAGAAACCGGGAAACCATGGACCGAGTGTCTACCATTAGCCTTGTTCTCAGTAAGATACACGCCCACAAAAAGAACAGGTCTCAGCCCATATGAGATCTTATTTGGGTCGGCTCCCAGATTAGGATGTTATTTTCCACAGGTGCTCCAAATGCAGTATGGTAGACTAACAGATTATGTATAAACGCTGAACAAACAATTGACCAAGGTGTATGCACAAGTCTCTGCTTCCATTCCAGGTCCTGATTCAGTTGACGTATAAGCTAGAACCAGGAGATTGGGTCGTTGTCAAAAGACACGTGAGGAAAAGTCTAGACCCAAGATTTGATGGTCCTTTTCAAGTCCTACTCGTTACAAACACCTCAGTGAAGCTCGAAGGAAAGGCAAGCTGGATTCACGCCAGTCATTGTAAAAAGGTTCTTCAGCCAGAAGAATGAAGATCTTTGCGGTTGTTGCGGCGGTTGTTGCGTGTGCTCTTATACAAAAAGGCAGAACTGCTACTCCTGTACACGTAATCAGTACAGAATCACTGGAACAGTTCAGGACAGGGTGGGCGAATGCCACAGTGGATAGAAAGCAGGGTAACTACACCTGTAAGGCCAATGCCCCGTGTTATACTACAGATGTGACTACAACCGAAGGGACTTGGAGAAAAGGACCACATGGAGGGACTGTGTACCTTCACATAGACAAAACAGCCAACATTAGCATACAAGAAGAGACGGCTGTTGTTTTGTTGTTATGAACCAGATTTACAGTATCTATAGAAATATACAACCAGTAAAAATAGAAACGAAATGATAAATAAGACTTATGAAAGATGCAACAAGGAGAGGCTCAACTCTACGATTGTAATAAAAGAAACTGATGGGATGATATTATGTATGAATAATAGCCAAATAAGAAATAGAATATATTTTGTATTCTTGATAACAATTTTAAGAGATAGTTTTAAGCCACATATAACAGTACAAAGTCTAGAAAGAATCGCACACACTTGTAAGAGCGCTGTAACCCAACAGCAGAAAAAGAATGTACACTTCAATATTTCCTTCCCTGAATCCCCCAGCTGTCATAGACAAAAAAGAGAATGGTATGACACGCTATTAGGAGGGGTAGGAACGGGATTAGGAGTATTGAATGGTATACAGTTAGAAACAGTTATGAACAAATTAAACTCAGTGGGAGATGACACATCTACTGCATTAAGGATAGGTGCCTCATGGTTACCTACTACCTTTGCCATACAACAGAAAGGGTTAACTATAGATGAACTGTTCCTAAATGTTTTTAATGAAAGTATGCTAACCGAATATAGAACATTACAGAATGTATCAACTTTTGTAAATTGGACAGTATGTACGCTTAAAACGATGTGGCAACAAGAACAGATGAATAATTTTAAGAATAAATTGTTTAGTAGTCATGTTAGGCAATGGACAGACATTCTGCCCATAGGAAAGAGAAATGATACGTGGTTATTGTTACAGCCTGAGTATACTGAGTGTACACCTAAATGGTGTGCAGGAAGACTAATAGCATTTAATGTGAAAAATCCTACTCTATTATGCAAATTTATTGTTATGCCAATGGTAATGATTGATCCGGTGACATTATTAGGACAATATTGTATCCTGGAAATGAAAGGAACACTCATAGATTCTCAAAATAAGACGAGGAATATAGATTTGTGCCAGTTAACAGAGCAAGGATATGTATGTAATGAACAGTCAGGGATATATGAACCCTGTCTAATGCAGCACCAGGATAATGTATGCGCACTCACTATAATCCCAGAAGATAACCTACAGGTTTATATTGAAGTAGGTCCACAGCATGTATGTCTAATAACTAACGACAAGCAGACCCTTAGCCAGTTTAATCTCACAGGACCATTTTCAGGATGTCTATACAATGTGACGCATTTGACTTGGGGGAACCAAACTATAGTGTTCCTGCCTACTTTAGAAGAAATAATGTCCACTGTATGGGTACCTGAACCTTTGCCCTATGGAAATTTTAGTTTGCCACTGGAAGAGTTAAAACAAGTGTTACAAAAGTCTAAAGACGTAAAGAAATTGATAGCAGCCCATAATGTAACTCTAAGTAAAGTGAAAGTATTGGCTACAATAGCAGCTAAGGAAGTAATAAATTTATCGTCAGCAATAAAAGATGCTAGTGCCCATCACTGGTATGACATATTTACAGGATTTTCCCCCACTGCCACTAAGATACTGCATGTGTTATTCCAACCCTTGATATGTTTCATAATATTGTTTATATTGCTTACATGTTTCAATTGTTATGCATTTTGCAAAATAAGGGAAGCATTCAATCAGAGGCCTATACATTAGGATGAAAGAGTGTTGTGAGATTACCCCACCTACATACCTGTGTGAATCAAGTGAAGAAATGGATCGAAGCCTTGCTATCAGGAGATAGAAGTAGCATTGGAATTTAGGTGTTGGTAAAATCACAAAAGGAGGGATTGTTATGGAATAAATATATGTATAATGTATCTGGGACCTCAATGAGTGCAATGCTGAAGAGAAGAACATGTATTAGAATATATGTTGGGTATTATTGAAAGGTAATGGAATAGATTTGCAGACATTCTGTAGATAGTAGAAATTGGGGCCCTACAAGGACTTACCAGACACAAAGGAGTCTGTTTATATGATGTTTGAGTTCTGTGCATACAGCCAAGATAGATAAGGACCAGACACCAGATTAACAACTAGATGTAAGAGATAAGAACTATGTACATAGAGACATAAATCACGAGGGAAGAAACCACAAGAATGTAAATGATTAATGTGTGTCTGCACGTATTCATGTGATATTTTTACTATATAAACTCTGTGTCTCTGCAAATAAAGTCAGAAGTATTTTACCTTGAGAAACGTCTCAGTGTATCTGTTGCTTCTCCGAGCTCGCACCCCCCCCCCACCTGATTTGAACCTGCATGGAGATCAAGGCGTAAAGTGACCTCATTGCGATCACACCTATTTATATTAGTGGTAAGCGGTTTGCAGGCGCATTTCTAGTGTATTTCGGAGCGTAACACGAGCATTTTACACTCTGAGATCTGCCTGAAGATGCGCCGTGTGAACACGTCCTTTATGTGTAAGCTGGGAATACTCCTTTAAGACCCATTTACACCTAAATTATTCTTGTTACAAATGTTATAAATGCACAAAAAGATCAATGTTAAATAATAGCAAATAGATTTTGTATCCATAAAAATTCCCAATGTGGCGGCATCTTCAAATAGAATGACCTCCTGTGCCCGCACAATCACCGTGACGTGACTGTACATCATGTGGCCTTATGTAAGACAATCCATGGTGTCCAGTTATGTCATGGGGGCTTAATGGGTTAATGTTATGGCTGAACGGTGTATAATCATCAAGGGCATAATAATAGGGGTTACAGAGGTAAAAGTCTCCCCGGGGGCCGGTGTCTGAGGGGCCCAAAAGAAGACACTAATATTATAAATGGCGCACAGTCTATAAAGATAGTCGCCTATTGGTCAGTGTCTGTAGCGTCCGGAATAAAGAGAAAACGTCATTTCAAAACGAGGTTGTAATGACGAGACGACACTTCAAAGACAGAGGTGACAGTTTTACACACAGATCCAATTTATAGAAGTGACACTAATGATATAATTCTTCTGCAATGTGTCCCCTTCTATGTACAGATGTGGAGATCTTTAACTTGACTTCTAACGCATTAAATACACAGCGGCAAGAAACTTTCATTTCACTTTTTCAATGGTTTTCAATGACTTAAGTGACAAGTTATCAGTCAGGATAAGGATGACTACATCTGTACATGACTCCAAACACACAAGAAGTTCCTCCGCTCACCAGGCCGCGCGTGTGTCCAATAAACTCTCGTTGCGCGGATAATATTCTGGTAATTTTGTGGAGCATTAAAAAGGTGAAAATCCAGAACTCAAACTAAATTATATAAAATTAATCCTTTATTAGTAAAACAGTTTCTATCCGTCCAGTAAGAGCTCACACGTGTCATACATTACATGTTCTTAGTCGTAGCCCCTATAATAACACATGTATCTTCCATGTATATAAAACAGCAGTCCCATGTAACGCCTATATCCAGTGTATACACACAGTCTATCCGTCCAGTAACAGCTCACACGTGTCATACATTACATGTTCTTAGTCGTAGCCCCTATAATAACACATGTATCTTCCATGTATATAAAACAGCAGTCCCATGTAACGCCTATATCCAGTGTATACACAGACAGTCTATCCATCCAGTAACAGCTCACACGTGTCATACATTACATGTTCTTAGTCGTAGCCCCTATAATTACACATGTATCCTCCATGTATATAAAACAGCAGTCCCATGTAACGCCTATATCCAGTGTATACACAGACAGTCTATCCATCCAGTAACAGCTCACACGTGTCATACATTACATGTTCTTAGTCGTAGCCCCTATAATTACACATGTATCCTCCATGTATATAAAACAGCAGTCCCATGTAACGCCTATATCCAGTGTATACACAGACAGTCTATCCATCCAGTAACAGCTCACACGTGTCATACATTACATGTTCTTAGTCGTAGCCCCTATAATAACACATGTATCCTCCATGTATATAAAACAGCAGTCCCATGTAGCGCCTATATCCAGTGTATACACAGACAGTCTATCCGTCCAGTAACAGCTCACACGTGTCATACATTACATGTTCTTAGTCGTAGCCCCTATAATTACACATGTATCCTCCATGTATATAAAACAGCAGTCCCATGTAACGCCTATATCCAGTGTATACACAGACAGTCTATCCATCCAGTAACAGCTCACACGTGTCATACATTACATGTTCTTAGTCGTAGCCCTTATAATAACACATGTATCCTCCATGTATATAAAACAGCAGTCCCATGTAACGCCTATATCCAGTGTATACACAGACCGTCTATCCATCCAGTAACAGCTCACACGTGTCATACATTACATGTTCTTAGTCGTAGCCCCTATAATTACACATGTATCTTCCATGTATATAAAACAGCAGTCCCATGTAACGCCTATATCCAGTGTATACACAGACAGTCTATCCATCCAGTAACAGCTCACACGTGTCATACATTACATGTTCTTAGTCGTAGCCCCTATAATTACACATGTATCCTCCATGTATATAAAACAGCAGTCCCATGTAACGCCTATATCCAGTGTATACACAGACAGTCTATCCATCCAGTAACAGCTCACACGTGTCATACATTACATGTTCTTAGTCGTAGCCCCTATAATAACACATGTATCCTCCATGTATATAAAACAGCAGTCCCATGTAACGCCTATATCCAGTGTATACACAGACCGTCTATCCATCCAGTAACAGCTCACACATGTCATACATTACATGTTCTTAGTCGTAGCCCCTATAATTACACATGTATCTTCCATGTATATAAAACAGCAGTCCCATGTAACGCCTATATCCAGTGTATACACAGACAGTCTATCCATCCAGTAACAGCTCACACGTGTCATACATTACATGTTCTTAGTCGTAGCCCCTATAATAACACATGTATCCTCCATGTATATAAAACAGCAGTCCCATGTAACGCCTATATCCAGTGTATACACAGACAGTCTATCCATCCAGTAACAGCTCACACGTGTCATACATTACATGTTCTTAGTCATAGCCCCTATAATAACACATGTATCCTCCATGTATATAAATCAGCAGTCCCATGTAACGCCTATATCCAGTGTTTACACAGACAGTCTGTCCAGGCAGGAGGAGCTAATCGATGATGTAACAGATACTGCAGCCGTTTATGATGTCACTGATGATGTCATAGACAGTACTAGTCGCTGGGTTCTATGTACACCTGGATTACACTCACTTTACACTTGATATTTGATCAGTGTGTTTCCTACAGATCACGATTTTTGGACTGTTTCTACAATTTTTGGAATAACATCTGGACCAGGACTGTGATTGACTGTGTGATTGACAGGTAAGATGCAGCATTGTATTATTTATCAGCTATAATGTCAGTGTTATTAATTATACATGTTACTGGATACATGAAATATCTACGCTCTAGAATTCTCAGATAAGACCAGATTCACACTGGACATCACTGCAGCAATTTATAACCAGCATCTCACCACAACTATATGATTGTAGAAGGAATTATTTCTGATAATTGTCGGAGTTGTTTTTTTAGAGAAACAGTTCAAGTTCCAGTAAAATGTTTCTATGAACAGAAGTAAAAACTGAACATGAGGATTTTACATTCAGATTTCAATGTTACATATTTTCCCCATTAAAGTTACAACTTACTATTTCCTGAAAATTGCAGCAGTCAGTAATGTGTGAATAGAAATGTGAATTCTCAAGTATTTTCCAGAACAGACATGTCAGGAGAGACGTCAGATCCTCTATAATTTTATATGTATGTTCTGTCCTTTGTATAAAATGTCTTTCCATGACTTTATTATTGATGGTCTGTACTTAGGATAGTCCATCAATATCAGATCGGTGTAGATCTGACTCTCACCATCCCCATGATCAGCTGAGTAAAGGGGCCGCACCACCCTGGTCAGCCCCATGTCCTCTTCATTGTTTACCAGGAAAGCTCCATGCATTTGGTAGTGGCTGTGCTCAGTATTGCAGCTCAGCTCAGAGAGCTGCAGTACCAGGCACAGCCACTACAAAATATACGGTGCTATGCCTGGTAAGCAATAAAGGGGCCCCTCATTCAGCTGATTAGTTGGGGTGCTGGGAGTCGGACCCTCATTGATCTGATATTGATGCCATTTGTCAAGGCTTGGCCATCAGTATCAAAGTCCTGGAAAGTCCCTTCAATGTTCATGTTCCACATTTGCCAGATTACAGACTATGTTCACTATAGAATACGATGAGGTCACAACCACCACATCCTCCACCAAATAACTCTGTCATGGAGAATGATGCTGAGATATTTATTATAGACATTAATATATGAAGACTAATATAAAGCTCTATAGTAAGAAAAATTATATTTATCTATCTATCTATCCCATATCTATCTATCTATCTATCTCATATCTATCTATCTCATATCTATCTATCTATCTATCTATCTATCTATCCATCTATCTATCCATCCATCCATCTATCTACCATCCATCTATCTATCTATCTATCTATGTATCTATGTATCTATCTATCTATCTGTCTTTCTCTCTCTCCCTCTCCCTCTCCCTCTCTCTCTCTCTCTATCTATCTATCTTATATACTCTTTGGCATATTTAAGGGTCCGGGTATTCTAGAACTTACCTAAAACATAAAATATTTGAGTACAAAACTGAAATTTCTCTTAAGCTTTATTCATGAACTCAGTGAGAGAATATGTGATGCTGAAAGTAACGACTCCCCCACAACAGTTCCCACTTTTGCATATGGCTGATTCCGTTCCTTCATGTGATTTGGGTAGATAGGTAACTTCTAATATTTGGAGCCAGTCATAGTTATCAGAGTATAAATGGGAAACCAAGTATCTGACCTGTGTGGAGTAAGGAAGGATGCTACAGTCCTCCTATAGTCCATTCAGGTGGTTCTGTGACTGCGGTACAAGGTAGAGAACTTCTTTAACATGTAAATTATGTTTCCACTTTGGTGTAACTTCTGGTAACATGACAACTACTCTTGTATCTACCCTGTGATTAGAGGTTTTATATTATTTCTTGGATTTTGTCTGAACAGAAGATCCCTGGATTTGGACCAGAACTGCTGCTGCCGGGGAAGCCTCCTGAATACAGCGCGCAGGCTTGATCTAGCTTTATTTTAATTTACCTTTCATGTCTACAGATGTGTCCATCCTTAAGGCTCTGTTCACATCTGCGTTGGAGTCCCGTTCTAACGTTCTGTCAGACACAAACTGACACCGACGGAAACCGGAGGTTTTTGCTTCCATCGCCATTTATTTCAATGGTGACAGAGCCGATGCCCGTGGTTTCCATTTGTGTCCGTTGTGCACCGGACCCGTCACTTTGACTACGCTATTGCTTCCGGCAAAACAACGGGTCCAGTGCACGAAAGAGGCAAACGGAAACCTCAGGAACCGGCTCCGTCACCATTGAAATCAATCGTGATGGAAGCAGAAACCTCTGGTTTCCGTCAGTGTCAGTTTGTGTCTGCTCAGGGTCCCGTTTTGACGGAAATCTCCGATGGAAAGTTAGAACGGGACCCCAACTTAACCCTAAGGCTGGATTCACACGAGCATGTTCGGTCCGTAAAGGACGGAACGCATTTCGGCGCAAGTCCCGGACCGAACACAGTGCAGGGAGCCGGGCTCCTAGCATCATAGTTATGTACGACACTAGGAGTCCCTGCCTCTCCGTGGAACTACTGTCCCGTACTGAAAACATGATTACAGTACGAGACAGTTGTCCCGCAGCGAGGCAGGGACTCCTAGCGTTGTACATAACTATGATACTAGGAGCCCGGCTCCCTGCAGTGTGTCCAGGACTTGCGGCCGAAATACGTTCCGTCCTTTATGGACCGAACATGCTCGTGTGAATCCAGCCTAAATCTGACATATCCTGAGATGTATGACGCGAGATGTTACACAAAGTATACCCCCGACATATGCCGTCCCTCAGTCTCCGTCACACATATATTCCCGTGTTAATAGAATTGTATACATTTAACATACTGTACACGTTTCTTACTGGATGGCGGTGACGGACGCCTCTGATATATGTCATGTGTTGGTCATCTATAGACTCCATTGTTAAATAGTGTATATGTGTAATGTATACGTTTATAAGTGTAACTTCTGGTAGTAGAGAAAATGGGAGGAGTCCACCAGCTCACCTGTGCAGGTAATTTGCCTTGCCTGTAGCGCTCGGGTCCTCGTGTCGGCACACGTACTGGATAGACAAGAAAAACAGAGGAAAAGGATCCAGCGCTGAGACCATATGAGTCTATTAAAAATGGAAACTTCTTCCAAGTTTTATTGGACAAACGAAGTTAAAAATAGGATAGTCCGTGTATCTTTGGTATCCGTGGTTCATTGGGATGAATAAGCAGGTGCCTACGCGTTTCAGACGCGGTCTGCGTCCTTAATCATGGCTTTCCGTGAGAACTCTGTCAAATGTCAATGGATATTATATCCGGTCAAGCAGGTGAATTTGATTGCGGTCCACACAGATTACTTTGCTGGAACGCTTCGCCATTATTTAGTTCTGACGGCTGATCTGATAGATATGAAGTCCAGGAATCGGGAGCGGCTAATTCAGGTATAGTATTTCTTGTCTTCATTTTGTTTTGAATTTACAAGTACTTTAGATTGTGCCGCAGCCTTTAATTGTTGGTTCATGAAGGTGACATGAATATGGCCAGAGTTCAATTGACTAATAAACGGATTGGGTTAAAATGTACACCAGGATCCCCCACCATATAGCACTGTTAGCACTAAAACATCATTTGTCCATACATAGCACCTATGCTGAGAAGTTACAGGCATTTATCCTGGAGGCAGTGATGTTTCTAATGTCACACAATTTTTTTCTATTTGACAGCAATTTTTATTTACAAATGAAAGGCGTCTCCATGGGAGCCAAATTTCCCCCTCCCTAGCTCACTTAGTGATGGCGTGGTGGGAAGAAATATCGATTTTTTCAATAAACAATCCTTTTGCAGGTAATATCAACTGGTACGGAAGGTACATAGACGACCTCCTATTTATTTGGGAAGGGGACACCTCAGACATCCCACACTTCATAACTTTCCTAACTTCAAATACATCAAATCTTGGATTCACCCACACATGGAACAAAGACAACATCACATTTTTGGATCTCGAGTTGATGGGAAAAGCAGGAACTCGAATCTGCACTAAAACCTTCCGAAAACCTCTGAGTGGAAATACCATACTACATGCATCAAACAACCACCCCAAGCACACAATCCAATCCACCCCAATCGGAGAAATGAGCCGAGCAAAACGTAATTGCAGTTCAGAAGTCTACTACGAAGTGGAACAAAAACAAATTCATACAAGATTACACAGTAGAGGATATCCCAATTGGTCCTTGAAAAAGGTGCAAGATGTAATTCATAAAAAATCTAGAGACATCCTACTGTTTAAAGAAAACCTACACACAGTATCGGATTCAAACAAACCAACTCTGGTCCTGCAACAAAACAATCAGTACAACGATATAAAAAAGATCACGTTTACTCATGCTGATGGAAGATGACAGTTTGGAAGACATCCTCAAAGACGGGTGTAGAATTGTAGCCCGGAAAGCACCGTCTCTAGGTAGCTTCCTTTCACCATCCTTCTTCAATTCTAAAATAACTAAAACCACCTGGCTGGAACAGAAAGGCTTTTACAAATGTGGGAACAACCCATGTAAAGTCTGCCTCTTTGCACTTCCAAAAAAAGTGTTCCACAATACAAATAATACAAACGTCTTCACCATTAATAATTACACCAACTGCAATACAGAATCAGTAATCTACATTATTGAATGCACCCAGTGTAACCTCAAATACATAGGATGCACCAACCGCAAATTTAAAACAAGAATGCTAGAACATCTAGGATACATACGTAATCCGAATATTGTCAACATCTCAAATGTCGCTAAACATTTTATCCATCAACACAACAGATTGACCAACTATTTCAAATGCTATGTCATTGAAAAAATTCATACTCCAAAAAGAGGGGGAGATATTATACATAAGACACGTACAAGAGAGGCATATTGGATTTTTAGGTTACAAAAGAGGAAGGAATTGATGTTCCATTATTGATTTTTGGAATTTTTGACTATAATACACAAGAAAGTGATAACAGTTAATTCAAACTAATCATTCTAGCATCGCTGTCTAGATAATGCAAGGAACTAAAATAACGAATTCAAGCTTACCAACGGGAATAAACACATAACTGCATTATCTTTCCCCCCAAAACATTACTAACACAAATAACTAAAAATACATTAATAAATTATTTTATCATTCGAGGATCATAAATATATAATACACATACGCAATGTATGCCGATAAAATTATTATCATTACAACAAATGAGTTTATCATTAAATTCCTATTATACAAGTTCAATACCATTAGTACATAAACCAATACATTACAATGTCCTAAAATGAGAGATCGCTATTATATGCACGAACGTGCACAAGAAAAACACATCAGACTTCCAGACAATAAATATGGGTGCATAATGATCCCTAAAAGGAATAAGGAGCCAACGTTTTTCCTGTATCGATCAAAATATATAACAAGTTGAGAATAATTGAATGCAAACAATATCATCCAAGTCCTATCTTCCAAATCAATGGCAATAGCTAAATGAACCAATTCAAGGCAATTAACGGGAATCAACAAAACATAAATATTTAAGTAAATAGCAATATGATTGGCCGCCAGAACACATGATAGAATTAGAAAAACGTAATGATATAACGCCAAACAAACGTGTTTGTCATTAAATTCTCATCATTCAAGTAGAAAACGACAAGTTGTGTTAATATCAAAATCCATAGAAATATTACCAGAAAGAAACACCCCATCAAAGCAAAATAAAAAACAATAAAATATACAATAGGGGTATAACATCATCAAAATGACATGAACCATAATACGTGTTCAGGACATTCCCCAGTTAAGAAGTAAACAAATAAACCAACTAATAATACCAAAAATAATTAAAAAGCAATATATACAAAACACATCCTACTAACATCTTAAACATTTTTGATATTTCCAGCAACAACGCAACACGTTTTTATCTAACACTTTTCTCACATATATGTATTTGAACCCAATCCGTCTATTAGTCAATTGAACTCTGGCCATATTCATGTCACCTTCATGAACCAACAATTAAAGGCTGCGGCACAATCTAAAGTACTTGTAAATTCCAAACAAAATGACGACAAGAAATACTATACCTGAATTAGCCGCTCCCGATTCCTGGACTTCATATCTATCAGATCAGCCGTCAGAACTAAATAATGGCGAAGCGTTCCAGCAAAGTAATCTGTGTGGACCGCAATCAAATTCACCTGCTTGACCGGATATAAAATCCATTGACATTTGACAGAGTTCTCACGGAAAGCCATGATTAAGGACGCAGACCGCGTCTGAAACGCGTAGGCACCTGCTTATTCATACCAATGAACCACGGATACCAAAGATACACGGACTATCCTATTTTTAACTTTGTTTGTCCAATAAAACTTGGAAGAAGTTTCCATTTTTTATAGACTCATATGGTCTCAGCGCTGGATCCTTTTCCTCTGTTTTTCTTGTGTAACTTCTGGTAACATGACAACTATTCTTGTATCTATTCTGTATCAGAGGTTTTGTATTTTTTTCTTAGATCTTGTCTGAACAGATCCCTTGATTAGTCCCATATCTGCTGCTGCCGGGACAGTGTCCTGAATATAGCGCTCAGGTATTGATCTCTCTTTCCTGTAATTTACCTTTCCTGCATATTAGTCACACACGTCCCAAATTATCAGGTCAGAAAACAGACGTCACTGTTGTGTATGACTGAAGCCATTCCTCCATGTCACATAGGCATATAGACCCCTGACACGTGGCGGCCGTTATAGTTATCATCAACACTCTTATTCTACTGACACCAAGAAGTTCACTAGTCACATAATCTTACTCCTGGATATAGAGCCGGACATAGAAGACAGGGGTCCTCATAGCGAAGATCAAACCGGGCCCTCCATTATGGGGCCACAATGTAGCTACTGAGGACAGACGGGTGTGATGTTTGTTTACCTCTCCATTCCCTTCTCATGACCTTTGGGACAATTCTCCACCGCTTTGCTGCTGCCAATGTAGTTCCTCTGGAGAGCGGAGTCCTGCGCAGGTTGTCACCACCCAGCCGCAAAGAGGAGAGGACCAACTCCATTACCTGCTATATAGTGACCCCAAATCCACTGCTGCCTAAATCTATAACTGACAAATTGTATTTTCCATGAAGTGTAATCTTATATTATAATATTTAATTACAATTAAGCTCCAATCCCAGGGAGGATGTATTATCTCTTCTATGTATATAATACTCGTCATATGTTCTGGACTTGTCTGTTCTTATTACAAGTAAATCATTGTATTTCCCATAAAATTATAATATTGGAGCATCTCTTCTTAGGACTCTGCATTTTACCATTCCTCTATAATTCCTCCTGGAAATATTTACATATGGGGGATACAATATCTCTTGTCTATAGTCCGTGTCCCTAAACATTATGACACTGTCAGCACTCATTGTATAGTATCAGACCATGGCATTGAGAAAAGGGAATAACATCACCCAGCTGTCAATTTCTTCTTACATTTCCAGGAGTAATAAAAAAGTAACAGCCCAATGAAGATCTCTGTGATGGTCTCAGGTCCAGGTGTAGGAGGGCGGCTCAAAAAATAAGGAGAGCGCCCAACTACTGCCCAGCATATAAAGTAGGAGAGTCCAAGGTAAGTGCCGAATATTTCTTTACCTCTACACACGTTATATCACATATTTACTGGCTGGAGGGTTTATAGCAATAATGGAGATTTTCTCCAAGAGCCCAATTTCAGTTTTCTCACATTGTCCCTCAGAAAACAAGGTTGTTCTTCCTAATATTCCTCGCTTCAATGCTGGGGGTGGTAGATGGAAGAATAGAAAAAAATGTCCCTCACAAAATGTAGTGACCGCTTATTACTGACAAGCTACAAACCTGTAATATATTAGGATCAGAGACCAAGAGCCTGGAAACCCGGTGTGGTCAACTATGGCATCCAGACTAAGCTGCCACCTAAACTTATATATTGTCAGATAACCCGGTGCATGCCCAGAATATTCATTACATGTGTCAGGATTCCTCCAGGTGATGGCACATTGGGGATTTGTTCAGGTTGTGACCCCCTTATGCCAGTCATGGACACCAGGGCCTGTGTGTGACTACAACCTCTTCACCCCTATAGTTATGTTCCCTGGGTCTACGTTACATTACAAAATGTGTTCAATGTCTGACTCGCCCTGTGATAGGAAATGACACGTGTGACAGTAAATATATTATTATACATTCTAGATATGGGGTTATTTTATGTATATGCAGTAAAGCCATTATGTATATTACAGACATATAAGACATGTGAATATGCGGCCCCAGTGACAGCCGACATGCTAGAAGATCCACCGTATATATGTAAGTATTATAGCAAATAACAACCTATAGAAATCCTATAATCTGATGTCATCCAGAATGTTCCTATAGAGACACATGACAAGCGAGGCTGCGGGAACAAATTCCCCAATGTTGTCAATAGGCTGAACATATATTTGTTGATATGATGGCCCATACTAAGCTCAACTCATAATATCTGCACAATTTACATTTTCTGTTCCAGATATTGTTGTGATCGGCTGCCTGCTGCCAGGGGGACTCTCTGAAGTAATATTTCATCTATATGAGGTATGTCCATCATTAGTTACTATATACAGTACCCACCAGTAGCTCTCTACACTGAAAGAGTGACGAGAGGGCAAAATGTCAACACAAGGATAGTAGAGGGGAACATTGTATACTTGGTAGGAATAGGCATAGTGAAAGTTAGGGGTTTATTTGCCTAAAATTCTGGCCACATGGCCCGGTTTGGGCCTGAACGTAGGTGTAAGGTAATTGGGTGAGGAGATTGGGGGTAGTGAAGGGGGATTTTAGGCAGAGCTGCCCTGCCAAGAACATTTGGGACACGTCAAGACCTGGTAAAATTATCTACAAGGGCTTCAGGGAGGTAGCGTGGGAACTACGGTGGCGGCAGTTTCTGCAGTTCCTTGCAGCGGGCACATTAATGCGTTCGATCTCACGGCGCCACAGACTGGAAGTTCGATAGGCCTAATCTAGGACTACTATTTTAGTGTGAAACTTGAGGCGGCCGTACCAATATGATGCAGTAGACAAGGACTTGAGTGAGTTGCATTACCCACTTATGGTCTGCAGGCATAGGTGACAATGGATACTGGCAAAATGTTTTTATATTTACAGGACTCAAGCGGAAAGCAGTGGAAGGGGCCAGGATATCGCCACCTATAGAGCTCCCACAAGTCATGCAGCACAGGGACCGGGACTTGGGGTGTAATGGACTGTTTAGATGTGGTGGCTAAAAGTAAGTGTCCTTGCATCGTGGAAGCAAGGCAGCTATCCTCAATGGTGTCAGCATAGAATTTTTTTTAGGGAATATCACATGATGATGGGGCAAGTGCCAGGGGCCTTGCACAGCGTTCCTGGGTGGGTGAGGGCAGCATGATCCCAGGAGGGACTCATAATTCGAACATGGAGCCAAAATGTTTACTACACAAGGAGGGCACTGGCACGATGTTTGTAATTACAGGAGCAGCACGTAAAGAGCAGCAGAGAAGGCAAGTCACTATGGGGACCACCGGAAGCACAAGATGTCAATATGACTAAAAGTGAAGCAATGTAGGAAGAAGATAACAGCAACTGTTGAGTCTGATTCTGATCTGTCAGATGATTATGAGTGGTCTGATGTTGAGGTTAGAAGGGGTGAAGGTGCTGTAAAAAATGTTCAAACATGATGAGGGAAAAAGACAAGGAGGCACAATACTAAAAGCCAATCCTTTAGTGGAAAGAAGGGTGAAAGTTTGGGGCCAGGACACTTCTACATGTTTGCTGACCTCTATCTACTCACACTTGTGCCAGGAAGTGTTGGGGAAAGGAAAGGTTTGTCTACTTTTTGAGATGTCTAGGGAGATCATTGCAGCAAAAGAGGATGGGTATCTCTCAAGGGGAAGAGGGGCAAAGGAGGTTATTAGGGATTGGTTGAAGGGATTTTTTGGGTATTGCAGTGTTAGGGTATGTTCAAACGCACTTTTTACGGACGTAATTCAGGTGTTTTATGCCTGGAATTACGGCCGAAAATACTGCTTGAAAGCGTCGGCAAACATCTGCCCATTCATTTGTCGATTTTCATTTTCACAGACTAATTCCAATAAATTCAGTAAAAAAGCTGTGGGGTTAAAATGCCCACTATACAGCTAGATAAATTCCTTGAGGGGTGCAGTTTCCAAAATGGGGTCACTTTTTGGGAGTTTCCACTGTTTAGGCACCACAAGACCTCTTCAAACCTGACAAGGTGCCCAAAATATATTGTAATAAAAAGGAGGCCCCAAAATTCACTAGGTGCTCCTTTGCTTCTGAGGCCGGTGTTTCAGTCCATTACCACACTAGGGCCACAGGTGGAATATTTCTAAAAACTGCAGAATCTGGGCAATAAATATTGAGTTGCGTTTCTCATGTAAAACCTTCCGTGTTACAGAATTTTTTTACTACAAATGAATTTCTGCAAAAAAAATGTAATTTGTAAATTACACCTCTACATTGCTTTAATTCCTGTGAAATGCCTAAAGGGTTAAGAAACTTTCTTGATGGGGTTTTGAATACTTTCAGGGGTGCAGTTTTTAAAATGGGGTGATTTATGGGGAAGTTCTAAAATATAAGGCCCTCAAAGCCACTTCAGGACTGAACTGGTCAATGAAAAACAGGTTTTAGAAATTTCTTGTGAGAAATTGTTGCTAAACTTATAAGCCTTGTAACGTCCTAGAAAAATAAAAGGACGTTCAAAAAATGATGCAAACATAAAGTAGACATATGGGAAATGTAAACTAGTCACTATTGTGTGGTATTAATATCTGTTTTGCAAGCAGATACATTCAAATTTAGAAAAATTCAAATTTTTGCAAATTTTCTCCAAATTTTGGTGTTTTTCACAAATAAATACTGAATTTATCGAGCAAATTTTTTCCCTGACGTAAAGTACAATATGTCACGAGAAAACAATCTCAGAATCGCTTGGATAGGTAAAAGCATTCCGAAGTTATTACCACATAAACTAACACATGTCAGATTTGAAAAAATCGCCTGCGTCCAGAAGGCCAAAACAGGCTGCGTCCTCAAGGGGTTAATATCGATGCTGAAAAGTTTGACGTTACAGGCCCAAAGCCTGAGGCTGCAGGACGGAGAGAGTCTGATGACAACATTTTCTGTTCTGATTTCACTCTGTGACAATAAACGATAATATTCTAGTACAGTTGTATGAATAAATGGTTTGGCCTTTTTGTGTTTTGATTTTTTATCCATAGAAATTAATGATAACAGCAAAAATATACCTGAATACATTATATTAACACTTGTCTGGTCAGCGAGAAATCCCCAGTCAAGGTGACCGTCCTGGATTTCTTCCCTGCCTGTACTATATGATGGTAGTCACCTCACCGGTCCTGGATTTCTTCCCTGCCTGTACTATGTGATGGTAGTCACCTCACCGGTCCTGGATTTGCTTCCCTGCCTGTACTATATGATGGTAGTCACCTCACCGGTCCTGGATTTCTTCCCTGCCTGTACTATATGATGGTAGTCACCTCACCGGTCCTGGGTTTGCTTCCCTGCCTGTACTATATGATGGTAGTCACCTCACCGGTCCTGGATTTCTTCCCTGCCTGTACTATATGATGGTAGTCACCTCACCGGTCCTGGATTTCTTCCCTGCCTGTACTATATGATGGTAGTCACCTCACCGGTCCTGGGTTTGCTTCCCTGCCTGTACTATATGATGGTAGTCAGGGGCGTAGCTAGAGGCTCATGGGCCCCGATGCAAAAATTCTTACTGGGCCCCCCCCCCCCCCGCAAACTTCTCATGGCCGACGGTCCGCTTTCAGCTGCATCGCTGGGTCTCCTAAGTGACCCAACAATGCAGCACTAACAGCCGGGGCGTCACTAAGGCTGGGTTCACACACACTATTTACGGACGTAATTCGGGCGTTTTAGCATTGAATTACGTCCGAAAATGCGGCTCAAAAGCGTCGGCAAACATCTGCCCATTCATTTGAATGGGTCTTACGATGTTCTGTGCCGACGGTCATTTTTTTTTACGCGTCGCTGTCAAAAGGCGGCGCGTAAAAAAGACGCCCGCGTCAAAGAAGTGCCTGTCACTTCTTCAGACGTAAATGGAGCCGTTTTCCATGGACTCCATAGAAAAACAGCTCCAATTACGTCCGTAATGGACGCAGCGAAAGACGCCTGCACATGCCATTATGGCTGAAATTACGGTGCTGTTTTCTCCTGAAAACAGCACAGTAATTTCAGCCGTAACAGACGCTGCCGTGTGAACATACCCTCAGGGCTTAAAATGTCAGGGGAAATAGCCCCAATACATATGTGTCCACCCGAAAAAAAGTGTGTATAGGAGACAGCATAGCATATCTATAGCACTACGACCCTATAAACTATGGATAGGATTAGATACAGTGGCTGAGCAGACAGTATCACACATGATAGGATTAGATACAGTGGCTCAGAAGGCAGTATCACACATGATAGGATTAGATACACAGCTCAGCAGACAGTATCACACATGATAGGATTAGATACAGTGGCCCAGCAGACAGTATCACACATGATAGGATTAGATACAGTGGCTCAGCAGACAGTACCACACATGATAGGATTAGATACAGTGGCTCAGCAGACAGTACCACACATGATAGGATTAGATACAGTGGCTTAGCAGACAGTATCACACATGATAGGATTAGATACAGTGGCTCAGCAGACAGTACCACACATGATAGGATTAGATACAGTGGCTCAGCAGACAGTATCACACATGATAGGATTAGATACAGTGGCTCAGCAGACAGTATCACACATGATAGGATTAGATATAGGGCCCAGCAGACAGTATCACACATGATCGGATTAGATATAGGGCCCAGCAGACAGTATCATACATGATTGGATTAGATACAAAGCTCAGCAGACTGTATCACACATGATAGGATTAGATACAGGACTCAGCTCGCTGACATTGCGGCTCCAGTGCTGGACCCAGGATAGGTAAGAATAATAATTTTGCTTCTTTATGTGTTACTGATTATTTTTGTGTTTGTGTTTTTTTACAGGTTCGGTTGTTGGACTTCGGATTCGAGGACTTCAATGACGGCGTTTTTATTATTCTCAATTAAATGGTTAATGAGGGTTGTTTTTTTATTTCAATAAAATATTTTTTCTATGTGCTTGTATCTTTTTACATTTTATTATCACCGCCTTAGTAATGGCCGCTGGCTGATTGACAACCTCCATTACTAAGGCGAGGCTTAATGTTAGCCGGTGCAGAGGCTACACTAACCCCCATTATTACCCCGGTACCCACCGCCACCAGGGGTACTGGGAAGAGCCGGGTACAAACCAGTACCCGACCATCTGTAGTGACGGGCAGGCACCGGGGTGGCCGCAGGCTGGTAGTATTAGGCTGGGGAAGGCCAAAAACAGTGGCACCTACCACCCTGATAATGCTGCCTGCTGCTGCTGTGTTGTATCTGGCTGGTTATGAAAATTGGGGGGGACCCGACATCGTTCTTTCCAATTATTATTATTTTTTTTAAATGACGTGGGGTCCCCCCCATTTTCATAACCAGCCAGATACAATAAAGCAGCAGCAGGCAGCATTACCAGGGTGGGAAGGGCCACTGTTTTTGGCCTTTCCCCTCCTGATAATACCAGCCTGCGGCCACCCCAGTGGCCGACCATCACTACAGATGGTCAGGTACTGGATCGTACCCGGCTCTTCCCAGCACCCCTGGTGGCGGTGGGTACCGGGGTAAAAAAGGGGGTTAGTGTTAGCCTCTGCACCGGCTAACACTAAGCCCCGCCTTAGCAATGGATGCTGTCAATCAGCCGGCGGCCATTACTAAGGCGGTAGTAATATAGTTTAAAAAAAACCCACAAAGACATAGAAAAAATATTTTATTGATATAAAAAAAAAACCCACACAACCCTCATTAACCATTTTATTAATAAAAAAAAAAGCCGTCATCGAAGTAGTCCTGGAATCCGCCGTATTCCAACGACCGAACCTGTAAGAAAACACACAAAAAATGATTAGTAACACGTGTGTTAGGGTATGTGCACACACACTAATTACGTCCGTAATTGACGGACGTATTTCGGCCGCAAGTACCGGACCGAACACAGTGCAGGGAGCCGGGCTGCTAGCATCATAGTTATGTACGACGCTAGGAGTCCCTGCCTCGCTGCAGGACAACTGTCCCGTACTGAAAACATGTTTACAGTATGGGACAGTTGTCCTGCAGCGAGCCATGTGTCTGTGCACATACCCTAAGGCTTAGATACAGGGCCCATGTGTGATACTGTCTGTGGGACCCTGTATCTAAGCCTACCACAAGGTAGGCTTAGATACAGGGTCCAGCAGACAGTAATCTTATACAGTATAAGATTACTGTGTGCTGGGGCCCTGCATCTAAACCTAGTGTGGTAGGCTTAGATACAGGGCCCAGCAGACAGGATCACGCATGGGCCATGTATCTAAGCCTACCATGTGATTGGCTTAGATACAGGGCCCAGCAGACAGGATCACACAATCTGTGATCCTGTCTCATGGGCCCCCTAAGCCTGATACATCGTAGGCTTAGGGGTTGTGCAGTCCCTAAACATTGATGGCCTATCCACAGGATAGGCCATCAATAGCTGATGTGTCGCCCGGGACCCGCAAATCAGCTGTTTTGAAGGGGCCGCAGCACTCGTACGAGAGCTGCTTCCCCTTCATTTCACTACTCGCTCACACTGTGAATCGCCGACACCGATTCACAGTGTGACCGGAATGAAGTGACAGGAATGAAGGGGAGAAGCTCTCGTACGAGTGCTGCGGCCCCTTCAAAACAGCTGATTGGCGGGTCCCGGGAGTCAGACCCCGCCAGTCAGGGCTAACCTTACCTTCCTCTTCGGCCGGGGCGGTAGTTCTGTAGTCTCGATGCTGTGCGCGGCGGCATAGCGCTGTGACGTCATGCGCTGCGCACAGCGCTTGACGTCAGGACCTCCGCTGCGATCCGGAACCAGGAAGGTAAGTAAAGTATGTTACTATAGTAACAGGGGCCCGCGGCCCGAGTTACTATAGTAACTTTTTATTGATGTGGTGCGGGGGGCCGTGGGCCCCCCTGGCTTCGGGGCCCGGTCGCAATTGCGACCGCTGCGACCCCTATAGCTACGCCAGTGATGGTAGTCACCTCACCGGTCCTGGGTTTGCTTGCCTGCCTGTACTATATGATGGTAGTCACCTCACCGGTCCTGGATTTCTTCCCTGCCTGTACTATATGATGGTAGTCACATCACCGGTCCTGGATTTCTTCCCTGCCTGTACTATATGATGGTAGTCACCTCACCGGTCCTGGATTTCTTCCCTGCCTGTACTATATGATGGTAGTCACCTCACCGGTCCTGGGTTTGCTTCCCTGCCTGTACTATATGATGGTAGTCACCTCACCGGTCCTGGGTTTGCTTGCCTGCCTGTACTATATGATGGTAGTCACCTCACCAGTCCTGGATTTCTTCCCTGCCTGTACTATATGATGGTAGTCACCTCACCGGTCCTGGATTTGCTTGCCTGCCTGTAATATATGATGGTAGTCACCTCACCGGTCCTGGAGTTGCTTCCCTGCCTGTACTATATGATGGTAGTCACCTCACCGGTCCTGGATTTGCTTCCCTGCCTGTACTATATGATGGTAGTCACCTCACCGGTCCTGGATTTGCTTGCCTGCCTGTACTATATGATGGTAGTCACCTCACGGGTCCTGGATTTGCTTCCCTGCCTGTACTATATGATGGTAGTCACCTCACCGGTCCTGAATTTGCTTCCCTGCCTGTACTATTTGATGGTAGTCACCTCACCGGTCCTGGATTTGCTTCCCTGCCTGTACTATTTGATGGTAGTCACCTCACCGGTCCTGGATTTCTTCCATGGTAGGGAAACTAGAATTTGATTTGGATAACTCACACCATTAACATCTGCTCCTTGTTCACCCCTCTGTGGATTTGGAAGAACCCAGCCTCCCACCAACATCTTTCTATTAGAACATTACCGACTCTGCTACATCTAGCCACCTTTGGTAACAATTGTTCTTTGATCAATCGGATGGGCTCCTTGTGGGTGGGTCCCTGGCCGGCGGCCAATGATAAGGGAGCCATAACTTTGTGGTGCTAAGTACTCCATTAGACCTTTGTCTCAAACCAACAATGTATATTAGTCATACTTGCCAACTCTCCTGCAATGTCTGGGAAAAGGGGAGACGTCCGGAATCCCATAAGAACAGACAGAAGTGTCTGTACTGGGGTATGTATTTATTTAGGGGGTCTACAGTTTGTATTTAAGGGGTCTGGTCTGGGGGTCTGTATTTGTTTAGGGGTTTCAGTCAGTATTTGTTTAGGGGGCTTGGTCTGGGGTCTGTATTTGCTTAGGGGGCTTGTTCTGAGGTCTGTATTTGTGGGGTCTATGTATAGGGAGTGTGGTCTATTTATAGGGGGTGTGGTCTATGTATAGGGGGTGTGGTCTATGTATAGGGGGTGTGGTCCAGGGTCTATATTTGTGTAAGTGGTCTGTATTTAGGAAGCCAAGTTTGATATTACTGCATTACCCATGCTGGAACCTTTATTACTCAGCGTCACCAATGATATAAATCCCTTATCGCTGATTGGCCGCCAGTGACCCACAGACCGATGTGCTGGACTTTTAGTTCGTGGCCGTGCTGGACTATTAGTTAATTTTCCTATTAATGAGGCTTGATACTTTATTTGTCACATAACATATTACCAGGATTTCCAGACCATCATCATAATGTATATAAACAAAAAGAACAATGATCTCTGGACTAAAGAGCTCAGTATATGTAAATATATATATACGGTGCCAACCAGACATGGAAATGTGAGGAAAAGAAAAAACAAAAACCTGGTAAAAAAGGCACTCGGCTCAATAAAGTCGCAATTTAATTATCAAAAGTTTATTAATATATATTTAAAATGATGCAATCTTGCACAAAAACCTACAAACAGACATCACAAACCCGGCCGGGTAATGAATGGCAAATAAATCAGTTTTAAGAAAAATTCTCATTTAGCTTGGCCATATAACAAATAGTATCAAGTAATAAGTTACTTCAATACAGGCCACACAAGTGGATAAATCAGATACAATGTAGTGAGTGGAGGCAACATACTAACCAAGGTAATTTACAAATGACATAACATCCATGGATATAAGCAAACCTGCTGATCAGATAGCAGTATACAGATGGGCTTACTAGCAGAGATATACATGCAGCGAACCCATAGAGCACATGAATAGATGCAAGAGTATATACTTATCAGTAGGTAGTATATGTGGAAGTCCATAGGGTTCTCTACAGGTGAAAACGACCAGGTCACTCCATGAGAAAATAAAGCTCTCGTGTCTCCTCAAAGCTCCAGTGTAAAGTAACTGCAGGCAGCAGATAGAGATCAGTCCACTCCGTGCCGTTCCTCTGTAACCTCCCAGCACAGGGAAAGATAATCATGCAGCAGGTGTGTCGACACTCCAACATGCGAGAGTCCACAGGACCGAATCCCCTCCTGGGACAAGCAAAAGCAGGAAGTGGCAAGTCAGAGCCGTATCCTCCACAACAGGGCAAGTGCTAGCAATGCGTTTCCCAGCTTTGACAGCTTGTATTGCCAGTAAGGTTCACACTTAGGTGAAATATCCTTGTGTCCTTGTATCCAGCTCAAAGGAGTCTTAGCTCCAAATAGGAGAGCAGGAGTGCGCAGCTTCCCAGCTTTCCGTCCATTCATCATGTGCTACGTCCAAGTCTCATGCATAGTATCCATGTGGGTTAGTTACCTCCAAGTTGCCATTCACCGGTATGTGACGTCACAGAATTGCCAACATGTTTCGTCACAGACGTGACTTCCTCAGGGCGTGTATTACAACATCAGAACCAACCCTCTATATCAAGGGATTGTTAACCAATAGTATTTGTCGAGTAGTAATACACCTATTAACCCTAGTGCTCCCAAATGGGACCAGGGTACTTAGTGTCAACAGTATATCATTATCAATAATACAATACAATGTATGTCTATAAAATTGTCTCCATTGACTGTCCCCATCAAAAATAAAAACGACAAAATTAAATCAAAAAATATAATATAAATAAATATAAAAAAACAAACAAAAAAAAAACAAAAAAAAAAAAGGGAAACAATATTAAGAAAATGAAAAATAAGGCACATGCACCAGAGATCACTGCTGTAAAGTTAGAGAGCCAATAGTCAGGAATAACGAGCACATATCCCCCCCTAGAGATAATATTTATTTATATTATATTTTTTGATTTAATTTTGTCGTTTTTATTTTTGATGGGGACAGTCAATGGAGACAATTTTATAGACATACATTGTATTGTATTATTGATAATGATATACTGTTGACACTAAGTACCCTGGTCCCATTTGGGAGCACTAGGGTTAATAGGTGTATTACTACTCGACAAATACTATTGGTTAACAATCCCTTGATATAGAGGGTTGGTTCTGATGTTGTAATACACGCCCTGAGGAAGTCACGTCTGTGACGAAACATGTTGGCAATTCTGTGACGTCACATACCGGTGAATGGCAACTTGGAGGTAACTAACCCACATGGATACTATGCATGAGACTTGGACGTAGCACATGATGAATGGACGGAAAGCTGGGAAGCTGCGCACTCCTGCTCTCCTATTTGGAGCTAAGACTCCTTTGAGCTGGATACAAGGACACAAGGATATTTCACCTAAGTGTGAACCTTACTGGCAATACAAGCTGTCAAAGCTGGGAAACGCATTGCTAGCACTTGCCCTGTTGTGGAGGATACGGCTCTGACTTGCCACTCCCTGCTTTTGCTTGTCCCAGGAGGGGATTCGGTCCTGTGGACTCTCATGTGTTGGAGTGTCGACACACCTGCTGCATGATTATCTTTCCCTGTGCTGGGAGGTTACAGAGGAACGGCACGGAGTGGACTGATCTCTATCTGCTGCCTGCAGTTACTTTACACTGGAGCTTTGAGGAGACACCAGAGCTTTATCTTCTCATGGAGTGACCTGGTCGTTTTCACCTGTAGAGAACCCTATGGACTTCCACATATACTACCTACTGATAAGTATATACTCTTGCATCTATTCATGTGCTCTATGGGTTCGCTGCATGTATATCTCTGCTAGTAAGCCCATCTGTATACTGCTATCTGATCAGCAGGATCGCTTATATCCATGGATGTTATGTCATTTGTAAATTACCTTGGTTAGTATGTTGCCTCCACTCACTACATTGTATCTGATTTATCCACTTGTGTGGCCTGTATTGAAGTAACTTATTACTTGATACTATTTGTTATATGGCCAAGCTAAATGAGAATTTTTCTTAAATCTGATTTCTTTGCCATTCATTACCCGGCCGGGTTTGTGATGTCTGTTTGTAGGTTTTTGTGCAAGATTGCATAATTTTAAATATATATTAATAAACTTTTGATAATTAAATTGCGACTTTATTGAGCCGAGTGCCTTTTTTACCAGGTTTTTGTTTTTTCTTTTCCTCCATCATCATAATGGCCTAAAGTCTTCTTATATGGCGGAGGGGTCAATAGGGCCATTCAGTAACCGGACCTGCAGCTGCATCACGCTATGTCGCTGGATTGTATGCCGGGCTGCCTATTGTCCGGGCAGCGTCTGAATACTCATTACCTGTCTTATTAGCTCCAGTGTTAGGCCCTGTTCACATGGCGTGTATTCGCCGAGTTTTTGACGCGTTTTACGCAAAAAAGCATGATTGAAGCTTCCCATTGACATCAATGGAAAGCGCATTGTTAGAGCGTACGACACGTTCTTTTTTACAAACGAGTGTTTAAAAAATGCGGAGTGTAAAAAAAGAAGCGTCAGGTCAATTCTTTATCTCGTAAATTGTGCCCAAAACACGCCGGAACGTGCACAAAACACGTCAAACAACGCAAGAAAAATGCGTAAAAAATGGCTGTATTTTAAAAAGCGCTTTACAAAACCCCTAGCGTTTTTGACGCGTTTACACTCCGTTTTTTTAGCACCGTGTGAACAAGGCCTAAGGCCCTGTTCACATCAGCGTTGCCCTTTCGTTGAGGCGTTCCGTCGGAGGTTTCCACCGGGTTAACCACTCAACGGAAAGGCAAATGGAAACCTTATCTTTGATCTCAATGGTGACGGAAACTTTGCTAATGCTTTCCGTTTGTCACCGTTCCGTTGTTTTGACGGAATCAATAGCGCAGTCACCTACACATTTTGTTTAATGCGATGCTTAAATAGCATTTAGCCCTAAAATGACATCCAGACATCCGTATTTATGGTAAAGCTGAGAGGCAACTAATACAGACACCATCACAGCTCCCACAGAGGTCGTCATCCAGTGATTGTGAGGAGAAGTGAATAATGGAAGCTTTATACAAGATCCCTGCATTGTCATTACCACTCCCCACCACTAGATGTCAGCAAAACACACTAAAACACTTGTTCATTATGGCTGTACATAGTGGCTTGTCTGTATTAGAGCTAAGGCTCTGTTCACACTTAGTTATTGCCTTGATATTTGATATGCTGTTTCCTGTATGCCTCTGCATGTAATAGTGACTATGCTATTCCATACAGAATAAAGGCCAGCCAGTGCTTTTGAGACATTCTATCCTCACTGTTCCTCTCTCTTATCACAGTCACACAATTATTGGCTGCAGCCGGTCACATGACACATTGTTACCCATCATATACACACAGACATATAGTATAATATAGGTGTATTACTCCATATCTGTGTGTGTTCTGTGAGGTAATGTTTACCTGTAGTGTATTATATAACCTGTATATACACACAACACATACAGACACAACACTACTGGCAGCCAGTACACTCCACAGCCTCAACATCACAACTGAGCATGTGCGAGGCTCAAACAACATGGCGTCTGTCTCTAGTAGAAGTCAGTTATACCTTTTCTAATCTGTAATCTCTTCAGCATAATCCTGATAACTACAAGAACATTAATAATACAGGACATTAGTTATAACCGCGCCTTCCAACCATCCCAGATCCAGATGTCCCGGGACCCCCGGCGCATTTCTGGACATTACCTGTATGTGCGTCCTCAGGAGTCGTCAGCTCCCTGCTCCAGCATCATCTGTGACACCTGCACCGAGCCAATCACAGCACAGACAGGAGGAGACCCAGTGGCCAATCATCATTACGGGAATCGCACGGGCCGCCTGATGCCCGGGGGTGTCGCTAGTACTGCAGCGTCCCGCCCGGAGGATGTGTAGCTGTCCGTTGTGGGAACGGACAAGGTAAGTAAAATATGGGGGAGAGCGCTGTGTGGTACTATATACAAGGGGGAGCGCTGTGTGGTACTATATACAAGGGGGAGCGCTGTGTAGCACTATATACAAGGGGGGAACGCTGTGTAGCACTATATACAAGGGGGAGCGCTGTGTAGCGCTATATACAGGGGGGGAGCGCTGTGTAGCACTATATACAAGGGAGGAGCGCTGTGTAGCGCTATATACAAGGGGGAGCGCTGTGTAGCACTATATACAAGAGGGAGCGCTGTGTAGCACTATATACACAAGGGGGGAGCGCTGTGTAGCACTATATACAAGGGGGGAGCTCTGTGTAGCACTATATACAAGGGGGAGAGCTGTGTAGCACTATATACAAGGGGGAGCGCTGTGTAGCACTATATGCAAGGGGGGATCGCTGTGTGGTACTATATACAAGGGGGGAGCTGTGTAGCACTATATACAAGGGGGGCGCTGTGTAGCGCTATATACAAGGGGGGAGCGCTGTGTGGTACTATTTACAAGGGGGTATGGCTGTGTAGCACTATTTACAAGGGGGAGCGCTGTGTAGCACTATATACAAGGGGGAGCGCTGTGTAGCACTATATGCAAGGGGGGATCGCTGTGTGGTACTATATACAAGGGGGGAGCGCTGTGTGGTACTATATACAAGGGGGGAGCTGTGTAGCGCTATATACAAGGGGGGGTGCTGTGTAGCGCTATATACAAGGGGGGGTGCTGTGTAGCGCTATATACAAGGGGGGAGCGCTGTGTGGTACTATTTACAAGGGGGTATGGCTGTGTAGCACTATTTACAAGGGGGGAGCGCTGTGTAGCACTATATACAAGGGGGAGCGCTGTGTAGCACTATATTCAAGGGGAAGCGCTGTGTGGTACTATATTCAAGGGGGAGCGCTGTGTAGCACTATATGCAAGGGGGAGCGCTGTGTAGCACTATATGCAAGGGGGAGCGCTGTGTAGCACTATATGCAAGGGGGAGCGCTGTGTAGCACTATATGCAAGGGGGAGCGCTGTGTAGCACTATATGCAAGGGGGAGCGCTGTGTAGCACTATATACAAGGGGGAGCGCTGTGTAGCACTATATACAAGTGGGGAGCGCGGTGTAGCACTATATACAAGGGGGGAGCGCTGTGTAGCACTATATACAAGGTGAGCGCTGTGTAGCACTATATACAAGGGGGAGCGCTGTGTAGCACTATATACAGGGGGGGAGCGCTGTGTAGCACTATATACAAGGTGAGTGCTGTGTAGCACTATATACAAGGGGGAGCGCTGTGTAGCACTATATACAAGGGGGAGCGCTGTGTAGCACTATATACAAGGGGGGAGCTGTGTAGCACTATATACAAGGGGGGCGCTGTGTAGCGCTATATACAAGGGGGGAGCGCTGTGTGGTACTATTTACAAGGGGGTATGGCTGTGTAGCACTATTTACAAGGGGGGAGCGCTGTGTAGCACTATATACAAGGGGGAGCGCTGTGTAGCACTATATGCAAGGGGGGGATCGCTGTGTGGTACTATATACAAGGGGGGAGCGCTGTGTGGTACTATATACAAGGGGGGAGCTGTGTAGCGCTATATACAAGGGGGGGTGCTGTGTAGCGCTATATACAAGGGGGGAGCGCTGTGTGGTACTATTTACAAGGGGGTATGGCTGTGTAGCACTATTTACAAGGGGGGAGCGCTGTGTAGCACTATATACAAGGGGGAGCGCTGTGTAGCACTACATACAAGGGGAAGCGCTGTGTGGTACTATATTCAAGGGGGAGCGCTGTGTAGCACTATATGCAAGGGGGAGCGCTGTGTAGCACTATATGCAAGGGGGAGCGCTGTGTAGCACTATATGCAAGGGGGAGCGCTGTGTAGCACTATATGCAAGGGGGAGCGCTGTGTAGCACTATATGCAAGGGGGAGCGCTGTGTAGCACTATATACAAGGGGGAATCGCTGTGTAGCACTATATACAAGGGGGGAGTGCTGTGTAGCACTATATACAAGGGGGGAGCGCTGTGTAGCACTATATACAAGGGGGGAGCGCTGTGTAGCGCTATATACAAGGGAGGAGCGCTGTGTAGCGCTATATACAAGGGGGGAGCGCTGTGTGGCACTACATACAAGGGGGTATGGCTGTGTAGCACTATATACAAGGGGGAGCACTCTGTGGTACTATATACAAGGTAGGAGCGCTGTGTAGCGCTATATACTAGGGGGAGCACTGTGTAGCACTATATACAAGGGGGAGCACTGTGTAGCACTATATACAAGGGGGAACGCTGTGTAGCACTATATACAAGGGGGAGCGCTGTGTAGCACTATATACAAGGGGGAGCGCTGTGTAGCACTATATACAAGGGGGAGCGCTGTGTAGCACTATATACGAGGGGGGGAAGCGCTGTGTAGCACTATATACAAGGAGGGAAGCGCTGTGTAGCACTGTACACAAGGGGGGGAGCGCTGTGTGGCACTATATACAAGGGGGGGAGCGCTGTGTGGCACTATATACAAGGGGGGGAGTGCTGTGTGGCACTATATACAAGGGGGGAGCTGTGTGGCACTATATACAAGGGGGGAGCGCTGTGTGGTACTATATACAAGGGGGGAGCGCTGTGTAGCACTATATACACGTGGGGGAGCGCTGTGTTGTAATATATACAAGGGGGGAGCGCTGTGTAGCACTATATGCAAGGGGGAGCGCTGTGTAGCGCTATATACAAGGTAGGAGCACTGTGTAGCGCTATATACTAGGGGGGAGCGCTGTGTAGCACTATACTCAGGGGGGGCGCTGTGTGGCACTATATACAAGGGGGAATGCTGTGTAGCACTATATACAAGGGGGGAGTGCTGTGTAGCACTATATACAAGGGGGGAGTGCTGTGTAGCACTATATACAAGGGGGGGGGGAAGCGCTGTGTGGTACTATATACAAGGGGGAGCTGTGTAGCACTATATACAAGGGAGAGCGCTGTGTAGCACTATTTACAAGGGGGGAGCGCTGTGTAGCACTATTTACAAGGGGGGAGCGCTGTGTAGCACTATATACAAGGGGGAGCGCTGTGTAGAACTACATACAAGGGGAAGCGCTGTGTGGTACTATATACAAGGGGGAGCGCTGTGTAGCACTATATACAAGGGGGAGCGCTGTGTAGCACTACATACAAGGGGAAGCGCTGTGTGGTACTATATACAAGGGGGAGCGCTGTGTAGCACTATATGCAAGGGGGAGCGCTGTGTAGCACTATATGCAAGGGGGAGTGCGGTGTAGCACTATATACAAGGGGGGAGCGCTGTGTAGCACTATATACAAGGGGGGAAGCACTGTGTGGTACTATATACAAGGGGGAATCGCTGTGTAGCACTATATACAAGGGGGGAGTGCTGTGTAGCACTATATACAAGGGAGGAGCGCTGTTTAGCACTATATACAAGGGGGGAGCGCTGTGTGGTACTATATACAAGGGGGTATGGCTGTGTAGCACTATATACAAGGGGGAGCACTCTGTGGTACTATATACAAGGTAGGAGCGCTGTGTAGCGCTATATACTAGGGGGAGCACTGTGTAGCACTATATATAAGGGGGAGCGCTGTGTAGCACTATATACAAGGGGGAACGCTGTGTAGCACTATATACAAGGGGGAACGCTGTGTAGCACTATATACAAGGGGGAGCGCTGTGTAGCACTATATACAAGGGAGAGCGCTGTGTAGCACTATATACAAGGGGGAGCGCTGTGTAGCACTATATACAAGGGGGAGCGCTGTGTAGCACTATATACAAGGGGGAGCGCTGTGTAGCACTATATACAAGGGGGAGCGCTGTGTAGCACTATATACAAGGGGGAGCGCTGTGTAGCACTATATACAAGGGGGAGCGCTGTGTAGCACTATATACAAGGGGGAGCGCTGTGTAGCACTATATACAAGGGGGAGCGCTGTGTAGCACTATATACAAGGGGGAGCGCTGTGTAGCACTATATACAAGGGGGAGCGCTGTGTAGCACTATATGCAAGGGGGGATCGCTGTGTGGCACTATATACAAGGGGGGAGCGCTGTGTGGTACTATATACAAGGGGGGAGCGCTGTGTGGTACTATATACAAGGGGGGAGCTGTGTAGCGCTATATACAAGGGGGGGCGCTGTGTAGCGCTATATACAAGGGGGGAGCGCTGTGTGGTACTATTTACAAGGGGGTATGGCTGTGTAGCACTATATACAAGGGGGGAGCGCTGTGTAGCACTATATACAAGGGGGAGCGCTGTGTAGCACTACATACAAGGGGAAGCGCTGTGTGGTACTATATTCAAGGGGGAGCGCTGTGTAGCACTATATGCAAGGGGGAGCGCTGTGTAGCACTATATGCAAGGGGGAGCGCTGTGTAGCACTATATACAAGGGGGAGCGCTGTGTAGCACTATATACAAGTGGGGAGCGCGGTGTAGCACTATATACAAGGGGGGAGCGCTGTGTAGCACTATATACAAGGGGGAATCGCTGTGTAGCACTATATACAAGGGGGAATCGCTGTGTAGCACTATATACAAGGGGGGGAGTGCTGTGTAGCACTATATACAAGGGGGGAGCGCTGTGTAGCGCTATATACAAGGGAGGAGCGCTGTGTGGCACTATATACAAGGGGGTATGGCTGTGTAGCACTATATACAAGGGGGAGCACTCTGTGGTACTATATACAAGGTAGGAGCGCTGTGTAGCGCTATATACTAGGGGGAGCACTGTGTAGCACTATATACAAGGGGGAGCACTGTGTAGCACTATACTCAGGGGGGGCGCTGTGTGGTACTATATACAAGGGGGAATGCTGTGTAGCACTATATACAAGGGGGGAGTGCTGTGTAGCACTATATACAAGGGGGGAGTGCTGTGTAGCACTATATACAAGGGGGGGGAAGCGCTGTGTGGTACTATATACAAGGGGGAGCTGTGTAGCACTATATACAAGGGAGAGCGCTGTGTAGCACTATTTACAAGGGGGAGCGCTGTGTAGCACTATTTACAAGGGGGGAGCGCTGTGTAGCACTTTTTACAAGGGGGGAGCGCTGTGTAGCACTATTTACAAGGGGGGAGCGCTGTGTAGCACTATATACAAGGGGGAGCGCTGTGTAGCACTACATACAAGGGGAAGCGCTGTGTGGTACTATATACAAGGGGGAGCGCTGTGTAGCACTATATACAAGGGGGAGCGCTGTGTAGCACTACATACAAGGGGAAGCGCTGTGTGGTACTATATACAAGGGGGAGCGCTGTGTAGCACTATATGCAAGGGGGAGCGCTGTGTAGCACTATATGCAAGGGGGAGCGCGGTGTAGCACTATATACAAGGGGGGAGCGCTGTGTAGCACTATATACAAGGGGGGAAGCACTGTGTGGTACTATATACAAGGGGGAATCGCTGTGTAGCACTATATACAAGGGGGGAGCGCTGTGTAGCGCTATATACAAGGGGGGAGCGCTGTGTGGTACTATATACAAGGGGGTATGGCTGTGTAGCACTATATACAAGGGGGAGCACTCTGTGGTACTATATACAAGGTAGGAGCGCTGTGTAGCGCTATATACTAGGGGGAGCACTGTGTAGCACTATATATAAGGGGGAGCACTGTGTAGCACTATATACAAGGGGGAACGCTGTGTAGCACTATATACAAGGGGGAACGCTGTGTAGCACTATATACAAGGGGGAGCGCTGTGTAGCACTATATACAAGGGAGAGCGCTGTGTAGCACTATATACAAGGGGGAGCGCTGTGTAGCACTATATACAAGGGGGAGCGCTGTGTAGCACTATATACAAGGGGGAGCGCTGTGTAGCACTATATACAAGGGGGAGCGCTGTGTAGCACTATATACAAGGGGGGAGCGCTGTGTAGCACTATATACAAGGGGGGAGCGCGGTGTAGCACTATATACAAGGGGGGAGCGCTGTGTAGCACTATATACAAGGGGGAGCGCTGTGTAGCACTATATACAAGGGGGGAGCGCTGTGTAGCACTATATACAAGGGGGGAAGCACTGTGTGGTACTATATACAAGGGGGAATAGCTGTGTAGCACTATATACAAGGGGGGAGTGCTGTGTAGCACTATATACAAGGGGGGAAGCGCTGTGTAGCACTATATACAATGGGGGGAATCACTATGTAGCACTATATACAAGGGGGATTTGCTGTGTGGTACTATATACAAGGGGGGAGCGCTTTGTAGCACTATATACAAGGGGGAGTGCTGTGTAGCACTATATACAAGGGGGGAGTGCTGTGTAGCACTATATACAAGGGGGGAAGCGCTGTGTGGTACTATATACAAGGGGGGAGCGCTGTGTGGTACTATATACAAGGGGGAGCTGTGTAGCACTATATACAAGGGGGAGCGCTGTGTAGCACTATTTACAAGGGGGGAGCGCTGTGTAGCACTATATACAAGGGGGAGCGCTGTGTGACACTATATACAAGGGGGAGCGCTGTGTAGCACTATATACAAGGGGAAGCGCTGTGTGGTACTATATACAAGGGGAAGCGCTGTGTGGTACTATATACAAGGGGGAGCGCTGTGTAGCACTATATACAAGGGGGAGCGCTGTGTAGCAATATATACAAGGGGGGAGCGCGGTGTAGCACTATATACAAGGGGGAGCGCTGTGTAGCACTATATACAAGGGGGGAAGCACTGTGTTGTACTATATACAAGGGGGAATCGCTGTGTAGCACTATATACAAGGGGGGAGTGCTGTGTAGCACTATATACAAGGGGGAGCGCTGTGTAGCACTATATACAAGGGGGTGCGCTGTGTGGTACTATATACAAGGAGGGAGCTGTGTAGCACTATATACAAGGGGGAGCGCTGTTTGGTACTATATTCAAGGGGGGAAGAGCCCACTGACACTATATACAAGGGGGGAAGCGCCGTGTGACAATATATACAATGGGGGAAGCGCTGTGTAGCACTATATACAATGGGGGGGGCACTGTGTGACATTATATACAAGGGGGGTGCTGTGGGGCACTATATACAAGGGGACCGCTGTGTGACGCTATCTATAGGGGTTCTGTGCTATCTACAGGGGGAGTGGCGTTATCTACATGTGGAAGTGTGGCACAATCTACAGGAGGATGTGTGTGGCGCTATCTACAGGAGGGTGTGTGTGGCGCTATCTACAGGAGGGCGTGTTTGGCGACATCTACAGGAGGGCGTGTGTGGCGCTATCTACATGGCGGTGTGGCAATATCTACAGGGGGCACTGTGTATGTGGTGCTTTATTTTACAGTGTTTGACACAATTCTATTTAGGGCCACATTCTTTGGTACTATTTTATTCAGGGGTGCAATGTTTGGTGCTATTATATATAGGGGCACAGTGTGTGGCACCATGATAATTTTATTGTTGTTTATAGGTGTGGAAATGTTAGAAAAGTGAAGAGCTAAAGACATCTGAGTGGCAAATTCTGCAGAAATGGGTCATGGCCGGGAGAAGTCGTCATGAAGTCTGGACCGGATGGAGAAGAAAGGAGAAAAAAAACCTACTAGAATCTGACACATCGTCACCTGTGAGTCACTAGATTTATAGAGAATCTGTCACCTCTCCTGACATGTTTATTATAGGAAATCCTGATATTTCACAAAAAGTCCTTGTGCAGTCCAGGACTGATAGACAAATTGGTGTTACCGTTCCCCTTGTCAGAAGGATGTGTCCCTGCACAGTGTGATACTGTCAGCGATGCTTGGAGACTGTCAGTATGTAGGAACACAGCCCTGTGACAAGGGGAATCGTAACGCCCATTTGTTAATGGTTGCACAAAAAGGTAGTGTTAACAAAAGTTACAGTGCGGCAGGCCAGCGGTGGAGAAGGGGGACCCACGTTTGGGTAACAGCCCAGGGCCTATGGTCTACTTAATCCGCTGTACTGTATTCATTGTGGTAACAGGGAGAGATGAGAATTGTGTTCAATTTTGGTGCACTGTTTCTGTGTGGGGGCATTATACTGTGAGGGGGGCACTATACTGTGTGTGGAGAACTATGGGGACATAATACTGTGTGTGGTGGGCACTATGGGGGATTATACTGTGTGTGTGGAGAACTATGGGGGCATAATACTGTGTGTGGGGGCAATTTAAGGCATAATACTGTGTGTGTGGGGGCACTATGGGGGCATAATACTGTGTGTGGGGCACTGGAAGGCATTATACTGTGTGTATGGAGAACTATGGGGGCATTATACTGTGTGTGGAGAACTATGGGGGGATTATACTGTGTGTGGGGCACTGGAGGGGGCATTATACTGTGTGTGTGGGGGACTATGGGGGGATTATACTGTGTGTGGGGCACTGGAGGGGGGCATTATACTGTGTGGGGGGGGCGCTATGAGACATTCTGTGTGGGAACAATTTTGTGGATTATTCTGTGTGTGTGTGGGCACTATGGAGGCATTATATACTGAGTGTGGGACACTATGGGGAAATATTTTGTGTGGGGGGCACTATGGGGACATTATACTGTGTGTGGGAAGGGCACTATGGGGGATTATTCTGTGTGTGGGCACTATGGGGAATTATTTTGTGTGTGGGGCACTATGTGGGATTATACTGTGTGTGGGGCACTATGGGGACATTATACTTTGTGTGGGGCACTATGGGGGATTATTCTGTGTGTGGGCACTATGGGGAATTATTCTGTGTGTGGGCACTATGGGGGCATTATACTGTGTGTGGGCCACTATGGGGGATTATTCTGTGTGTGGGCACTATGGGGGATTATTTTGTGTGTGGGCACTATGGGGGCATTATACTGTGTGTGGGGCACTATGGGGGCATTATACTGTGTGTGGGCCACTATGGGGGATTATTCTGTGTGTGGGCCACTATGGGGGATTATTCTGTGTGTGGGCACTATGGGGGATTATTTTGTGTGTGGGCACTATGGGGGCATTATACTGTGTGTGGGGCACCATGGGGGCATTATAATGTGTGTGGGCACTATGGAGGCATTATACGGTGTGTGGGCCACTATGGGGGATTATTCTGTGTGTGGGGCACTATGGGGGCATTATACTGTGTGTGAAGGGCACTATGGGGGCATTATACTGTGTTTGTGAAGGGTACTATGGGGGCATTATACTGTGTGTGGGGCACTATGGGGGCATTATACTGTGTGTGGGGCACTATGGGGGCATGATACTTTGTGTTGGGGGCACTATGGGGGCATTATACTGTGTGTGTGGGGCACTATGGGGGCATGATACTTTGTGTTGGGGGCACTATGGGGGCATTATACTGTGTGTGGGGCACTATGGGGGCATTATACTGTGTGTGGGGCACTATGGGGGCATTATACTGTGTGTGTGGGGCACTATGGGGGCATTATACTGTGTGTGTGGGGCACTATGGGGGCATTATACTGTGTGTGGGCACTATGGGGGCATTATACTGTGTGTGTGGGGCACTATGGGGGCATTATACTGTGTGTGTGGGGCACTATGGAGGCATAATACTGTGTGGGGGGCACTATGGGGGCATAATACTGTACTACTTTCTCATATACTTTGTTTTTAATCCTTACCATTATTTAAAAAAATCCTCTGCTTGCTGTCAGCAAATGAAAACTTGTTTACTTTCATCTATTGAAAGTTTGTTACAATTGTATCCGGTCTCGGCAATCATTTCAGAAAAAATATATATATTTTTTATCTTTCATTTATTTTAGAGGGTTTGTACCAAATAAGAAAAAAAGGTCTACTTTTTTCCGAAAAAAATACCCCCGCTCCTTCACTATGGGGCTGCGCTGTTTCTGGGAAGAGTCGTCTATAATCCATATATTTTCTATACATTTTCTATATGTGGCATTTATGGTCTGATGCTCATGAGATGTAAAATACAACAGTTTATACTTTCTGATGCGCTGAAATGCAGTAAAATAGCAGTAACTGAGGAGGTGACAGCGCTTCATATTAGATGAGATCTTTATATTGTGTTTTCTTCTAGTGAAGACCAAGAAATCCAACATTGCAAGAAGATAAAAGTGTCACCAGAGGACGAGTCATAGTCTGGTGAGATGTTCATGTGCAGCTCTGTCATATGTAACATATATATATATATATCCGGTGTCCTGCTCTGTCACACATGATGATCAGCTGCTATCTCCAGGGGGGACTGACAGGGGGGACTCCATTTAATGTAAGGCCACATCATGTAATGCTAAATGTTTGGGTTAGGGCAGTCCTCCAGGGGGGATTGTCCTAACCCAAAAATGTAGCATTACATGGTGCCCATTAATAAAAGAGGACCCTGCGTGTAATGTCTAGAAGCACTGGGTCCCCCTTGTGGCAGCTGTCCGCTATGACTACTGGAGGGACACCCCTCTACTATCTCTATATACCCTGATAGCACATGTGGGGGGCAGTGGTATTATATGACGTACAGTATCCATACATAGAGATTTCTGGAGTCACTCCGGGACTAGCGCCTCTGAGCAGTCCCTGTGCCTGGTAACTCCAACTAAATGTAGATAATGCCAGTGGTCCCTGAAGAATAAGGACAACAGGAGATACAATCTCTCCTGCCTGATTTCCCTGCCCCTCACCCGTCCCCATCCCCCAATCAGCAGCAGAATCCATCTACAAAGAACAGATATACAGAATATTATACGTAAATCATTTCTTCTGTCCGGCGTTGGGACCAATGGTTTACTTCTCCGGAGAAATGCTGGGGCAGAACTTCTGGGGGGTCATCAGTATGTGCCCCCACCAGACCCTCTGCTTGTCTCCACAGCAGCATGGACGTCACAGTATCACCGGTCACCATATCTAGTCTTATGAATAGTCAGTAATGCAGTTGTCTGCCGTGAGTTGCCAGTAGATGCGCCGAACGTCTGTGGTGATGACAAGCATGGGGGACATTGTAACATCTTCATTATTTGGCGTAACATTTGTTTCTTCTTTCTCTGTTCCCACCTGCAGGGACATGAAAATAGTGGAATCTCTGCCGACATGTGGCGTTCATTACTACAAAGTAAAGGTCAGGGACCGTTCCTCTATAAACACTCCAGAAAAAGTGATATTCTTCTTCACAGACTTTATTACTTGTCCTGGACGACCCTTTAAGGGGTTTTCCCACCTTGGACATTTCTGGCATATCCACATATTTATGCCATAAATGGCCGATACATGCAGGTCCCACCTCTGGGACCCACAACTATCTCCCTGATCCCCGTCCTATCTTGTCCATCTCCCAATGCTCCCCGCCACTGTCTGACGAGGTGGTCGGGAGTTACATAGTTACATAGTTTGTACGGTTGAAAAAAGACACATGTCCATCAAGTTCAAACTAGGGATGGGAAAGGGGAAGTAAAAAATGTCTACACATAGGAGCTAATATTTTTTTGTTCTAGGAAATTATCTAACCCTTTTTTGCAGCCATCTCCTGTCCCTGCTGTGACGGCTCCTGCGGTGACTATTCCATAGATTCACAGTTCTCACTGTAAAGAAGGCTTGTCGCCTCTGCAGGTTGAACCTTTTTTTCTCCAGACGGAGGGAGTGCCCCCTTGTTTTTTGAGGGGGTTTTACATGGAACAGGATTTCACCATATTTTTTGTATGCGCCATTAATATATTTATATAAGTTAATCATGTCCCCCCTTAGTCGTCTTTTCTCAAGGCTAAATAGGTTTAGTTCTTTTAATCTTTCCTCATAACTTAGATTCTCCATGCCCCTAATTAGCTTCGTTGCTCTTTTTTGTATTTTTTCCAACTCCAGGGCATCCTTTCTATGAACTGGAGCCCAGAACTGAACTGCATATTCTAGATGGGGCCTCACTAATGCTTTGTAAAGTGGTAATATTACATCCCTGTCCCGCGAGTCCATGTCTCTTTTGATACACGACAATATTTTGCTGGCCTTTGAAGCAGCTGCTTGACATTGCATGCTGTTATTTAGTTTATGATTTACAAGTACACCCAGATCCTTCTCAACAATTGACTCCTCCAGTGTAGCTCCCGCTAGGACATATGATGCATGCAGGTTGTTGGTACCCAGATGCATAACTTTACATTTATCTTCATTAAACTTCATTTGCCAACTGGACGCCCAAACACTTAGTTTGTTTAAATCCGCCTGCAATTCATGAACATCTTCCATAAACTGAACTATATTACATAGCTTGGTGTCATCTGCAAAAATAGAAATAGTGCTATTAATCCCATCCTCTATATCATTAATAAATAAGTTGAATAATAGTGGTCCCAGCACTGAACCCTGGGGTACACCACTTATAACCGGGGACCATTCAGAGAAGGAATCATTGACCACAACCCTCTGGATACGGTCCTTGAGCCAATTCTCAATCCAATTACAAACTATACTTTCTAAACCTATAGTCCTTAATTTACTCATTAGGCGTCTATGGGAGACAGTGTCAAATGCCTTTGCAAAGTCCAAAAACACTAAATCCACAGCGGCCCCTCTGTCTAGGCTTCTGCTTACCTCTTCATAAAAACAAATCAGGCTGGTTTGACAACTTCTGTCCTTTGTAAAACCGTGCTGGCTGTCACTTATAATACTATTTATTGTCACATAATTCTGTATATAGTCCCTCAATAGCCCCTCAAACATTTTCCCCACGATGGATGTTAAGCTTACTGGTCTATAATTACCTGGGGAAGACCTAGAGCCCTTTTTGAAAATAGGCACCACATTTGCCCTGCGCCAGTCCCTTGGCACTATACCACTATACCACTATAGCACTATATTGCCCTGCAGTGTCTGATCTTTTATGAAGATATTGGGCTGGAAGTTTTCATGTTGCTTTCCTTTGCTTTGTCTGCTGCAGCTTGGCATTGAGCTGCATCCCCCGGGCTACTGTACATTCTGGTTGTAGCTTCACTTAGGTCTACTCCAACAGTTTCTTACACAGATAGGAGGGGACATGTTGTTGCTAAAATGGTTATAATAACCAGTCATTAAAAACCATTTTCACCTAAATAATGAAACATTTCTATAGATACAAGTCCTTGAGTTTTCCTCTTATGTCAGATTGTTAAAAAATCTTCTCATCAATCATTTCCTAGTAATATCGGGTCCTGAGAAAGCCGTATACTGCCGGTATGTCTGCACTGACATTTCTATCACCAAACCTTCCCTGTTACCCATGGAATTCCCAAGTGCTTGTTCTCAATTCTGGAATGGACACTTGAAGGAGGAGGATTCTGACGATGGATCCTATTTTTTTGCCACATGTTCCGCTGTGTTGTATTGCTGCTTGTCTGGAGCCGGAGATGCATCCAGGAGAAAGACACGAGGCGCACAGGAGGGTCTTACTGCACACTAGGGGGGGTCTATATTTGTTTTACTATAAGACCGTCCCTCATCAGCGCGCGCCCCGGCTTACAGGGACTTTACATAATAGTAAATGGATCTCTCCATCCCCATAATTGGATCTTTGTATAAATGCTTTGGCTGACAGATCTCATGTTTATCATCATTTTCCCTATTCATAGATTCTGATCTTATCCATCCTTTTATAGATTTGAGGTGAATGTTATTTTGCCATAGACATTTGGGGTGTTAAATATGTCTGTCTCCTTATGAGTGAAGGTGATGCCTTCCAACATATGGGCAGCTGTCGGGATAGGTTGGCACCTGACATTATTATATAGATTACAGTGGACACTTTGTTTGCTGCCCGTCCTGTGTGACATGTAAGAGCTCAATAATAACCCCCATATTTGTGGTCTGTGCATCAGTGAAGAGAAGATGGGACATGTCCCTGTCAGTGGTTATACAGGGACCAGCGACATATGATTGTCAATACAATATCCGGCCATCACAGGATCCCAGTGCACATAACTCCTATAACCTATGTCCAGTATATATGGCGGTGAGAAATAACTGCGGGCAGCGCTATCATGTCTCTCCCATCCCCCTCAACTCAAAACATCAAACTGATTTTTTTTATTTAACTGTCAGCAGCGCAGGTAATGTGCACTACAGATCCCAGCATGCTCTACTGCCAGAAGGAAATGAACTACATGGATGTATTTAGACTTTGAAAACATCTCTATTGGTCCCTCATCGAACAGAGAAGGTGGAAGAAACACACATTGGGTACAATCTGTCCATGCCAATCCATACACATTTTTATTTTCTAACCTACAACTTGTACGGTGAGAGCTAGAATGTGATTGGATGCCATGGGCGGCACCACTTAGGACCTTGTTGCCATGGACAGCATCACAGAAGCGTCGTCACCCAGTCACGGAATACTCAGCAGGAACGGTCAGTGCGAGGCCGGCATCGAGGAGAGAGGAGTGCTAAGCACTACTGAGATTGTCCCAGCTGGGTTCTAATTTGTTTTTATATCTTTGTTATTTGTTTATTATTTTTTTTTTATTTTTGTTAGTCCTTCCAGACCCGCACTTCCAAGTGTGTGGAGGAAGAGACAGCCAGATGGCTGCCCCGGGGGCTGGTGGAAAGTTCCAGCCCCGGAGATATCTCCATCGTCCCGGGAAGACCCCGTACAGCCGGGAGCCTAAAAAAAGGCAGACTGGCCTTTTTGGACACCTGAAAGCAGCTTTAAGTATCGTGCCATATATTAAAAAGCTGTTCACAACACCTCAAAAAGAGTCGGGCCGATACCTGAGACTAAAATCTCCACCACCAACACCTGCAGCCACCACCTGCGCAGCAAGGCACGTTCCTCAGGTACCAAAACCCACCAAAAGATCAGGTGAGGTTCGGACCACTGCCCCATTGCCCAGGAGACCAACTGCCTTTGAGAGCTTCCTTGCAAGACAGTCATCGATCTTGTCATGTCAGAGAAGGTCAGCAGTGGCAAGAACATCTAGGGTCCGCAGTGCACCATATGCCTTACCACCGCGCATTAAGGTGACTGCGAGACAGCTGTATGACGGCCCACTAGGGGAGCCTATGGGTTGTGCATCACGCAGGATGATGAGGGCCATGCTGAACACCCCATTGGCGGATAATCGCAGTTCGTTTGTCAGCGATGAGGGAGACTATGTCCGGTACACCTTCCACAGAGATACCATCTTTCCGGAGAAGGAGTACCATGGCAAAATATCGTTTCGCCTAAAAAGAGACTAGTGGTGGAGTCTCCTGCAGCGTGCAAATACCATCTTAGTGCACTAGCTGCTAATCCAATTGATTTGATTTTCCGGTTTTGACCTTGGCTTGATTTTTGGACTATGTTTTTTGACTGCCGCCTGCCCTGACCTCTGCCTGTTTATGGACAATGCTTGTATGCTGCCTGCCCTGACCCCGGACTGTTTATGGACTATGCTTGTTTGCTGCCTGCCCTGACTTCGGCCTGTTTATGGACTATGCTTGTTTGCTGCCTGCCCTGACCCCGGACTGTTTATGGACTATGCTTGTTTGCTGCCTGCCCTGACTTCAGCCTGTTTATGGACTATGCTTGTTTGCTGCCTGCCCTGACCTCGGCCTGTTTATGGACTATGCTTGTTTGCTGCCTGCCCTGACCTCGGCCTGTTTATGGACTATTCTTATTTGCTGTCTGCCCTGACCCTGGCCATGTATTGACTATGTTTGCTTCCGGCTTCACAAGTGCCACAGCTGTGCTGCTTATCAGTCCACTCTCCGCAAAATATATTTAGTGCCCACCTGCTTTCTAGGCTGAGCACCCTGGCTACTTACGGGCAGTCTGGCCTATATCCAGAGTGCTAACCATTACACTATTGGAACCTTCTTTAGGTCGTGACCCCTAGACGAGGCTAGGGGTCCCAAACCACAAATCACCACTGCCTGGGGTCCCCTTTTTATGCCACGTTTACTCCTAGAACACGGGTACCTTCAGTGCCCTCTGCTTTAAAGGCCAGCCCTCCCTGATTACCCTTAGTACCCTTGTGTCCATGCTGCTAGTGGATAGCCTGGCCGAGATCCAGAGTGCTAACCATTACACTTTGGAACGTGCTTTAGGTCGTGACCCCTAGACCAGAGTGCAAATCCCTCACCAGGGCTCTCCACTGCTGCCGGGGGTCCCCATTTTTATATCCCCTGAGTATCCTCCTATTACACGGGTAACTGTGCCCCCCCCCCCCCTTGTTACTAGGCTGGCACGCACTGAGCATGCTCAGTTCCACACATCCTGACTGCTGATGGACAGTCTGGCCTAGATCCAGAGTGCTAACCATTACACTATTGGAACCTTCTTTAGGTCGTGACCCGTAGACGAGGCTAGGGGTCCCAAACCACAAATCACCACTGCCTGGGGTCCCCTTTTTATGCCCCGTTTACTCCTAGAACATGGGTACCTTGAGTGCCCCCTGCTTTAAGGGCCAGCCCTCCTGATTACCCTTAGTACCCTTGTGTCCATGCTGCTAGTGTATAGCCTGGCCGAGATCCAGAGTGCTAACCATTACACTATGGAACGTGCTTTAGGTCGTGACCCCTAGACCAGACTGCAAATCCCTCACCAGGGCTCTCCACTACTGCCTGGGGTCCCCATTTTATATCCCCTGAGTATCCTCCTAGTACACGGGTAACTGTGCCCCCCCTTGTTTCTAGGCTGGCACGCACTGAACATGCTCAGTTCCACACATCCTGACTGCTGATGGACAGTCTGGCCTAGATCCAGAGTGCTAAACTGGTCATAACACTTTAATGCCTCTTCCTCTGATCAATGGGAGATGGAAATGTCCTATATTGGTGTACTGACTCTTAAAGGGCCCATGCCTATCCCTGGGACAACTTACTCTAGTAATTGACTCTTCTCTGGGCCTCAGTACTAAGATAACTACATCTAAAAAGATAGACGAGGCATCCTTTCCCTCTCACAGTATTCCAGCTGATGGAGTAGACTTGTTTATCCCTGAATCCTCTGCTGACTGAGGAGTTCATGAAGCATCTGTTAAGGCCGCAACTAGGAGAATGTAATAGAAATTGTCCACTCTCTAAACAAGGAATTGCTCCAATCAGGAGACCATTGCCAAATCACAGAATGAAATGATTAATAAAAATGAGGAAATGTAGAAAAACAATTCTGGACATAGGAGACCGATCCCTACTCAACCACAATTGACTTTGAGGAGTCCTGGATTTGGTCTCTAAGTCCCCGACTTCATGAGATTTCTGCCTCCAGATGTCTCTACCGTAGAAAAAACACTGGCCCCAAAGCTGAAAAATCTCCCCCCAGAGTTGGACGACTTTATATAATCTCATCATCACATCGAGATCATTGCCTACAAATGGAGATTCCCATCAAACTAGTAATGTCCAAAAACATCCATCATTATGTCTTCACAACACGGCCCGCAGCTCTGAAAGTCTGAGAGAAATGGAAACTCCTGTCCCATCACCACCGAGAACCTCCGTCACCACCAACATAAAAGAAGAATCCCGGAAACTCAATCATGACTGGACTGTAGCTGGACGGTGATGGTAAGTCTAAATACTCACTGTTTCCCTGATGATAATTTAGGATGTGCTAATACTCGTTACATGACGTCTCTTCAGGATTCTGTAGTCTGAATACATGTTCACACCACCACTCTCATTGTTTTACCTTCACCTTTTAGGCTGTGTTCACACGTTGCAGTCATGTCACATGTTTTTGCCAAGATTCCATGGCAAAAATGCAGCTTCTTTGCAAAACCGCTGTGTTCTTGTTGAGTAGTGAAAATCGCTGCAAAAACCGTGATATGACCGCAATGTATGAACACAGCCTTAACTATACACTTGATGTGATGCTTCATTGAAAGTTAGACCCTGTTCACATTACGTTATAGCCTTCCGGAGGACTTCTGCAGTGTACCTGTGACGGAAGTCTGCAATGTATCGCACTGTTTAGGTATACAGTGGCAAATGGTGGCCAAACCCCACGGCAGAAGCGCTACCTGGAGCCGGAGCTAATAATGAGAATGATAAGTGACGTCACACAAGAGGACAACTCAAAACTTAGATTTAAAGGCCATATTTTAATTTGAGGGGGAAATGTTCATTAATTATCAACTAGTGAAGATTTTTATCTTTAGCCCCTTAGTGACCAGCAATGCGCCTGTTCATGGCAGCCGAGTCTAAGTCCTGCGCGGGTGTCCTGCAGGCGGGAGCGGGTACTCAGCGGTCATTAGACAGCCGGGCTCTTGCTCCAACGGGAACAATCAAAGATTACTTTGATCGCGGCCGTTTAACCCGTTAAATGCTGCAGTCAATAGCGACCACAACATTTAACTTGTTTACAGGGGGAGGAGCTCCCTCTCTCGCCCATCGGCGACCCGCAAATGCAATCGCAGGCCTCCGATGGGGTGTCATGGCAGCCGTGGGCCGAATAATGCCCTGGCTATATACCTATTACAACATGCCAGATTTACACTGACAGGAAATAATTGTTTGGTAGACTAAGTTACAAAAGCATCACAGCGTAAAAATGATTAATAAAGATCACAGTTTAAAAAAAAAAAAAATTCCCATAAAAAGTGGCTTTGTTCAGTAAAAGTGAAAATAAATAAATAAAAGTGCACATATATGGTATCGCCGCGACCGCAAAGACCCAAATAATAAAGTTAACATGTAATTTAGTTCAGAAAAGTTTTATTCTGCAAAAGTCGTAAAACATAAAACCTCTACTTCTGTGGTGTCATCGTAATCGTACCGACCCATAGAATAAAGGTAACATGTTATTTACGCCGCACAGTGAACGCCGTGAATATAAAACGCATAGAACAAAGGCGGAATTTCAGGCTTTTTGTCACGAGAGCGGGATATCCCTCTATGACATGTATATATATATATGCCTCAATACGGAATGAGACGCCCCTTTAATGATTCTCATCCCGCCAAACCAATGTGGTAACCAGTGAGTTCCTGCGCAGACTTCCTATAGGAATTGCTTTATTTCCTACAACAACTAATAGTTTGATATATTTGACAACTTTTCTTTCCATTCTTACCAGGACAAGCAGGAAATCCCCCGGTGGCCGGGAATTCTCTACAATACGATGACGCCTAGGAAGGTATGTTCTCTTACAACCTCTGATGATTAGGCAGAGCCGGTGTCTAAACCAGTGGTCACCAACCTGCGGCTCAGCAGCTGCTGTAGAACTACAACTCTCAGCATGCTCTGAGTTATACTTCTTCATCATTATACTGGTATTGGATAACGACCTATTTCATATTGGCATGGCATTGTCTCTCCTGCTCTCTGTATTTCTTATGTATATTGACACCTGCTACATCTGGCGTTATATAATCCCCTCTCATTATATACCTGGTATATGGGGTCTTCTAGTACAGCATACAATTGCAGCACATTGAGGATTTGCAGTCATAGTTATTAGCATGATATATGGACAATTCCTCATCAGACAATTACATACATTACATACTGGAATGCTTTGGGGCATGCTGCAATAGTGTGAGGGGTAGAGTATTCAGACATTTATATTAACCCTTTCCCACAAAATGACGTGCCAGGTACGTTATAGTGCTGGGGGTGATGTATGGAGTGCGCTCCATACTCAGCGGGTGTCAGCTGTGTTTTACAGCTGACACCCAGGATTAACAGCCAGGAATAACTTTTCCTGGCAGTTTAACCCCTCAAATACTGCGGTCAATCACCACCGCAGCATCTGAGGCATTGAAAAGAGGGGAGTGGTCCCCTCCAACAGCTCATCGCCCTGGCAGCAACGAGATCAGGGGGTGACGATGGTTGGCATGGCAGCCCAGGGGCCTAATGAAGGCTCCCAGGTCTGGCTTCACTCTGCCTCTCTTAAGCCCTGACTGTAGTACAGCTTAAAGAGGCCCTGTCACCAGTTTATAAGTGCCCTATCTCCTACCTAATCCTAAACAAATACTAATTTGTTCTAAATGCCCAACTGGGCGTTTTTTTTTTTACTTTTGACCCAGTGGGCGTTGTAAAGAGAAGTGTATGACGCTGACCAATCAGCATCATACACTTCTCTTCATTCATATCCAGCTATACTCCCAGCACAGCGTGATCTCGCAAGGCGATGTCTTTTCATTCTCCCGACACTGTGGTAAAGTTACTGTGGGAGTAAGTGACGGCACAGCGAGATCACGCTGTGCTGTGAGTACAGCTGGACATGAATGAAGAGAAGTGTATGACGCTGATTGGTCGCTGATTGGTCAGCATCATACACTTCTCTTTACAACACCCACTTGGTCAAAAGTAAAAAAAAAACGCCCAGTTTGCCATTTAGAACAAATTAGCATAAAACTAAAAGTTGTCATAAATAACTTCTAGGGGTGTGACAATATATGTTTCTCCCAGATTGGATTTGAAGTTGCTGACAATATACTTACCCATGATATTCCTCTTTGGCATCTTGGTAACTGCTATTCCAGACATTTTCGGACTCACTTTCTGTTAGGGGGGATTCACACGAACGTGTATTGGGTCCGTGCGGGCCGCGTGGTTTTCACGCGCCACGCACAGACCAATACAAGTCTATGGGGCAGTACAGACAGTCCGTGCTTTTTGCGCAGCGTTTGTCAGCTGCGCAAAAAGCGCGACATGCTCAATATCTCCGCGTATTTCGCGCATCACGCACCCATTGAAGTCAATGGGTGCGTGAAAACCACGCAGGTCGCACGGAAGCACTTCCGTGCGAACCGACTGAAACAGCGCACCAGCTGTCAAAAGGATGAATGTAAACAGAAAAGCACCACGTGCTTTTCTGTTTCCAAACATCCAAACGGAGTGTCTTTGAGATGAGCGAACCCGGACAACCGAACCGAACTTCACCGGGTTCGGCCGAACTCGTTTTGGCCGAACCCGGCAAAAAAATTTCCGGTACGCGACGTCAGGAGAAAGTCACTGTCCAGGGTGCTGAAAGAGTTAAACTGTTTCAGCACCATGGACAGTGACTTCCGATCCCAATATACATGAACCTGTAAAAAAAAACGAAGTTCTGACTTACCGACTTCTTCCTCCAGTCTGACCTCCCGGGATGACAATTCAGTCCAAGTGACAGCTCCAGCCAATCACAGGCCAAGCACAGGCTGCAGCGGTCACATGGACTGCCGCGTCATCCAGGGAGGTGGGGCCCGATGTCAAGAGAGGCGCGTCACCAAGGACGCGTCACCAAGGCAACGGCCGGGAGGGAAGTTCTCGGTAAGTACGAACTTTTTCTTTTTTTTTTTAACAGGTTTCTCGATATTGTGTTCGCCATTCACTGTCGAGGGTGCTGAAAGAGTTACTGCTGACCAGTAGCCCCATGAACCCCTGAGGACGCTACATATGTAGCGAAACATGTCGGGGGGGCTCTCTGTTTTATTTTAACACATGCTGGAATTAGGGCAATACCATTTAACAATTTAAAAATCTAACTGCCTAGCAATCCGTTGTTGGTCTCGGTGACCGCTGAACCTGTCTGTGTGCAAATACAGACGACAGACATATGTGCTCACTGGTATAGCTACTGTTCATCCAGACGGTACACTGCTACCACCACGGACGATACAGACGGCAGGCACACGTGCATACTAGCATAGCCACGCAGGGCTATTATCCCTATCCATGCATTGAAAATTTTAACCCTATGTGTTGTTTTTGTCTGTATGTCTGTTTGCTGCAATAGCATAATAAAGATTAATAAAGATTTATAACCAAATTTAATGGTAGTTGGGAAATAGGGTTTTCTCTGCCTTTGGCATTTGTTTTCAACTGCTGATCAGTTAGCTCTTTCTGCACCTTGGACAGTGACGGGCGTCGACTAGCCTCATCTCTATGATGGCGGCTGCGCGAAAATCATGCAGCCGCGCATCATACACGGATGACACACGCAGCTGTCAAGTGTTTTTTGCGCGCGCAAAACGCTGCCTTGTTTGCGCGCGCAAAAACGCAACGTTCGTCTGAATCTGCCCTTATGGTGACATCATGTACGCTGCTATTTGGCTCATTTTTACAGATTGCTTGGGGCAAAAAA